>NW_028318222.1:2170000-2482500 GCF_062004578.1 Staurois parvus
TCCCCTGTCACCATTTTTCTCTTTGTGTCAGGAAAACCTGTCAGAAGCGAATCATGCTGATAGCAGAGAAACAAAATAGACAGAAATGACACTTAGTGCTCTTCATTGAGAGAAGTATTAACTATAGAGGGTATGCTATGTTCATATTTCATATCTGAGTTTTACAACCACTTTAGGAGAAAAGGCAAAATCTTAACAGAATGACCAACCTTTTTAAACACTCAGGTTTGAAATCATTTAAAAGATAAGGATACCATAAGCTTTCTCAGACCACCCTGGGTTTTGTGGGCTGACGTTAGCATGTAGCTCCAGCATCATTATCCGCTTCCCGACCACCCTATAGCAGATCTACTGCAACAGGGTGGCACAGGTGCACAAAATCACACGTGTGTATGTATATGTGTATATATGTATATATGTGTGTGTGTGTGTGTGTGTGTGTGTGTGTGTACACACACACACACACCCACGATCTTGCATTTCCGGCCAGGGGCCCCATTCGCAGCCGCGGCTGTCAATCACCGGGTCCCGGCCAGTAATAACTCGTTGGCACCCGGTGATTTCCAAAGATCTCTGATGGGGAGGAGGACTGTTTTGTTTACTAACAGTTCTCCTCCCTGTCAGCTCTGGCACACTGCTCTGGATGGCTGTGCACAGTGATTACAGTGAAGCACACAGACACAGCCCCCTATTAAAACACTCCCTGCACACAGGTAACTTTTTGATCGCTCCTCATATTACTCCCTTCCTGCCCAGTGCCATTAGTACAATGTCAGTGCTTTTTTTGTTTTTGTAAGCATTGAACGCTGTATTGGTGTCACTGGGGATGTCAGTGATGCCAGGTTCCCCCCAGTGTCAGAATGTGCGTCGCAGTCCTGCTATAAGTTGCTGATCGCTGCCATTACTAGTAAGAAATAACTTTTAAAAATCCCAGCATATATACCGCCATTTTTAAACGCTATAACTTTCACGTAAACCAATTAATTTACACGCATTGAGATTTTTATTCAGCAAAGTCATGTAGCAGAATACATTTTGGCATAAATGTATGACGAAATTTGATTTTTAAAATTTTTTTACATGACATGTTTAATAGCAAAAAGTCAAAAATCGTTTTTTTTTTCTCAAAATTGTTGGTCTTTTTTTTTTCTTTTCATAGCACAAAAAATAAAAAACGTACAGGCGATCAAATACCACCGAAAGAAAGCTCAATTCGTGGGGAAAAAAGGATGTAAATTTCATTGGGGTGCAGCGTTGCATGACCGCGCAATCGTCCGTTAAAGTAACGCAGCACCGTAACTCAAAAAAAGGCCTGGTCAGGAAGGGGGATAAATCCTCAGGAGGGCAAGTTGTTTACTATGTCAAGCTGACATACAGTTTAGTGATTAGCAAAAGCTATCTTCGTTGCGGTTTACATGTGGCCTACGAACATCAAGTGCTTCTGCTGTGTTTGTCATGTCAGATCATGTTTGTTCACACAGACCAGGCAAGCATTTGTTAATGGTTTGGTTATGTGCACAGACTTGGCAAGCACACAGTAGTGAAGTGACATGTTTGGGATGTTTGCTGCCATATGCATTTTAATTTTGGGAATGTCTGGCAGTCTGTCAACTACAACTGGAACTTACAGTATGTAGTTGTGCCGTCCATTGTACTTGCAGATTAGGAGCCCTTCACAGAAAACATTTTTTTGTAATAAAGCATTGAACAATATCTTAGTACACAGTTGTGAAGATGTGGGGTTCTCCTTACACGTTTGTAATGCACCCAGATCACTACCTGATGCCCACAGCAAAATCGTATTAAGCCAAATTGGTCAGCACACACCACTCGTAGTGAGGGGCTCTGTGTACTTTACACTGCAGCATGTTACTATGAACAAGGGCTGCAGAGTCCCACTCTGACCCCAAGGCCTATGTTCTACTTGAAAATCCTTTCTTGGGAGAACAGTAAAGACTGCATAATACCAGCTATTTATTATTAGTGGAGGCTGCTAAAAAATTTTCATCACCAGCATTTTGTGAATTTAAATCACCTCTGGGACCTTCCTCAGGTGCTCTTGTCAATGTGGAGCCCTCCCGTTGGGTCACTTCTTTGAAATGTCCTCTTTAAGAACCTATTGTTATTATTATAATAATACAGGATTTATATAGCAAGAGTTTACGCAGCACATTACAACCTAAGGACACACAGTACAATTACAATCTAATGCAGGAGGAATCAGAGGACCCTGCTTGTTAGCGCTTACAGTCTAAGAGGGAGGGTCAAGAGATACAAAAGGTATAACTATGGGGGATGGGCTGATGGAGAAAATACATGTACATTTGTTAGGTGGGGGAAGGATAGGCCTCTCTCTGAACAGTTGTGTTTTCATGGACCTTCTAAAACAGAGCAGGAGATAGTCTGTCAGACACCTTGTGGTAGAGAGTTCCAGAGGATGGGAGAGGCTCTGAAGAAGTCCTGGAAGTGAGCATGGCAGGAGATGACAAGGGAGCTAGAGAGCAGGAGGTCTTGGGAAGAATGAAGAGAATGAGTTGGTTGGTATTTTGAGACAAGGATAGTGATGTAGCTGGGGGCAGAGTTGTGGATTGCTTTGTAAGTTGTTAGTATCTTAATTTTATTTAATTGGGTGAGCAGAAACTAGTGGAGGGATCGACAGAGAGGGGTAGTGAACACTGAGTGGTTGGTGAGGTGGATGAGTCTGGCAGCAGCATTCATGATGGACTGAAAGGGGGGGGATAGCATATTTAAAGGTATGCCAGTGAGGAGGGAGTTGCAGTAGCCACGGTGGGAGATGACCAGGAGCATTGTGGTGTCATTGGTTAGAAAGGGGTATATCTTGGAGATGTTGCGGAGGTTGAGGTGGCAAGCTTTGGACAGTGATTGGATGTGGAACTGAAAGGATAGTTCAAAGTCCGGGATTACACCTAGAACCTTGGCATGCAGGAACGGGTTTATAGTTGATTTTGACAGGGAAGTCGGGAAGGGGCACGTGGGGGAGGAAATATTATGAGCTCCGTTTTGGACAGATTGATTTTCAAGAAGTGGTGTGACATCCAAACTGATAGGTCTGTTAGTAGATTAGTGATGCGTGAGAAGACTGATGGAGTGAGGTAAGGGGTAGAGAGATAGATTTGGGTGTCATCAGCATAGAAATGGTATTGAAAGCCATGGGAGGCAATCAGTTGACCCAGGGAGGAGATGTAGATAGAGAATAGGAGAGCTACTCCCCAAACTCATATACAGTAGAGTTTTATTTTTTTTTCTTTTTCCTAAAATTTTCTCACGTTTATTTTTAGCAGTAGGTATAGTTTTCTTAGAAATGACAATAATCCAACTTCCATACCATGTTCGCCAATAAGCATACAAGCTTCATAGAACTCCAAAGCTCTTTCTGCATGACCTGCCCAGTTGTGTTTTTCGTTCTCCAATGTAATCTGAAATCCTTGCTCATGTGCTGTTGGCTATAGTGAAATACACTTGCTTTGAGCATTCCATGGCAGCTGCCATGGCTGACCCCCTTCTGAAAGTGCTAGTTTCTTGGTATTGCATGGCTTTGGTACTTCAGCTAACGTCAGCCAACCGCAGACTTCCACCTGTAGTCAACTGAAAACGGGTCACAGGAGTGCAGAAGAAACTGCACTCCTGTGATCCACACAAGTACAGCCAAAAGAGCTTTGCCTGTACTTCTCCTTTTAGAGAACTAGAATACGCATACAGCTATAAAAAGTTATAAAAATTTATTTCTGCTCTGTAGGTCTGCAAAATCAAGAAAATCAGGAAAATTTAAATCGCGCTGTCTGCCAGCTAGCATTTTCTTAAGGAAAATTCTCAATGGCAGCCCACATTCTTCTCCTGTGCAGGTCTACATTATATGGGTTCTGCAGCATTCTGGCCACTAGTCAGATATAGAAGATATTTATTCAAGCAGCTCTGTAATTGCTAATACATAAAATAATCAAACAAATTTTTTTTTCCTTATAACCGCTTCCCCTCCGCCCTATAACAAAAATATTGCTACAGGGCGGCAGGGGTGTGCAAAAACACATATATACGTGATTTTGCATTTCCAGGCAGGGGGCGCATGTGAGCCGTGTGCGCTCCCTACCCACGCCACCATTTGCGGCCTCGGCTGGACTCAGCCAGTGATTACTCACTGGCACCTGGTGATCACCGAGCATCTCCGGGGGAAGAGACCTGTATGTAAAACAATACCAGGGGCGGACTGACAACTCATGGGGCCCCGGGCAATAGGGGATCATGGGGCCCCTGTGTCCTTGCCCAAACTCAGAAACGCCTATGAAAAAGGTACCAGGGGCATCTCATGGGGCCCCTACTGACCCCGGGCCCTCGGGCACTGCCCGAGTTTCCAAATGGTCAATCCGCCCCTGAACAATACATATCTCCCCTGGCAGCTCCTGCACACTGATTGGTAAAGCAGTGTGCTTACAGTGGAGCACACACACAGCCCCTATTAGTGAAACCGCACACAGTTAATCCTTTGATCGCTCCAGATGTTAACCCCTTCATGCCCAGTGCCATTAGTACAGTGTCAGTGCTTTTTATTAGCACTGATCACTGTATTGGTGTCACTGGGGATGCCAGTGACACCAAGTCAGTTCCCCCCCTCCCAGTGCCAGAATGCCCGCTGCAGTCTTGTAGTCCCGCTATAAGTTGTTGATCGCCGCCATTACTAGTAAAAAAAAAAAAATTCTGGTATGTATACTGCCATTTGTAAACGCTATAACTTTCACAGACAAAACATTTTTTTCAGCGCTGCGCCATTTTTGTCTGTATTTCATATAAGGTTTAGGGTTCCTTTTTAGTGCATTTGCTGCTGATCTTATCAGATTCCTGAGCGCTCGCTGTCCCTTTTTGTTCAGCTATAACTTTCACATAAACCAATTAATTTACATGTGTTGGGATTTTTTTTTTAAGCAAAGACATGTCGCAGAATATATTTTGGCCTAAATTTATGATGAAATTTTCCTTTTACAATTTTTTTTTTACTGGACATGTTTAATAGCAAAAAGTCAAAAATATTTTTTTTTCTCAAAATTGTCAGTCTTTTTTTTATTTATAGTGCAAAAACTAAAAGCCGCGCAGACAATCAAATAGCACCAAAAGAAAGCTATATTTGTGGCAATGAAATGACGTAAATTTAATTTGGGTGCAGCGTTGCATTACTGCGCAATTGTCCGTTAAAGTAATGCAGTGCCGTATTGCAAAAAAAGGCCTGGTCAGGAAGGAGGGTAAATCCTCTGGAGTGCAAGTGGTTAAGCAAGCAGTGTATGTACCTGAATGTGGCCTTGTATTAACATGCGCCACTGCAAGGGTTTTTTTTCCCATTCTGGAATTCCTGGCTTGCTTGCTTGTTTTCTCATTGGCTCATTAAGTAAAACAGTGTGGATAAAAGAACTGACACTTTACTCTATAGCAAAAAAAAATAGCTTTACGTGCTTTACTACATGCAGTTTTTACACCTGCATTTTTTTGCCTTGATTTTATGCTTCCATATTGTAGTTTTCATTGACGTTCAGTTTATGGGTTACTTTAATTCTGTGAAGGGAAAAGGCTCCGTCAGACATTGACATCACACAGATCAGCAAGTCTTCAGGAAGTTAACTCCCTTCCATGTTACAGCCAAGTGTGTCTGCAAATTAACCTTGTCTATTAGAAAAGCTTGTCCTTGTTACGTTCTAAAGTGTCTGCACCATTTTTATTTTTTTGTTTTGTTTTTTTAAATATTGATAGCCTTCCCAGCAAAATCAGTTCTGTTGTCTTGACTCCCAAGACCCTGTCACACATTATGTGTATGGAAAGGGAAAGGTAGTTTTAGGATGCCTAGCTGCATCTTCAGGTACTGAGCTCTTGCTGACCCTGCACAAATGTTACAATTCTGTATATTTTGTCACTGGGACTTACAGCGGTTTCTCCTCACATGAATAAGGCCAAAGAAAAGATAATTGTGGGACATGTTGTAGAGGAAGTTATTGGGGTATATTTGGGTAATTCAATCACGCATTAATTAACAGACCCAGTTGGCTTAATTTCCTATGGTAAGCAACTTACCGTAACAATCTGTGTAACCATAAAATCCTGCCCATTGAGTGAAGCATACCTATGTGTATGCCTGTGGATACAGGCGTGTACATATACACCTGTGGATTTATGATGCTGACGTTTTGGTGCCATAAAAAATAGGTTGCACCTGTGTTTCGTAATAAGACATAATTACTAGAAGTATAACCTTTTATATGTTGGAATATTGGCAAATGTATTTCATGATGTCCTAAACTTCACTTCTTTGTGAAGATTAGGAATATCGTTTGCTGTTGATGGTTCATGATGTATGTGATACTTTGGCTTGACCATCAACTGGCTGTTATTACTCAAATTTATATGGATGCAATGACCTTGGTCTATGAGGGCCATGCTAGAAACTAAGAACAAGCTGACTCCCAATTTCACAGCTTTGTATTATAGGCTATATATAATAATCTAGGTGAAAGGCAACAAGGTTCAGGGTTTAGGTCCAAATATAACATAGAGTTCAAAAGCAGAATGTTTGTTTGGTTGAAGTGTGGCTGTAAAGCAGACCTACAATATATAGTTAGGCCCATATAGATTTGGACATAGGCACAATTTGCATACTTTTGGCTCTGTATGTCATCAGAATAAATTACAACTAAACAATCCAAATGAATTTGAAGTGCAGACCTTCAGCTTTAATTCAGGAGATTGAACATGCATATCAAGTACAAATTTTAGGAACTGCAACCGTTTTTATACACAGTCCCTCCATTTTCAGGGGCTTAAATGTAATTGGACAAATTAATATAATCATAAATAAAATGTTCATCTTTAATATTTTGTTGAGAATCCTTTACTGGCAATGACTGCCTGAAGTCTGGAACCCATGGACATTACCAAAGACTGGATTTCCTCCTTTCTGATGCTTTGCCAGGCTCTAACTGCAGTGGTCTTCAGTTGTTCTTTGTTTGTGGGTCTTTCTGCCTTTTTTAGTTTTGCCTTCAGCAAGTGAAATGCTAGTTCAGTTGGGTTGAGATCAGGTGACTGACTCGGCCATTTACAGAATATTCTACTTCTTTTCCTTCAAAAGCTCCTGTGTTGCTTTTGCAGTGTGTTTTGGATCATTGTCCATCTGTACTGTGAAGCGCCAATCAACTTTGCTGCATTTGACTGAATCTGGGCTGATGGTATATCTCTAAACACTGCAGAATACATCCGGCTGCTTCTGTCACATCATCGATAAACACCAATGATGCAGTGCCACTGGAAGCCATGCATGCCCAGGCCTTCATACTTCCTCCACTATGTTTTACAGATGACGTGTGCTTTGGATCATGAGCTGTTCCAAGCCTTCTCCACACTTTTTACTTCCCATCATTCTGGTACAGATTACTCTTAGTTTCATCCGTCCAAAGAATGCTTTTCCAGAACTGCTCTGGCTTTTTTAGATGTTTTTTGGCAACGCCTAATCTTGCTTTTCTATTCTATTCAGGCTTATGAATGATTTGCACCTTGTGGTTAACCCTCTCTATTTGCTCTCTTGAAGTCTTCTCTTGATTGTAGACTTTGAAAATGATAAACCCACCTCCTGGAGTGTGTCCTTCACTTGTCTGGATGTTGTGAATGAGTTTTTCTTTACCATTGAGAGGGTCTGGCAATCTACCACCACTGTTGTCTTCCATGGATGTCCATGCCTTTTTATTTTGCTTAACTCACCAGTGCGTTCTTCTTTCCTCAGAACGTACCAAACTGTTGATTTGGCCACTCTTAATGTTGCAGCTGTTTTTCTGATGGATTTGTTTCATTTTTGAGGCCTTACAATGGCCTGTTTCACTTGCATGCACAGCTCCTTTGAATGGATGATGTAGGTTCACAGCAATAAATTCCAAATGCAAACACCATGCTTAAAATCAACTCCAGACCTTTTACCTGCTTAATTAATGAAGAAATAACAAAGGAGTAGCCCACACCTGGCCATGAAACAGCTTTTTATTCAATTGTCCAATTACTTTTGGTCCCTTGAAAAAGTGGGATGGCTAATCTTAAAAGCTGTAATTCCTAAACCCTTCCTCCGATTTGGATGTACATACCCTCAAATTAAACCTGAGAGTGTGCACTTTCAGCCCATATCCATTATATAACTATAGCTTGAATGTTTTGGTAAATACCTGAAAAACTCAAATTGTGCCTGTGTCCAAATACAGTATATATGGACCTAACACACATTTTTTTTTTCCTATACTAGTAATGGCGGCGATCAGCGACTTATAGCAGAACTGCGGCAGGCATTCTGACACTGGGGGGAACTAACTGCCACTTATATCCCCAGTGACACTTATACAGTGATCAGTGCTAATAAAAAGCACTCGCACTGTACTAATGACACTGGGCAGGAAGGGGTTAACATACCCTCAAATTAAACCTGAGAGTGTGCACTTTCAGCCCATATCCATTATATAACTATAGCTTGAATATGTTTTGGTAAATACCTGAAAAAAACTAAAATTGTGCCTGTGTCTAAGTATATATGGACCTAACTGTACCTACTTGAGCTCCGGAAGATTTTACCCCCTTCATGACCAGGGCATTTTTTGGTATTCAGCACAGTGCTACTTTGGTTGTCAATTGCGCTCTCATGCAAAACTGTACGCAAATTAAATTTTTATAATTTTTTCTTACACAAATAGAGCTTTCTTTTGGTGGTATCTGATCACCACTGGGTTTTTTATTTTCTGCTATATAAATGAAATAAAGACCAACAATTTAGAAAAAAAATGTTTTTCTATTTTATATGACCAAATGCCCAGTCATGAATTGGCATCTGGTACACCACATTCAACAGGAAAGGTAAGTAGACCAGATCATCTGTTATTCTTTCCCTAGTCATTCCAGTATGACTGGAAACATAACTGTATGTTAGGAGGAACTTCATCCATCCTCAGTTTTTTAAATCCCTGCATGTCTGATGCTGGGTTGTGTACAATTCAGATACTTACCCATCCAGAGGATCCAGCATTGTTCTGTTTAGATCCACTTCTCATCTGCCACCATGCAGGTGCCACACTGCCATGTACTTGGTGACATCATCAGGAGGCTGCCATCTCTTCTGGGTTCAGGCCAACGCCTCCTGATGACATTCCAGTAGGCCCGTCCCTCCTTTTATGAATGGAAGACTATGCCTCCTGGGATATGTGACGTGTATATCCCAGGAGCCATGGGGAGCGCTGTGCGTCATTCACCTAGGCGAGAAGGGAAGTTGGATGGTGGGACCAAAGCCTGTACACAGGAAAAAAAATGTGTATGTAGCAGAGTGGGGAAAGGTTTGAGGAGACTTTCTCTTTTTGTTCAGGGTGAAAATGCACTTTAACATTTGAATAGAAGTTTTCAAGAAAAAAGGAACAAATGTGCCTGCACTTGTAGGGATTTTCTTTTATGACCATTTTATTTGTATTTGTGCTATTTGCACCATGTCTGGTGTTTACTGACAAAAGCATTGAAACGCCTGTATACAGAGGTGGATGGGGGTGAGATGATTTGTTTGCTTTCTTTCTTTTATCATTTTGAATTTGATTAGAAGTCTGCTTAGAATTCTACCGGTGGATATTTTACTACCATGTCCTTTTCTCACAGTTTTATGTGTGTGTGTGTGTGTGTGTATATATATATATATATATATATATATATATATATATATATATATATGTATATGTGTGTGTGTGTGTGTGTGTGTGTATATGTGTGTGTGTGTGTGTATATGTATGTATATATATATATATATATATATATATATATATATATATATATATTCCGTGCTAAAATTAGTTTGGCATTGTAATAAGCATCTATTTATCTTCTTTGACATCCAACTTTCTCTTTGTCGAGGGTAATGTCGTGTTTGTTTGTTGAGGTCTCCCACAAGTTTGCATTGTTAGTGGTTACCAAGGATCGATGCTTTCCACCTACACACCTTTTTATTTACGTAACGGCATATAGGAAATCCACATAAGCACTCAGTATGTTCTTATTGAACATGAAAGCGACTTTCTACAGTGTAACGTTCATTCATTCCTGTAAAAACTTGCAGGTAATTGGTTTAAATTACTTCTTTCCAATGTTTTCAAACATTTGGATTTGTGTTTATGTAGCCTTGTCTGCCTGGTCATATTTCGAGTCTGATTGAAATAATTTATAAGCACGTGGTGGGTGTCCTTTTCATGGCAGCTCACACTTGTTTAATTTATGAATGATAGTAGCTTTTTTCTCGCTAAATCACAGGTTACTTTCTAGAGCATGTGTGTTTAATGTGATGTTGATGATGGCCATAGAGGGATCGAAATTTGGCCAGTTCAGCAGGGACTGGCTGATCCATCTATGGCCATTCTTGTTCTAATGATCGATTTCTCATAAACGGGCTTGTTGGATAGTTTTGCATCAGTCAATACAGCAGCCATTTGGCCTACCGGCTGAACGATTGCAACTGAATCATGTATGGCCATCTTAAAGTTGTTGTAAAAGCAGGATATTTTTTACTTTAATGCATTTCTTGCATTAAGGCAAAAAATGTCCCAGGCAAAAAAGACTCTTCTACTTACCTGAGTCGTATTTCAATCCATTGCTGTGCCTGTTTGCAGTGGCACTCTCCTCTCTCTCCTCACAGGGCACAGAGGCAGTAGTGGGAGCATTGGCCACTGTTGCTGTTAATTAAATCCTGTGAGGAGGAAGCATGGGATGGGGCTGAGCCATGCTGTGTGTGTCTATGGATTGGTGTGGCGTGAAGCCGCTTCAATTGGGGTCAAGCGGAGAAAAGGAGGAGCTGAGAGCATCGGCGGGGGGGTGGCCCTGGCCCTGGCGAGGAGGATAGGGTCCACTCTGCAATACAATTGCACTGAGTAGATAAGTATGTTGGTTTTAAAAAGGAAACGGTATAATTTACAACCACTTTAAGTCTGTTGTTTAGCAGAACAAGCTGTTCTGCAGATGTAGCATTTAGAGGGTTGAGACAAGCCACTTACTACTGACGGGTGCTTGCAATAATCAGCTTTTATTTATTTTATTTATGTAAAACCTTAACCACAAAGGCAAAAAAGGGTTTGGTGTAATTGATGATAAAGTGTTAGCTTCAGTTTGTTAGTGTATTTAAATCTGCTAGTAAATCCTCGCCTTAGGCTGACAGTGTTCCTGTCTTCTGCGCCTCTTTTGCTCCTTCATCCAGCGTTGAGGCACTCTAATGCAGAAGGTGTGTTACTGGCCAGATCACCAGGTGAAAACAGAGGGGAAAAAGGCCTAAAAAAAAAAAAAAAATGGTGAAGCCACTACATCTAATGGTTGGTAAGCTGCAATATATTACATGTTTTTTCCATTTAATACGGCTTTAAATAGTAGGGATAAGATTGTGTTAGGAGGATAATTAAAATATGGTTTAATGTTTTGGACCTGCTAATTTTTCTTTGGTGGCTCTCAAATACTTCAAAGTGATTGCATCTAAAACTACTGTGCCTAATTATCTGAGTTGCAATTAAGATTCCTATCCCCTACACAGCAGAAATCATTCTGATATTGTAGCTGAATGTAAAAGTTATAGTATATGAAAATGTGTTCTATAGCAGATTACCAATCCTTAGTGGTGGCTGCATTAGTTTTCTATTTTCCTTTTACACCTTGAGATCCGGCCAGTATTTTCCAACTTCCTTTAACAAACCTAGCTGACCAGAAGAAGTGTCAGAGGGTTGAGACAGACCATTTTAACACGAACAGCGGTGCTTCCGAAGATCTAATTTTATTAATCTACGTAAAATGTTTATCCTGGTAAATATTACTTGCATGTTATATGGTATATACAGTATACACTTGACATGCAAAAATATCTGTTGCTGGGTCCCCGTTAATAACATATTTAGGGATAGGTTATGAACGCCATATTGATCACGTTGAATCTCCAGTCAGGGGACCCATTGAGCAGGACTTAAAGTGGTTCTAAAGGTTTGATGTTTTTTTACCTTCTTGCATTCCCTGCAGGTAAACTATCACCCTAATAACTATTTCCCTCCCTCCTTTCTCTAATCACATACCTGATCCTGTCAGGAATCCAGCACTGTTCCCAGCTGCAGTCTTCTTTTCCCTCTCTTCTTCCTACAGGAAATCTGGCAGCAACAGGAGCCATTGGCTGTAAATCAAATGCTGTAAGGAGGAACTGGGTGACGGGGCCTCGCAGTGTGTGTCTATCAAGTGTGGTTGCATAGGCACACAGAGCTCAGGAGCAAGCATGCATGTGTGCCTCCATAGTAAGTGGCTTCCTATGGTGGCACACCGAAAAGGAGACGCCAGGAGCGCCAGCGGGGGACTTCAAAAGAGGGGTTCAAAAGACTGCTCTGTGCAAATCCGTTAAACAGAGCAGGTGGAGTGGATATAAAAAGTCCACACACCCCTGTTAAAATGTCAGGTTTCTGTGATATAAAAAAATGAGACAAAGATAAATAATTTAGGAACTTTTTCCACTTTTAATGTGACCTATAAACTGTATAACTCAGTTGAACAACAAACTGGCATCTTTTAGGTGGAGGGAAGTAAAACTAAAAAACTAAAATAATATGGTTGCATAAGTGTGCACACCCTTAAACTAATACTTTGTTGAAGCATCTTTTGATTTGATTCCAGCACTCAGTCTTTTTGGGTATGAGTCTATCAGCATGGTACATCTTGACTTGGCAATATTTGCCTGCTCTTCCTTGCAAAAACACTCCAAATTTGTTAGATTACAAGGTCATCTCCTGTGCACAGCCCTCTTCAGACCACCCCACAGATTATTGATTGGATTCAGGTCTGGGCTAATCTTCTGGTGAAGCCATTCCTTTGTTGATTTGGATGTATGCTTTGGGTCTTTGTCATGCTGAAAGATGAAGTTCCTCTTCATGTTCAGCTTTCTAGCCGAAGCCTGAAGGTTTTGTGTCAATATTGACTGGTGTTTAGAACTCCCTCTACCTTGACTAAGGCCCCAGTTCCAGCTGAAGAAAAATAGCCCCAAAGTATGATGATGCCACCACCATGCTTCACTGTGGGTATGGTGTTCTTTTGGTGATGTGCAGTGTTGTTTTTGTGCTAAACATATCTTTATGGACAAAAAGTTCAACCTTGGATTCATCAGACCGGGACACATTTTCCCACATGCTTTTGGGAGACTTCAGATGTGTTTTTGCTAAATTTAGCTGGGCTTGGATGTTTTTCTTCATAAGAAAGGGCTTCCGTCTTGCCACTCTACCCCATAGCCCAGACATATGAAGAACACGGCAGATTGTTGTCACATGTACCACACAGCCAGTACTTTCCAGATATTCCTGCAGCTCCTTTAATGTTGCTGTAGGCCTCTTGGCAGCCTCCCACACTAGTTTTCTTCTGATCTTTTCATCAATTTTGAAGGGATGTCCAGTTCTTGGTAATGTCATTGTTGTGCCATATTTTCTCCACTTGATGATGACTGTCTTCACTGCGTTCCATGGTGTATCTAATGCCTTGGAAATTCTTTTGTACCCTTCTCCTGACTGATACCTTTTAACAATGAGATCCCTCTGATGCTTTGGAAGCTCTCTGCGGACCGTGGCTTTTGCTGTAGGATGCGACAAAGAAAATGTCAGAAAAGGCCTACTAGAACAGCTGAACTATATTTGGGGTCAATCAGAGGCACTTTAAATGATGGCAGGGGTGTACTGATTCCTAGATAACATGATGTTGAATGTGATTGCTTAATTCTGAATACAGCTACATCCCCAGTTATAAGAGGGTGTGCACACTTATGCAACCCCTTTTTTTTTTTTTTTTTTTTTTTTTTTAATGTTTACTCCCCTCCCCCTAAAAGATTTAAGTTTTGTTTTTCAATTGAGTTGTACAGTGTATAGGTCACATTAAAGGTGGATAAAGTTTTGAAATGATTTATCTTTTTCTCATTTTTGTTACATCACAGAAGCCTGACATTTTATATTTCAATAGTTTTTATTAGTTTTCAGCAGTATAAAACAGAGGCGACAAAACATGCCCCCACAGGGGCTATCAATTGCACCGATAAGATAAAAAACATAATAATAAAAGAAAAACAGTGCTCTAACTTCAACAAGGCAGAAGGTACGCCCACGCAGGGGCTATCAATGGCACATAGGTTACAATGACGGTAATGAAATTCTAACTGTAATTAAAGGCAGCTGTCAACTATCACCCAAAAAAAACTAACAGAAATGGAGAGATAGAAAGAGAAGAGAAATAAGAGGAGAGAAAAAAAAAAAGAGGGGGCAGAGATCCAAGAGCGCCACCATGAAACGCCAGTGCCTAACGCCAGTACATCCCCATACTAGCCAAAGGAAGCGTGGGAAAGGCATATTGCAACCATGGTTCCCATATTTTCGAGAATTTACATTGGGAGTCGTTGCATATGCTCGACATCTGCTCATTAAGCATCATATTGGTCATACAATCCCGCACCCCCTGAAAAGGGACAAACGGACTCTTCCAGGCCTGAGCAATTGTTCTGGTGGCCGACAAAAACAAATAGGACGCCAGCTTCTGCTGATGAGCAAAGAGACCCGGTATGGGGCAATGAAGCAAGGCATACTGAGCATCCCGGCGTATGGATAGATGAAACAACGTGAAAAGGAGGCCAAATACACGAGACCAAAAACGGACCAGTCTCGGGCATGACCACCAGATATGCAATACATCGCCACGATGGCCACAACCCCGGAAACATCGATCACCACAAGCGGGATTAGCCTGGGCCAAACGAGCCGGAACCCAATACCAACGAAACAATACCTTATAGGCTGCCTCCAGCGTGGTGGTATTGAATGAGCATTTAGCTATGAGCGACCAGGCCCTATTCCAGTCCTCCGGATCCACATCCACTCCCAGGTCACGCTCCCACTGAACAACATATGAAAGAGAAGTATGCGACGGGCGTCTGTTCAAGGCTGCATAAAGAAGGGAGATAAGGCCTGGGGCGCCCCGGGCGCTGCTGGCAAAGCTGTTCAAAGGCCGATTTCTGGTATGGAAAAGAAGAAGTGCCCCGCAGCGAGAGTAGCCAGTGCCGCAATTGAAGGTATCAAAAAAATTCCGCCGGGGGAACATCCCGGGACTCCCGAAGAAGATCCCAGGTAGGGAAAGACCGAGAAACCAAAAAGTGTCGTACCTGCGAAAACCCATGAGCCACCCACCAAGAGAACGCCCTTGGGTGATCTAAACCCGGTGGGAAAAGAGGGTTGTTAACAATTGGAAGCAAAGGCAAAAAGGGTGACATCAGGCCACTGGAATAACGTACCGAGTCCCAGACTCGTAAGCCATGGAGCAACATCGGGCTCAGCGATATAGGGCGCAGGGCAGGGGGAAGCCATAGAAGCGCCGACGGTTGGATAGGGGCACAGTTAGGTAGCTCCAAGAAGCCTGACATTTTAACAGGGGTGTGTAGACTTTTTATATCCACTGTATAAGATGTTTATTATTTTAATTAAAAAAAAAAAATCTAGACTTTACAATCACGTTCAGTGCTGACAGACACAATCCCTATTCTGCCAAATTGGAATTGAACTCAGTAGCCAGTCAGTCTGTTTTAAGTGTTAATTGGTAATTTCAAAAGAAAACTACTGAACACTTAAAACGTATTTTTTGGAGCTGAAAGTTTTTGCAGCATTTCGCATGTTAGCAAGATTGAGGTGAAGTAGTTTCAAGGTGGAATTTGATATAAAATATTGTAGATTCTCCCTGTAGTTCTCCATCTGTATACCAGGCAGTGTATTCAGTAACCCACCTAACCCAATATTGGGTGTTTGTTTTTTCCAGATCAACAGAGTAGACAGATGGCATTGCATGGAAGAGACAGCAGATGACTCCTTTTGCAACACTTTTGGCCTGTATATGTAATAACAAATATGATAGACCTCATATTTATATGTAATTATAAACAATGCGTGCAACCGACAGATATATTATATTTGATAGAGTTAGTTACTTAAAATGTACTTTAAATAGATCACAAAGAAAGTGTTTAGAAAGATGCTTGAAACAATTAAAGTGGTTTTGAAGGCTTTTTACCTTCCTGCATTCTAGTCAGGAAAGTAAAAACCTTCAGGCTGGGATCACATATATGCGGTCTGGTATGTCGCATGTGATTCGCACAGGAGCAGCACCGCATTCCTGTGAAAATCGCATGCGATTTGTGTGCAGTGTGATTGGTGCCATGTGTTTGGCATTTTGAATGGCTCAAATCGCACCGTACCACTAAGGTGCAGGACCCTTTTTTGGTCCGCATTAGCATGGGTATTC
This sequence comes from Staurois parvus, assembly GCF_062004578.1. Classification (NCBI taxonomy): domain Eukaryota; kingdom Metazoa; phylum Chordata; class Amphibia; order Anura; family Ranidae; genus Staurois; species Staurois parvus. Next base: position 2,186,333 of record NW_028318222.1, read on the forward strand.
ACACTTATACAATCTGATTCTGCACATTGCACCGTGTTTTGCGGACTGATTTCGGGGTGTTGTTAACTTAACATACACACATGCAGGGGTTCGCATGAACGGGGTGCGAGTCTGATGCAGTGCGGAATTCATACAGAAACCGCTGCGAATTCCGCACCGCATCAGTGTGAACCCAGGCTCAGTGTGCTGCTCCTTGCTCAGCACCCCTAATACGCAGCTTGCTCTTGGGGCATTCTGCAAGGTGGAGGGAGCCAGGTGCGCCTGCGGGGGATCCAAGAAGAGGAGAATCGGCAGTTCTGCAAACCCATTACACAGAGTAGGTAAGTATATAACATGTTTGTTGCTTAAAACAAAACAAAAAAAACTGAACCTTTAATTTCACTTTAATAATGTTCAGAAATGGAGTTGCAATCTTTCAGTTTCATGACCTTTCTTTAGTGGCGGTTCACATTTAAGCAAATTGGATGCGGTTTGAACCTTGTCCAATCCACATGACGTGAAATAACATTGCTTCCTATGGTGCCTATTCACATATGCCCAGTGCACTAGCAGTGCGGATTGAAAAAGAGTCCTGTCCAATTTCTGAGCAGTGTGGTCCAGTTCAGGTGCAGATTACAGGCTCATTGACTTCTATGGAAACCGCTTCTGAATTGCACATGTCATGAGTTTGAGAATCCGATTCCAGGCTGGTTTTCTTGGTTTTCTCTCCTCAAATCCTTACCTGAACCATTGAATGGCTGCTTGTCAGTTCACACTGAAACCGGAGCTGTCAAGCTGCACTGCACATAAGTGAATCGGTACTTAGGATAATGTTAAATAATATGTAAACCCAGCATTTCATATTGTTTATATGTGCCTGCTGTACCATGTACTTGCATAAATAAATTACCCCCTTCTTGTTGTATGGCTTCCTTTTGTGTGAAATCCCCAGAGTTTGTGCCAGTCACTCTGCTTTCCTATTAAAAACTTACACACCATGGTCAGTTCTCTAGCTCTGCTGGGAACTGCTCTCCAGTGATCAGACCACCCCGCACATCCATTCATTGGGAAGTTCAGTGTCCTGCTGTTTCTCCTGCCCCCAGCTCTTATGCAGCTAAGAACAAAGGGTATGTAATCACTCAGGAAAAAAGAGAAAATGATTTTCATAATGTTATGTTTTCAAATGAATGTGTTGTTTTACAATGTGTTGCTTTACTTTAACCCATTGCCTTGTGTTATGATGAGGCAGCCCATTCATTTTGAATGAGCTGGAAGCAAACGTAACTCCAAAAACGTGTATCATCTTTTTTTTTCCCCCCAGTATGGCACACTGTAACACATGCCACTTGCATTGTACGTTGGTCGCTACTGTGCATTGGGATGTCACATTACACTGTACAAGGGTGCACATGTTGCTGCTTCTTGCAATGAAACATGCATTTCACTATGCTACCGTAATGCAGTTATATGAAGGGGCCCTTACTGGCTGTCAAAGTCCTGGACTAATAAGAAAATAAAAAATTCTCCAGCTGTTTTCCCATGGCTGTGTAGATTTTGATTGGTGGCTATGAGACCGTACATTTGTTGCACTATTCAGAAAATAGTCTGTGATGTTGAATGTTTTTGGGTTTGTGTATATAAAAATAATAACTAGAAGAGAAGAATAGGGAAAACATTGCCCAGACTAACCAGTGAGACATCTGCTTTCATTTTGCTGCCTTTGGTAGGAGAAGCCTTTGTGGAATCAGGAGGGTATTCACACCATCTCCAGCATCCTTCAAAGTTTTTATAGATGAGTCTTTTCAAAGTTGAAGCTGGAAAATGTGGTTCTTAAGTTTTTGTTTTTGTTCCTTTTCTTCTTCTCACAGAATGTAGGAATGGTATGCAATATCTGCTGCTTGTGCCTAAAAGCTATTTTTTTTATTAACATACTGTGCTCATGATTTAATCTCTGTACTAAATTTAAAAGCATTTATGTAAGCAAACAGTATTCAAATAAACATGTCCCTTTTTGAGTGAACAATCAAGTCTTTAATTCATTTTGAAATGCTGCTGAAAATATTTATTACTTAAATTTAGTCCTAATGACTTTTGCTGTCTGTTAAGGGAGCTTTTTATGAACTTGCCCATAAGGCATGGGTGCTTAGGCTGCTTACAGTTGGGCCTTGTCTTTAGAAATCATAGGGGATGCTTCCTACTTACATAAGACTTTTTTTTTTTTTTATGGGACATTGTTCACCGGGATGTCCAAAATGTGTAAAATGTTATAGTTCTACACATCCAAATACTGAATGATAGTCAAGAAGGCACGAATACACCAGAGGAGGCAACATAAAAGCCCTTTTTTTATATGGCTGTAAGAGATCATGGGAATTTTGAGTTAACTTTCTCTCTAAGGCTCAATTCACTTTATAGCATTTTGCGATTTGTGTGCAAAATCGCCTTGGGTATATGCACATTTTCACATTACACGCATAGGGCAACACATTTATTGCATGACAAACACAGAAATTGAGCTCATTCACCTTTTTATGTATGACATTTTTTTTTTCTTATTTGCCTTTAATGTCACTTTAAGCTGGTGATGCATGGATTAAAAGGCGACTCTAATTGTTTTAGCTCATAGGAAAGTGAAATGTCCCCGAAACACGTCAGTCCGACCACACCACCAGTTGGACATTCTGCCATCATTTCGGCCATCTCTGTGGCCTTACAGGTTTTTTATGCGCTAATTTTGTGAGAATGTTTTTTGTCTTTTTAAATATTTTAATAAACCTTGGATAATGCTCTAGGTATTTGTGCCACCTGTGTGCTTTTTTTCCAGTTTGTAGATCTCCCCATCTGAGGAGGGCTGCATCACCGGGACTTTATCCATAGGTCATCCACACACCTGATTTTCTTGCCTCTCCCTGGTATTGACCCCGTGAGGAGCTGGAGAGTTAGTACTTTCACCCTTGTATTCCTGTTCATGAACAGTCGATCTATCGATAGACTTCTCACACGCAGGACTGCTGGAAAATTTGATTTCGACCAGCACTGCAGCACTGATCAGTGTATTGTGACAGCGGGGAGGTGGGGGAGTCTCCCTGCTGTCAGAATACAATGACACATTGGGGAGGATTCACATATCCTCAGTAATTATGTGGATGGAGGAATGGGGTCATTTTTTTTGTTGAACATAAAAAAACTGGCCAATGTATAGGTAACTTTCTGGTCTATTTCCCCTCCCTTTCTATTCTACACACCATTTTCTGGAAATTGAATCCAGCTTTTCACTGGACTTAGCTTTTAAATGAAACTGCACCCGCATGTACACCCCCAACTGCCAGCTGGCTGGAAAGGAGACTGCACGTTATAGGAAAACTACATCTCTCATGAGTGTTGGGGTGGTCTGCAGGAACTTGCTGTCAATCTTGAAGTCCGTGTGCGAGGCTAGGCATTGCCAGCCCCTTTCTGACTAGCTAGTTAGCAGTGACCAGGAGCAGACTGACAATTCGAAAACTTGGGCACTGCCTGAGGGCCCGGGGTCAGTAGGGGGCCCCATGAAATGCCCCTGGTACCTTTCTTTTATAGGCTTTTTTGGGTGTGCTTTGAGTGTGAGCAAGGACACAGGGGCCCCATGATCCCCTATTGTCCAGGGGTCCCATGAGTTGTCAGTCTCCCCCTGGCAGTGACCACTTACCATTACCTTTTATGCCTGTGAGCATAGTCGTACCCAGATCACTGCAGTGCTTTGAGTTTAGATATGTATTAAGGAGGCTTAGGGATCAAAGACTGGGCACTGAGGGCAGCCTCAATAACATTTTACATTTTGTGTTTTGCCTATAGTTCTATTTTAAAATACACCTGTTAGGAAAAACATTCAGAGGCTTCCATTTCTCACCTCCTAACTCCTAAATTATCTTTGGAGTCTTTATTTCAGGGACTCTGACCTGCAACCAGAGTTAGAGAAAAATCAGGTTTTTTGCCACTTTGCTTCAAATTTCCAAGTCATTGACCTGGAAGAAGTAAAGGGTTAAGCTTACTAGCCAAGCAACTAACATTACCATAACTCCTTCCCTGGGGTTTTAATAAGTTCTTGCTGTTTGGGAAGAGGCTTCCACTGTAACCAATTTTTTTCACTTTCTCCTATGCTGAAAAAAAAAAATCTGCTACAGATCCAAATCTTAGATCTGTGGGTTTTCAAGTGGGGTACCAGGTTCCACTTTCTTGGGTAGTGTACTCAGTGAAGGCAGCACTGAAATGACAAGCCTTTGTAATCCGTATCCATTATATAACAAAGGCAATGTGTGCATATTTTTAGCACAACACATATTTGCCAACTCGTTTCAGCCAGGATATGTCTTCTCTATTGTGCAAGATAGTGCCACGCTTCCTTTCTTTGGTAACGTGCTCTAGCTTCAGACTCTTAAAAAAAAAAAAAACTGACCTTAATTTAACTTCTAAAGAGGGAAAGGTTTTCTTTTGATTACATTAGAACTATAGGTAAAACTTTTTTTTTTTAAATTTTGGGTAGTGTAACCATATCCATTTTTTTGGGAGATTTACCTTCACTTCCTTCCTCATAGGTAAAACAGGATGTAAGGTAATTCTTGTAAATGAACAGAATCCCTTGCCCCCCCCCTCAGTTCATGACAACTAGTGTCCCCATTGGAAGATTTCTCCTCTATTACTTTTCTGGGGACAACCCAAAATGTATTTATCAAGGTCCACATTCGGTGATGATGGTAAACATGACAAACTGGGTGAATCTCCTCAAGCCATGGTTCACGCTATGATCCGCATCTGAATGCACAGGAACCGCACCACATTCCTGTGCAATTCACAAGCGGTGCAGTGCGATGTGATCCCATTCATTTTTAATGGGCTCAAATCGCACTAAAGTAGTACATGCACCAATTTTGGATCCATGCTGCAACTGGGTTGCATGGTTGTTTTTCGTCCCATGCGGTCTGGTGCAGGCAACCACACTATGCTTGCAACCTGCATTTGGGGTGTTAAGATTGCACTTCAGATTTGAATGTGGTGTGGGAAATGCACACGGATCACCAGTTTCTTGTACCGCATTCGGGTGATAACACTGGGGCTAACATGGGATAGATGCACAGCTTTCAGGTAGTCCTCTCCTGCTCACCCTGTATAGTTGGGAGGATGGGGTGCGTTATTTCTGTAGCGGATTATAGAGAACTCAGATTAAGTTAAATTGAATTAACTTTAAATTTAGTCCATTCATAGTGTTTAATAAATTGCTTTAGTCGATATATGAATGCATTCCCTTGTTACCTGGCTAATTGTTCTTTAAAAAACTTTAAAGGAAATTTCTTTTAAAGGGATATTCCAGCTTGTAGCATGAAGAGGCTTTGGAGAGAGCACTTTGCAATGTAACTTGTTAAGTTATAAAGAAATGAAATGAATAACACACCAGGGACCTATTTGTATTATCTCCTGCCATGGAGCTATCTCTGCTTTCTATTGATTATCGCTGTCACTAGTGATTTCCTGTGTCTGGCAGTATGAGAGATTTTAGGACTAGATATTTTACTTCACACCAAATGCAGTCCACTGCGTTTTTTTATTCTGCATTAAAAACGCATGGACAGTGTTTAGCATGGATTCCAATGGCTCTAGTTCCCACCAGTGTAGTGCATTCCAGTGCAGTAAACAAAAGTAGAATGTTGCATTTTTTTCTGTATGGAATGTGGCAAAGCTCTTCAACACACCAGAACGCAGATGTCCTCAATTGAGATGATGAAAAAAGAGGCTAAAATGCACAGGAACGCATCAAAAACATGCAATCAGAAACATCCAGAATACAGTAATTATGGTGTGAAACAGCCCTAACTGTTCTATTAACTGCAACAAAACATTTTTGCTAGTTAGCAGCTGGCTGTCCATGTCCTCTGGCCATATTGTATAACGTGCCAGGCCTAAAGTGCGCCTGTGTCCAGTTTGTGAACATTATTAATTACATATGCCTAACAAGCCGTAAAATGGTTAAAGCAAGTCAAACTTGAGCTCTAGCTGCTTGCATTAAGAAGTAGTGTGTCAAAGGTCACAGCAGACTCTAAAGCCTGGTATACACAATCAGTTTTTTTTTCTTGCTTGTTTTTGTTCAATCCAGCAGGCTAAATGGGAAAAAAACAGACCACTGTATTAATTAAGCGATGTTGTCCAATTTATTTGGGGTAGTAAAGACTGTCCAAACGGGTTCTCTTTGCCCACAAGACGAAAGGCAGCCTTGGCCTTTCGCACCTCGCCTTCTGTTACCAGGCAACTCAATTTGCCCAGTTTTGGCAGACACCTGAGTGGATTACTATGGAGAAAATCGCGGTGCGTTCAGTCCCCTTAGATTTAGTTAAATGGCAAGCCATGAAGCGCAGACCTCCAGTTTTAGCCCCGACTTTATCACACTTCCTGGCTGAATGGGACAGGGTGCAGAACAACCGCAACTTTATATCACCTTTTCTTCCATCTCCCTAACAATTTGGCTTTCCCTTCAGGCTTGGACTCAGAAGCATTTCGCTGGTGGGTCAATAAGGGTCTTTATAGGATAGGCCACTTTTTTACTCCTAGGGGGCCCTTTGCCTTGCCGCATTGCCAATCTAACCGGAAGATGCCCCCTTTGGAGACCTTAAGATTTTACCAAATCTCCCACTTCTTAAAGTCTCTGGGACCAGAAGTTCTCTCAGATCTCATGATTTCCCCTTATGAATATTGGTGCGCACAGGATACGGGTCAGAGAGCTGAGATCTCAGTCATCTATAGGCTCCTGTTAGACACCGCTGACAGAATGCCTTATATGCAGGCCTGGGACTTGGATTCAGTGGGTCACTGGCACAATGGCTTCCACTTCGCCTATAAGGGTGTTTATGAACATTTAGTTGTTGGGGCAAATGTGAAGGTCATGACCAGATGATATATGGTTCCCTCCCATCTCTCGAGGATCTTTCGGAGTTGCTCGCTATTGGCTGTAACTCAACTTGTACTATGTACCATATTTGGTGGTAGTGCCCAAAACTTCTGGGCTTTTGGAATAGTATTTGCTTTAATTAGGAAGGTCGTGGGGGCCCCCGATGCCCCAAATACCCTGTATAGCTCGATTAAATGAACCGGTGGGGTGCAGCCCCATTCAAAACAAAGATTAATTTTCTTCATGTTCCTAGCCACGAAGCTCACCGTAGCCAGCTCATGGAAATGTTCTGTTTCAGTTTGTGTTTCGCTGTAAGGTGAACTTAATGACATCTCATAGCAATATGAGCAAATTTGGAGACCATGGGTGGACCATGTCTATGTCAACCTTTAGGGGAGTACTAAGATGACCTGTAGTTCTCCGTTTCCATTCAAGGCCCATAAACCCCATCACTGCTCCTCCAGGTTTTCGCCTCTTTCTCCCCCACCCCCACCCCCAATTTTAGACTAGCTTCTGTCTGAAAGGATGGCTGTACACATGGTCTGAATGTCGGCTGGCTCCTGTTGGCCTGGCTGATATTCAGAGCGTGTGTATCCAGTGTAAGGCCCTTTTTACATGGGCCCTGTCTGGTCAATCAGTAGGGGATCTGTGTAAACAACCCTGTGAACAAAAGGCTAGCAGCACTTTTCAAGGCATTATTCTTTGGCTGGTTCTGCTATGCTGCCTGTGGTTGTGACCATGTCTGTAAAATCCTTGTTGTCTGAACTAAACGCATGGCCCAGGGCCCTGGATCCATTCTAATGACTATCTGTCCTCTAGCATCTGAAGCACCTACTCATGGGCCTTATGCTACTTTGTGAATAGATTAGTGAATTTGCCAGATTCTAGGATTTAGCTGTCTCTCCATACACATGCAGAGGAACAAGAAACCTCTCAGGAAGATGCCCTTTGAAGGACTTTTTTTCACAGTGTATGCAAGAAAGATCTCACCATCTGCTGACTTCTGGTGGTAGATATGAAATATTCACATATTGTTATCACAGAGGACAAGGGGGCACTCTTTATGTCTGGAGGAAAAGAAATTGAATCTCCAAACACAGAAAGGTTTCTTCACAGTGAGCGCTATGAAAATGTGGCATAGACTCCCTCAAGAGTTGGTTCTGGCCAGCTCAGTGGATTGCTTTAAAAAAGGCCTGGATTCTTTCTTAGATACAAAGAATATAACTGGATACCAACATTTATAGGTAAAGTTGATCCAGGGAATATCCGATTGCCTCTCAGGGGATCAGGAAAGAATTTTTTTCCTAGCAGGAGCAAATTGAATCATGCTTTGCTGGGTTTTTTTGCCTTCCTCTGGATCAACTGTGGGTGTAGGATTATAACTTTTTTTTTTTTTCTTTGGTTCAACTGGATGGACTTTTGTCTTTTTTCAGCCAGACTAACTATGTAACATGCAACATTTCATTCTTTCTAAATAAAAATGCATATTTGTTCAGTACTGAATGTTTTAAATTGTATGCATTTCCTTATAAGTAAAAGTGTTTTAAATGAGATGGCTGTTGTGGCAGTGTGATTTGTTCACACTGGTAGCATTTCCTTGACTGCTACTGTGCTTGAGTCCGGAAGCAGGTTCAGTATATCTGCTCTTTTTCTTTGATTGATTAAATACTCTCTTTATTAAGCCCTTCACTAGTCTTGATTGGCCTTCCAAGTTGCTAAGTAATTATTTGTAGCAACAATGGAACTGCATTGTATGAGCAATGATAATGTTATTTATTAACAAGGTGTAGACACTTGATCTGCCAGCCTGCCTCAGCTTCACTTGTATTACTGATTACTTAAACACAGCCCCCATGGAGGTCATCCAGTAAATAATTCAGGCACCACAATACACTAGATTTCATAGAGGCAGTGTAGCGCGTGCTTGACAGCAGCAGTTTGATTCAGTGGGGAGTTCGGAAACAAGTTTCAGGGAAACAAATACTATTTACAAATTGGATTGTTTTCTTTAACAGTGCACAAATAGAAAACTTTAAAATAGAAACTGTATTTTTGTATTCTATACATTTTTTTGCAATTATATATTTTAAATCCCTAACTTGATAAAAAATATTATTTTTTTCCAACTTTTACATTGTGCTTGCTTTGTCAGATTTTTAGACTATTTCATGTTTAGGTTTGTAGATTTCTTATTTGTAGCTTAATGAGATGTTGCTCATTCAGGGTCAAGTAATAAGAGGCTTGGTATGGGCTGGACCCCTTCATACTTTCCGCTCCATTGCTCACTCTTCTGTGGCCATCACTAAAAAGTAACTGGTGTTTCCAGGAATGGGGGAGCCTTTATCCACCACTTGAAAATAACTGGTGTTTCTAAATATGTAGGGCATGTAATGTAGTGCTTGGTTTTGGGTTTTTTATTACATTATGTGTGTGTGTGTGTATGTATGTATGTATATATGTATATGTGTGTGTGTGTATATATATATATATATATATATATATATATATACATACACACACTTCCAAAAAGTTGGGACACTGTGTAAAATCTACATAAAAACAGAATGCAATGATTTGCAAATCTCATAAACCCATACTTGATTCACAATAGAAAACATATAAAGTGTTTCAGCTGAGAAAATGTACCATTTTAAGAATAAAGTAAAGACGTTTTGAAATTGATGGCAGCATCACAACTCAAAGCAAGTTGTGACAGGGCCATGTTTACCACAGTGTAGCATCCACTCTTCTTTTAACAACACTGTTGTTTGCTGTAGTTTTCATTTTCAAGATGCACCAATGTTTGCAATTGGTAAAAGGTATGGACTGCAGGCATGACAGTTAAGCACCTGGACTCTTCTACTACAAAGCCATGCTTTTGTCATAGATACAGGATGCAGTTTAGGATTGTTCTACTGAAATATGTGAGGCCTTCCCTGAAAACTGTCATCTGGATGGAAGCATATGCTGCTCTAAAACCTGGATATGTCTCTCAGCATTGATGGTGCCTTTCCAGACGTGCAAGCTGCCCATTTTGTTCATACTAATACTATTACCATCAGGGATGCAGGATTTTGATCTGAGCACTGATAATAGGTTGGAATGTCCCTCTCATTTTTAGTCCAGAGGATGCGGCACGCAGGATTGCCAAAAAGAATGTCAAATTTCAAATCATCTGACCACAAAACAGTTTCCCACTTTGCAACAGACCATTTTAAATGTGCTTTGGTCCAGAGAAGACAGCGGCATCTCTGGATCATGTTAAGATATGGCTTCTTCTATGGCACTGCAAACTGTGTTCAAAGACAGTAATTTTTTTTTAAGTATTCCTGAGCACATGCAGTGATGTCCATAACAGAATCATAACAGTCTTTAATGCAGTGGTGTCTGAGGGCCCGAAGATCATGGGCATCCACTATTGTGTTTTGGCCTTGCCCTTCTGCACACAGAAATTTCTGCGAATTCTTGGAATCGTTTGATATTATGTACTGTAGATGATGATATATTGGAAGTCTTTGCAATTTTATATTGAAGAACCTTATTCTGAAATCGATCAACAATTTTTAGACGCAACTTTTCACAGATTGGTGAACCTCTGCCCATCTTTATTTCTAAGATGCTCTGGGGGAGATTTACTAAAACCGGAGTACTCAGAATCTGCTGTGCATGGTAGCCAGTCAGCTTCTACTTCAGCTTTGACAATAAAAATCTGAAAGCTTATTGATTTCTTTGCAATGATGCACCAGATTTTGCATGCTCCAGTTATAGTAAATAACTCCCTCTGACTCTCTAAGATGCTCCTTTTATACTTAATCATGTTACTGACCTGTTGCCAATTAACTTATTTTGTTGCAAAATGTTCTTCGAGTTCTTCCTTGTTGGTACCACTTACTGTGAGCTTTTTGTAGCTGTGTCCCAAATTTTTTGAAATGTGTTGCTACCATCAATTTAGAAATTGGCTTATTTTATTTTTCTTCTTAACCCCCCTGGCGGTATTCCCGATTGTAGCTCGGGGTAAAGTTTCAGCAGCACAAGTGGTAACCCCGAGCTACACTCGGGAATACCCTGCAGCGTTGCTCCGGGATCCCTTCTGCACTGACCTTGTCCTGCGCTCCCGCGATGTCCCCCCTACAGCATCCTCAGCAATGTCTTCCGGCCGATGCGGCATCTGTCTTCCGGGTTCCATTCCCTGCGACGTCAGGACGTACGGGGACGGAACGGCGGGAAATTTAAAAATATCGAAAAGCGACATTCACTAAATACACTAAAATTACATCGTAAAACATTACTGTATCAAAACATTTCACATACATTTTGTCCCGAGTGCTTTGTCCTGCGCCCTGCCTGCATTTTTACTGTTCTTTCTGCCTGGAAACTGAGAAACGTCCATGGCATCCAAAAAGCGTCCCTTTAGGTCAAAAGTGGTTTTAGACCAGCTAGAGAACAGCGATAGTAAATCAGAACCACTTGCAGAATTGAGTGATAATGATTCGTGGGGGAAATTCGTCATCAGACACTGAAAATTATTTTGCGACTTTTCTCAGTGATGTGCGAACTTGGCGCTCTATTTCAAATTTCAGTGTTTTTGGTTTGATTATATTATTGAATTACATTTATTATGTTTTATGATTATTTATTAAATTATAATTCATGATTTCGTGTTTCAGGTTTTATCATACCCGGGATGTTTACTAGACTCTTGTTCAGACAGATTTCAGTGAGTTATTCCTAAAAATTACAGGCCTATAATAAAAAAACAACATATTTCCATGCAAAAAAAATGCTTTGAGCACAGAAATATGGACATAATCAGACCACTAGGGAGGCAACAATGGTATATTTTCTCCTTTTAAACATTTGGTGAACTTTCTGTTAGCTATTGTGAATAAAATATGAGTTTATGAAATTTGAATATCATTTGCATTCTGTTTTTCTAAAGATATTACACAGCATCCTAAATGTGTGTGTCTTGCCTAAAGAGAACTCTGTTAGTGCTGCCTGCACAGGCTTTGTCTGATTAAATAATGGGCCTGTGCCATCTGATAACAGATTAATTTGCTGCTCTGACTCATTGTTTTAAGTGTAGTTTGACCTATTGAGTAAACTTTTTTTTTTAATTACAAAAAGGAATAGATAAACATGTGCATAGGATCTTAAAGCTCCACCTGCTGGCTCATAAGGAGAATGCAAAATATTAATATGCACTAGTTCATATTTCTATGATCCCTACCATAATAAAGAAAATGATATACAAAAAAACACTATACCTTCTTTTAGCTCAGCAACTGCAAAGCCAAGATGAATTGGTCAGTCTTTTTCTCTTTCATTTGGGGCAGATTAATAGCCTTGCATATGGAGACTGGTACAAGAGTAATTCCAGGCAATTGGTTAAAGTAGTCAGCTACTAATTCTATCACTTTAGCACTGACCAGTTGTAAAACCAGAAAGTCCTATCCTCTGGAATCCCCTGCACCCACATCTCACAGACCACATAAGAGGCTCAGAAAGGGAAGCAGAGGGATTAGGACTTTTCAAGTGGTTCTAAAGGCTGAAGTTTTTTTTTTTTTTTTTTTTAACCTTCATGCATTGAGTGCAGTATGGTAAAAAAAAAATGTTTAATGTGCAGCTCCCCCCTCAGCCTCTAATACTTTCCTGAGCCCAAATTCGCTCCAGAGATGTGCATGAGAGCAGCAGCTCTCCCTCATTAGCTGAGATACAGAAGCGGGAGTCATTTCAACTCCTGCTGTGGTCAATCACAGCCAGTGAGGAGGGAAAGGGGTTTGGGACCGAGTTGCGCTCTGTGTTTTATAGACACAAAGAGGTGGCTCTGGAGCAGGTACACACGAGTGCCCCATAGCAAGTGCAGCTTGCTCTGGGGGCACTCAGAAGGGGGGCAGCCAGGAGCGCCGGTGGGGAACCAGGGAAAAGGAGGATTGGGGCTACTCTGTGCAAAACCAGAGCAGGTAAGTATGATGTTTTTTTTTTTTTTGTTTTTTTTTTTAAATCTGAACCTTTTTGTATCATTTTTAAAGCCTGCTATGAATCTTTGAATGTGACTGGTGATGTAGGAAGCAGAGTAACAAACGTTTGTGGCAATTTAGAATCTAATGGCTATAAAAAAAAATTTATTTTTTTTTTTTTGGATGCATGTCAGAAGCAATGTGCTGGTGCATTATAGCAATGCGTGCATTTTTAGTTTTGGTTTGAATATACCTTCGACACACAAGTCACTCACAATCACTGTTTTTTACTACCAAGCAGAAAGCCTTTAGCATCATGAAATTGGTTGTTTGTGTACTTCTCATATAAATGCTTGTCTTTTTTATTCCAGACGTCCCAACCTCAGAGCAGCCTGAACTTTTCCTCAAGAAACTTCAGCAGTGCTGTGTCATTTTTGATTTTATGGATACATTGTCCGATCTTAAAATGAAAGAATACAAGCGCTCTACTCTGAACGAGTTGGTGGACTACATCACAATAAGCAGAGGCTGCCTCACAGAACAGACGTACCCTGAAGTAGTAAGAATGGTGAGTACGGTCATTGTCTGTGCTCTTTTACTGCATCCAATCTGCTCATAGGACCCTTTAAAAGTAATGGTTCTGTTAAATTTGGAAATCTGCAGGATTTGAGTCTTCTACAAATTAATTACCGTAAGGAGAAACCGTTCTCAGAATTAAGGCACTCGGTGACTTTTTGCATTACCTGTGTGCAGAAAAACAGACAAATGTTGTATCCAATAGACTAACTAGGGTAGAGTTGCCATTTATGTGAAGAATTTACAGTATGTGAAGAATAGCATAAAACTAATATTAAAAAACATGAACTATTTGAAACCCCCGACGTCTGCCTGCAAACCAGAGAGGGATTTTCTCTTAGAAGTGGTATAAGATAAAGGCCTCCAGACAGTTTGAGGTTTATGATAACCTGGTGATTGACATGAGGTTAAACATGGATGTAGTGTACAGGCATATGCAAAAAAAAAAAGTTTTTTTTGCATACACCCGCACACTATACTTATATTTGCACTGGCATATACCCGAGTACAGCAGGGCGCAGCTATTTATGTGAGGATGTACACTGCACTCGGTCTTCCTGGACAGTAGGAAATATGCTGGCATTTACATTGAATTGACTTGGCTACCTGTGTGCAAGTGGGCCTAACGAGAGATATTCACTATGACAGTGGGGCAACTAATATTGAAACTATCCTCAGGAAGGGTAGTAAGGAAGAAGCTGCCAACTACAATGAGTTAACAGATGTAGTAGTAAAACTGTAGTGGAACTAAAGTCCTGCTGTAAGAAACAGTGAGCAGATAGGCTTTGATTGTAGAAAAGTCATGTCTCTTTTTTTGCAATTAAATGCCCCTACCCACTTGCTCGCTGTCTTCTACGGCACTGTAAACTGAGCGTCACATGCGCAGCTTGGCATTCAATGCCAGGATGACCAGCTCCTGCGCATTCGCAAAAGTGAGGTCATTCTGCACCAGGCAATGAAAAGGCCTGAAGACCAGCATTCAGAAGATGACCTTGAGGGACTGTTGGACAGGTGAGCATTGACCCTTTAGTTCTTCTTTAATGAAATCCTAAAAAGAAGCAACCCTTTATTTTTTTCCATTTAAAAACACACAACTTTCTTGACTCAAAGCAGCAAGGTTTTACTAAGGGCAGTTCATGTCAAACTAAGCTGATTGAATTTTTTGACTATTTGGACATGGATGATGCTGTGGGCATAGCTTATCTTGATTTTCAGCAAAGCATTTAATATGGTTCCACATAAGTATCATAACAAAAGTTGTACAGGCTAAGACTTAACCCTTGGGAGGTTCAGTGGATATGTGTGGGTATGTAAAGGATCAGGGTGGATTTGATTTAAATCAAACTGATTTAAATCACGATTTAAATCACTAGTCAGTAAGGCTTGATTTAAATCCTAGTTTTCTACATAAAGACTAATTCTTGCTGGTATAACTTTAATATACAAGTAGATGAAGATTTTTAGAATAACAACTTTTCATATTAGTTTTTTATCCCCAGTTTAATAGGTTAATCATTCATATTTGGACAACTTTTCTGTTGTACTTAGGAAGGAGAAAAATAATCATTACCTTAATAATAACAATTTAAATAGATTTATTCAACTGAAACAATAACATTCCAGCATATGTGATTTGCTTAAACATCCATGTTTGTGAACTAATTTGGCTAAACAAAATATAAATATTTTAAGAAACTTAGACTGTCAGCCCCTTCCTCCTCACACTTAGTTTCACTTTCTTCTTGTGCAGATCTATTCCACTCCAAACAATCAGAAAAATATTGTTTCTATTCTATTCACTGAACTTCTTGAAACTTAGCACTGAAGGGGTTGATTCTGTATTCATAGGTTTGTAGAAGTTAGGATGAAGGTCTTTTTCTTAACTCTGTTCATGTTATAACATTTCTTCTGTGAAGAAGAGGCATGTGATCTCCGCTGAGTCAAATTCAGTTTTGAGAACTGCAAAAGTAAACCGAGCATCTGTGATAATATCTTGTAGGCAGAGAAACTGCCCAATAATCTTACAGAAACCTCTGGAAGAGCATGACATTGTGAATGGATTCATGGAATTTATTTACCAAAAAAATTAAACATATACAGCCTTATTCTACATAATTAAAAACCTAATCTTTATTTCATGATGGAATAACCTTTGGATGGTAATATATTTTCCTCAAAAAGCATTTTATTTTAAAAAAATCCGATTTAAATAAAAAAAATACGATTTAAATTAAAAAAAAATCAGATTTTTTTTTTTTTTTAAATCATTGATTTTTATCCACCCTGTAAATGATAGATATCAGCAAGTGGCTGTAAATGAGGTTTGTTTGGAGCAGAAACCAGTCACTAGTGGTATACCATAGGGCTCCATACTAGGTCCTGTTCTATTAAATCTGCTCTAGAGATGTAACTATAGGTTTG
Source organism: Staurois parvus (assembly GCF_062004578.1). NCBI lineage: Eukaryota > Metazoa > Chordata > Amphibia > Anura > Ranidae > Staurois > Staurois parvus. The sequence continues at coordinate 2,202,179 of NW_028318222.1, forward strand.
GTGGGTAAGGTATGCCTTTTTGCTGATGACATAAAGGTGTGCAGTAGGGTTGTTGTTTCTAGAGAAATCCATTTGACAATTTTGGGAGTACAGTGCTGGCCAGAGCTGATACTTGTGACAGACTTCTAGCAGAGGTAGTCAATCAATCAACAGTAAATTTAATTGAAATATGATTAGGACAAACATAGCTCTACACCTGGACAAAGGGAAAAAAACACCAAAAAAAGATGCAGACTTGATGGATCTCTTTCTGTCGTCACTATTTGTATGCTTCTGTGCTCAAAATCTCTTTAGTATTATGTTAAGGTTGGTGGAGACAAAAATATTTAGAAGTACATTAGAGGATAATCCGTTCATACATATGTACTGTATACTTTTAAATAATGAAAAAATTGTGCCAAAACACCCACATTGGCATAAATGTCAAATAGTGGGTGCACTGAAATGAAAATTCTGGAACTGAAAATTCAGAATGCACTTGGCCAGTCAATGAAACAGACCGTTTTTAAACATTTTTAAAATGTAATTAATGTGGCTATTGGCTTTGCATTGAAGTCTATGGGACATGATTTTGCATTGAAGTCTATGAGACGCAACATACCATTATTGGCACCTTTTTTTTTTTTCTATCTTCAAAATACCGAAAACAGTATTTTCGAACGATAATTTTTGGCGGCCAATATATATGTGCATCCCTAATTCCAAAAGGTACCCTGGAGAGACTCATCTGTACATGGTCTGGAGTGTAGCGGTTATAAGGATAAAGCGTCAGGCAGAACCAACCAATTATCTGCTTTGCATGAACAGTAATCCTCCGAGTCAGAAGACTGATGGTGCCTAGGAATGTGGTCATATGAACTGCTCCCGTGGCAGCCCAAATCAGTGTTTTCTGCTGAGCAGGCCTTTTATTACCATTTACAGGGCAGGATGGTTGAGTGGAATTTTATTTCAATATTAGGGTGCATTCACACTTGCAAATGCACCCTGACTGCGATTGTATGTGAGAATCCCAGCAGGAGTTCCCGCGATTAGCTACGGGAGGCAGCCCCATTGAAAACGGGAGGCTGCTGGCTCTCGCACCTAATTGCTCCTAGTTGCATGTAGTTGCGCATGCGCATCTGCCCAGGATACAGTCTGTATCCAGAGCTGATTACTCGCGTTTGATGCATCAGTGAGTGAATGCACCCTAAATCCACATTTCTAAAACCCTTTCTAAAATACCCCCTCAGCATTTTTATTAAAAAGAAAAAAAAAAGTGCCTGAAGCTGCACTCTGCACCCATGTTTATATGAGGATTGGTAATAGGTTTTATGCATAGGATACAGGGTTTGTAAGATAGCTATTAACCTATCATGATATCATTGTTCTCCACAACTCTCACAGCCATTATCCTGCACATGTATAATTAAATAGAGGTTTTTATTTAACCCTTGGCCAGCTTTCATTTGTTTCATATAATTACTTGCATGACACAAGGGAGATGCGCTTACCTCCTGGGGCCTCCTGTATGCCAACACAATTGATGTTTGACATTAAAACCACATGATAGCTTGCATAGATGTTAACCATTCAAGTGATTAATCGATATATAAGGGCCGCTGGTAAGTTTATTTAACCCAAGTCTTCTTGCGGTCGCTGCTTTTATGAGCTGTGGGAGCCTTCCTGATTGCTGGCAGTTTACAGATGTATATCCTGGTGCTATTTATATCCATACGGGAGTTAAGATATTCACCTTAAGTCAGCAGCACTCTGTTTAATGTGCTTGTCTCATAATTGGAGTTGTAGTTTATTCTGCTGTTTGAATTTAAGTAAATTGTGTGCCTGATGTACAAACACTGCAGACAGTTTAGAGATGCACATGTACCAAGATATACCAAAGGTGACCTAGAGTTTGAAGAGACTTTTTTGAGAAAGGGTTTAGGTGGAACTCCAGGTAAAACCACTTAATACACAGATGAAATATGTGTGGGATTTCTTCATTCAGTCTTGAGGCAGCACAGCCTCTAGCCCAATGGTACTCAACCTTCCTAATGCTGCGACCCTTTAATACAGTTCCTCATGTTGTGGTGACCCCCAACCATAAAATTATTTATCCAGTAATTATAATTCATGAAGTGTCGTTTTACCTCCAATACTGCTGCTTTCAACACAGTAGTTGCTTTCAACACAGTAGCTGCTTTTAACAGAGTAGCTGCTTTCAACACAGCAGCTGCTCTTTACACATCGGAAATATGTGTTTTCCGATGGTCATAGGCGACCCCTGTGAAAGGGTTGTTTGACCCCCAAAGGGGTCACGACCCACAGGTTGAGAACCACTGCTCTAGCCTGTAACACGACCGAAAAAGAGCAGCAATAGACTGAGGTCATCTCTCTGATATCTCTTCCTGTCAGCATGTTGCCTAAGGTCACATGTGCAAGACTCTTGGTTTGGCCCCAAGAGCTGCCCTCACCCAATCTGAATGTTGGTATACAGGACAGGGAATTAGAGACCAAGTCACTTTCAGTTATTTATAGTCTGCATAGAAAAGAATTGCCCCCCCCTTAAAATAATCACATTATGTTGCTTTGCAGCCTAAAATGAAGGTAGACACAGTTTTTGTTTTATCCATCTGTATTTACTGAGTGCAATGTACAACATCCAAGTGAAAAATATAACACCAACATGTCAGAAAAAAGAAATCAAACACCTAATCCCTGAAAAAGGATTACCCACTTCTAAAAATGGCTTGTACATTCAATCAGGTATAGCTAATTACCTTCTCAATGGCACACACAGCCATTTGACTTTCAACTGTGATCAGCTGTGGTAATTTTGATTAGCTCAGCATGAGAAGAGCTTTCCTGGAGCATTTCAGTCTCTGGTGGTACTGCAAGCAAACAATCAACTATGGGTGGCAAGGCACTGTCAAATGTTCTCTGGAGTAAAGTTGTGGACAGTCAGGAGATGGATACGAAATATTTCAAAGGCTTTATCAATTCCTAGAAGCACAGTGAAGTCTACTATTAAAAGAGAAGTATAGGAAACTTTTTTTAAATATACTTACCTAGGTGTATGCATCATTGGTCCCCCACTGGATCTAAGGGTGAGAATTCCACAATCACATGACTGCTGATTGTTGAGCAGAGAGCAGTGACTGTCAATCACTGGAGCGCTGGGCTGTAAAGGGGGCAGGAGCGGCTGGCCCAGGCTCTCAGCGGCTTAGTGAGAGGCCAACCCAGGTGCCGTTCTAGACTCTGAGGTGGATCCCGACCATATGGTTGCGATCCTTCCCCAGCCTAGACTAGCTCTGTGATGTCAGCTGATAGCGGGCTTAAGCCCGCTGTCATCTGAAAACAGGTCACAGGAGTTCAGAACGAACTACACTCCTGTGATCCATAGAAGTACAGCCTAAATAGCTTTGGCTGTACTTCTCTTTTAAGAAGTTGAAGATATTTGGATTTTCAACAATTTCTTGCAATTTGCAGCGCAATTTACATTATATTCTATGTATGTGAAATCGCAACTGCAAAAAAATTAATGCAAGAACTATTTTAGAAATTGTGGTGCAGCAAATTGCAATTCACATTTATTAGATGCAATTTCAGGTGCGATTTCAATTCTGAAATCGCACTGGTATATCCAGGCTCTTACTCGTCACCAGTTGCCCCTACCCTGCCCCACCCCTAATTCCGCCCCTAATCACCCCCTCGTAAATTATCTCATGAAATGGCACTGCTAAATGTTTTCTGCTGAATGAAGTAAGAGGAAGGAAGGAGAGGGAGGGAAAGGAAGGAATGGAGTGAAGGAAAGAAAGAAAAGAAGGGAAGAAGATGAAGGAAGGGAAGGAAAAGGGGTGCAGGGAGGGAGAGAGGAAAGAAGGGAAGCAGTGAAGGAAGATCGGACTCACATGGATGGTTCCTGGCTCAAATGCTCAGTCAGAAGCATCACAGAGCTGCTGGCTGCTCTTTATACAATTTTCCATCCCACACATCCTCTTCTGCACGACACGGACCGGAGTGAGGGCGGGCACAGGGGGAGGCAGAGCAGATCCATCCTCTCTCCTCTCCGAGAATGGTGGGATGGGATGAGCACTGAGGAGCACACGGGGAGGGACCCGGAAAGAAACTGAAGGATCGGGAATGATTGGTGCAGTGGTGGGGGCAGTTAAATGGACCGATCTCCCTGTATGGCTTACAGTGAAGCAGCTGGAAGCTGATTCTCCTCCTCTCCCTCCTGCAGCTTTCAGCTGCTTCATTGAAAGCCATACAGGGAGATCGGTACTTGTAACTGCCCCCACCACCACCTCTCCCACTCACCCCTAGTCCCAGCGCTGCTCGCCACCACGTTATTTCCATTCCCCCAGTGCAAGCTGGCGAGTGGAAATTTTGAGGGCTATGTGTGAGATATAGATATATCTATATGAATAAAAAATAATTGTATGCGTTTGCAAAACTTTGAAAACGTAACCTTTCTGTGTTCTATTGCTTCCTGTGTCCTTACTAAGGAGAGATCCTTTTCTCTCTGGTGTAATCTGGACAGGAAGTTTAGTGAAATCAGAGATGGATAAAAATAGAAAGGAGAGCTATAGGCAAGGTAAAGGTGCCATCCCAATCCTTTTCACTCCGGCAGACAGTTGCCTACAAGTACATCCTTTCTTGCGAAATGACAAGCGGTACCCTTATAGGAAGCCTATTTCCATGGCGGTACTTGCGTGGGCTCGATCCCAAGCCCCACTGCCTGTGTTCACAGACACATACAGGCGGGCACGGCCCCCCCGCTCCCTTGTCACAGAGTTTGATAGCAGCGTGAGCCAATGGCTTCCGCTGCTATCGATCTGCCCTGTGAGGAAGGACAGAGCCAGGAGAGCTGCTGCTCTCACACACAGTGCTGGATCGCAGTGGAGCTCAGGTAAGTATAAGGAGGGCAGAGGAGAGGATCCCAGGCACAGAAAGTTTTTTTACCTTCATGGATAGAATGCATCAAGGTAAAAAACCTTAAGGCTTTACAACCACTTTAATTAGTCTGGCGCTGTAGAAATAATGTTCCTCTACTGAAGGAACTGTGATGACAGCAGGATTAAACAAAGTGCCGATAGTCTCTTTTTTTTTTTTTTTTTTTTTTTTTTATGGTATTGGGAACACTATTTTTTTTTTTTTTAAAACAAAGCAAAGGTCGTTCTTTCTTTCGGGCCAGTAAATACTATTGGTTATTGTAACGACATACTAGGCCCAGTTTCCCTTTCCTTTTAACTCTTGATGAGATTACCATCCTGTACTTTGAAGGGAAAAAGCCATATGTGTACAATTAAACTCTGGCTTCCGGTGTATACATATCCCCTGTCCCATTGATAGGAATTGTGTAGTTTTCCCTTACCTTGAATTATCGGTCATGTCTCATGTGCTTTCGCACTTCTAGCTGTCTAAGCATAATCACGATTCTGCATAATCCCTACACCAGTTTTGAACTGTGTACGTATATAATCAATGGCTATAAGAGACCGATACATATACATCTAGACACATAGAAGGCTGTATAGATAAAGATACATATGCAGATATACAGTGGGGAAAATAATTATTTGATATATACATACTGTGTGTGTGTCTATAATAATTATATTATATTATATTACATACAAGGGGCGTTCAAGTCAAACCGGGACTTTTAAGTTTCTATAATAAAAGAATAGCTTTCAAGGATTGGAAACTGCATTTATTTTTCAACATACTCCCCTGCTACATTTATACACTTATCCCAGCGTTTAATGTCTGGAAAGCTTTGGCATAGAAAGATTTGTCAGTATGCCCGGACCATCCTAGGACAGCCTGCTTCACTTTGTCGTCATTGTGTGCACCATTCCCACAGAAAGATTTGTCTCTTGTGTAATTTCACGACAAGTTATATGTCGATTATCCAGGATCAGGCGTTCCATGCTCCGAATGTTCACAGGAATGGACTGGGAACCAACATGGCTGAAATCTTCACGGACGTACGGCCATCTTTGAAAAGTTTACACAATTCAAATGTCTTACTGCGGCTGAGCATCCCATCACTGTACTGTGCTTGAAGACCTCTGTAGATATCCACGGGTTTTACGTGTGGATATCTACAGATGTCTGCAAGCGCAGTAAGACATATCTTTTCATTCACAAGAAACGTCATCACCATACGCTCTTCCATGCACGCACTACCACTACTGTCTGCCATCTTGATTAACGGTCTCTGGACTGGCCCGCAACATGTGCCACCTATCAGTAATAGGACACTTGCCACTTACTATGTGTAGTACTGTCACGCTTCCTTTTTTACACCTGTAAAATTAAAAGTCCCGGTTTGACTTGAACACTTATATATATTTGCATTTAACTTTAATTGAGCTAAAGTCCACAAATGACAATGCTAGGAGGTAGAGCTTTTTGGCAGAAAATACCTGCGAAGAACTCCTGGCTTCTAGCAGTATTTTCTGTGTACACAGCCTGTGATACATGCACAATGCACTGTACACTCCATGCACATCCCCTATGTTACAGATGCTGAAAATAGAGATAGGTTTGGGAGGCTTCTTGTTTGCACACACGCAGGAGTTGGATCATCCATGGTCAGAGAGAAACACAATCATATTCCGAGGATGTAGAAGCTGAACCTGGCAAAGGGAAAAAGAACACTAGGCAAGTGTGCCATGATGTGCAAATATGCTATGTGTATTATGGCAAAAGCGCTCCCTCACCCAGCAGACGTAAGTTGTGCTTTAATACATGCCAAACAATTCCCAGATAGCTATGGGTAATCTAAAGTGAGAGCACAGCAGAAGTACTTCTCTGTCATGCAGACTCTCTCACTGACGCCTCGAAAAGGGTCATCTAATAATGGAGGAGGCAATGTTAGGCATGATTCACTAAAATGAAACAAAAAAATCTTGCGAGCAGCTTCTAAAATATATAGAATTTCTAATACAATAAGTTAAATGAAAAGCTACCTACACACACTTTTACAAATGTATTGCATACAAAATTATGTAACTGTTAAAGGCATGATTGACTAGTTTGTGTAAACTTCTGCTCAAACTGTTTGGCTGCTTAACCAATTCAATACCTGGCATTTTACCCCCTTCCTGCCCAGGCCATTTTTCAGGTCTCAGCACTCTCACACTTTGAATGACAATTGCGCGGTCATACAACATTGTACCCAAACTAAAATTTTATCATTTTCTTCACACAACTAGAGCTTTCTTTTGGTGGTATTTAATCACCGCTGGGGTTTTTGTTTTTTGCTAAATTAACAAAAAAAGACCAAAAATTTTGAAAAAAAAAAACACGTTTTTCTTTGTTTCTGTTATAAAAGTTTGCAAATAAATAATTGTTCTTCATAAATTTAGGCCGAGATGTATTCTGCTACATGTCTTTGGTGAAAATAACCCAAATTAGGATGTATTTTTTAGTTTGTAGGAAAGTTTTAGAGTTCACAAACTATGGTATAGATCTGAATATTGATCAATACTGAAGTACTGACAGCCGATCTAATTTCTTGAGGTCCAAGAATGTCAGAACAGTACAGATATCCCCCAAATGACCCCTTTTTGCAAAGTAGACAGTCCGACGTACTTCATAAGAGGCATGGCGAGTTTTGTGACGTTGCATTTGTTTGTCATAATTTTTTGGAAAATGAAAAAATAAATTATTTTCACAATTTTTTTTTTTACATACTGTCACCAGTGCAATACAGCATCATATAACTGGCATGGCGGTGATCAGGGACACTGACCAGTGACAGTGTGAAAAAAAATAAAAAAGAAATAAAATATATATATATATAATTTTTTTTTTTTTTTAAATTTAAAATTTTTTATTACTTTTTTTTTAAGATTTTTTTTCATATTTCACTATGTCCAAAGTAGTACAATGTTACCATAGTAACACGTGTGTTTTGTAAACAGGTAGGGGTCGCACCGCCGCCCTACCCGTCCCGCCGATCACAGCCGCGGATGTCAGTCGCTGGGTCACAGCCGGTCCTTACCGGCTATGTCCCGGCGATCGGCGGCAATCCCTGACAGAGAGCACAGCTGCTGTAGCTGTGCTTTGTCAGTTCCCTGACAACTCCAGGACAAGCTGATCAGGACAGAAGAGTTTCTCTCTCCTAATCAGTGGTGTCCTGTGCAGTACACACCCCCACCCCTAGTAAAACACTCCTCTCACACAGTTAACCCTTTCCCTGAAAAATAAACTTAACCCCTTCCTCCCCAGTGCCATTAGTACAGTGTCAGTGGTTTTTTTTTTTTTTTGCACTGATCACTGTATTGGTGTCACTGGGGATGTCAGTGACCCCAAGTCAGTAGCCCCAATGTCAGAATATCCGCCGCAGTCCCACCATAAGTCGCTGATCGCCGCCATAAGTCGCTGATCGCCGCCATTATTAGTATGAAAAAAAACCCTAAAAATCCCAGCATCTTTCCCGCCATTTGTAAACGCTATAACTTTCACGTAAACCAATTAATTTACACGTATTGGGTTTTTTTTTTTTTTTTGCAAAGACGTCGCAGAATGCATTTTGGCAGAAATTTATGACTAAATTTGATTTTTAAATTTTTTTTTTACTGGACATGTTTTATAGCAAAAAGTCCAAAATATTGTTGTTTTCCCTCAAAACTGTGAGCCTTTTTTTTTTTATAGCGCAAAAAATAAAAACCGCACAGGTGATCAAATACCACCGATAGCTCAATTTGTGGGAAAAAAAAGGATGTAAATTTCATTTATGTACCGTATTGCATGACCGCGCAATTGTTCGTTAAACTAGCGCAGCGCTGTATAGCATAAAAATGGCGTAAATTGCAGTATTTATACCATAGTTTGTAGACGCTATAACTTTCACACAAAGCAATCAATATACACTTATTGGGATTTTTTTACCAAAAACATGTAGCAGAATACATTTTGGCCTAAATTTATAACCAACTTTGAGTTTACTATATATTTTTTATAGCTGAAAGTAAAAAATATTGTTTTTCTTCAAAATGTTTGGCCTTTTTTTGTTTATAGCGTGAAAAATAAAAAGCGCACAGGTGATCAAATACCACTGAAAGAAAGCTCTATTTGTGTGGAAAAAAAGGACATAAATTTCGTTTGAGTGCAGCATTGCATGACCGCGCAATTATCAGTTGAATTAGTGCAGCGCCGAGTAGCAAAAAAAGGCCTGGTCATTAAGGGGGGTAAATCCTCAGGAGGGCAAGTGGTTAATGATCACGGTATCACTGTGCTTGATTGTCCAGCAAACTTGCCTGACCTAAACCCCATAGAGAATCTGTGGGGTATTGTCAAGGTCAATATGACACCAGACCCAACAGTACAGACGAGCTGAAGGCCGCTATCAAAGCAACCTGGGCTTCCATAACACCTTAGCAGTGCCACAGGCTGATCGCCTCCATGCCACGCTGCATTGATGCAGTAATTCATGCAAAAGGAGCCCCGACCCAGTATTTAGTGCATACTATGCTGTTGCTGTTCATGGATATACTTTTCAGTAAGCCAACATTTCTGTATTAAAAATCCTTTTTTTATTGGTCTTATGTAATCTAATTTTCTGAGTTACTGAATTTTGGGTTTTGACTAGCTAAGCCATAATCAGCAAAATTAAAAGAAAGAAATGCTTGAAATATATCACTCTGTGTGTAATGATCCATATAATATGAGTTTCACTTTTTGAATTACTGAAATCAACTTTTTGATGATCTAATTTGTTGAGATGCAGCTGTATTTACTAAAATAATTGCATTTTCATGATCTGTGTACTGTGGGAGACTGAATATAGTGATTGCAGGGTCCGGGGTTTAGTAACACTTTAAATTTTAAATTTAACTTGCAAAATTTGCATTTGTTTGGGATAGGCGTGTCAGACTCAACATTTTTTTCAGGCTAAATACAGCCCTCTTACACCTACCTGGTGACTCATGGGAACTGGAAGATCAAGTCCCAATCTGTTCTATGGTTCATGAAAGCTAGCCTTCTCTTAATTTTCAGTAATGTACTTTAGGTCCGAATTAAAGAGTATGCTTACCCCTACATTTCATTTTCCTGATGTGTCTATTGTACCATGTAATTGTGTTAAATATTATCCTGTTTTCTTTGCATTTCTTCCTTTCTGTGAAATACCTGGTGATCCTGACTGTACCTCTGGTTTCCTATTTTAAAACTGACCATGCTAGGCTTGAGAGCTCATTTATCCCAGCATTGTTGGTTTTCTGGCTGTGTTAGGAGCACAGCCTGCCCTCCAATGGCCAAGACTTGTGCTGACACGCCCCCCCTGCACAGTTCTTCATTGGGAAGATCAGTGTACTACTTTCTCCTTGCCTTCTGCTGACAACCCCCCCAGTCTCTATCCTCAACTCTCTAAGCCCTTTATGCAACTGAGAACAGAGGTCATTTGATCACTTATAGAAAGGTATTTGTTTTTTTTTGTTTTTTGTTTTTTTTTATATTTGTACGCAAAAGTTTGCCCTACATTTTGTTTTTAAACTGATTGGATTGTCTTACAAGGTAAGGTTTCATATAGTTTTAAGGTCCTGTTGAAACTTTGTTTTATTAGGGTGATGCAGTCGGGCTGTTTGATAGTCAAGTGTGTGTCTTAAAATGTTTAATTTTTTTTCTAAAGTGTTATTGTTGTAGGCCTATATCAAACTCCACTCTGTTGACAGCATGTTAGAGATCCAGAACGCTACTCTCACACATATTGTAGCAGTCTGGATCACCAGCATTCTTTCACACGCCCTACTTGTATAGTGCTATAATAAAGAACGCTGCTAAGGGGAAGTGTGCATTGTTGATTGGAACGCATTAGTTGTAATTGTGCAGGAGGCATGTCAGACCACAGGAGATCCGGACTAGAGCTCTGTGAGTGTTCTGCCAGCTGAGAGGATATATGTCTACAGCAGTAGCACATTAAAAACGAAACATAAACACTGACACACACTTTTCTTTTTGGGTAGCCTAGCTGCATTCCACAACCATCTTACGCTACTAGGTTATGTGTTTCTCTTGATACACACAGTGTAGGGATTCACCGCTGTAGTCCTTGCATGCGAGGGTGGCTCCATAGGACACTGCAAGTGAAAGGAGTCACCCTGAAACAGGATATATGGGGCAGTAATCTTTGCATCAGCTTAAACTGGAACATACGTAAGGATTAAAAGATGAAGAAGCTACATACTCTGTTTAATCAGCTGCTAAAGATTCTTAAAAAAATGGGTTTAAAACTACTGTAATACAGTTCTCACTTGTGAGACTAAACGCGGTATTGGACCCAAAACCAAAAATGTATTTTTTATTGTAGCATACCAATAATTAGATGTGATGGCTGTATCAGTTTTCTTTTCTTTTACTTTTTTTTCCCCCTCTGCTTTCACCTGGTGATCTGGCCAGTAACATGCCTCCTGTATTAGTGAGACACCACTCGGGAGGAATGAGAACAGGACACAGCAGACAGCAGCATTGTCAGTCTGGGGGAAGGGCAGTGTTAAATGTATTATCAGATTGAATACACTAACAAATTGAAGCCAAACTCCAGCTCATGCTTTATAATCAGTTACAGCAAACAGTTTATTTCCTTTTAGGATGAAGTTTTTACATCAATAAAGCTGATCTTTTTAATCACCCGTCAGTGGTAAATGGTTTGTCTCATCCATGAAAACTGACACATTCTGCTGGAGAGTTTGTGCTTCTGAAACACAGCAGACTTGTTGGTTGAATTACCAGATGAAAAAAGAAGAAAGCCTAAAAATGTAAACTAATGCAGCCACCACATCTAAGAACTGGTAAGCTGTATTAAAATGTTTGATTTTTGGTTTATTACTGCTTGAAGTGCCAATTCTGCAAGTTTTGAAGCAGACTAGCATTTACAAGTTAACAGCTGTGTGAACTGTGAAATACGTAGATGCGCAATGATAAATCCACAAAAAAAACATGAAAACCTCTGAATAAAAGCCACATTGGCTCATATAGGTGCATATTTATATATTGGTGCTAATTATCTCATTAAGTGGCTTTGGTCATTCGTCGTCAATACTGAGAGATCTTGTAGCCATCGGGGGGTTTGTCTGCACTTGAAGCACCATCATGAGAATTTGATAAGTCAAATGGTAAAATGACAATGAATTCCCAATAAATGTTAGAACATAAATGCTAAATGAAGGCTTACTGAAAGTGTACAAGTTTTACCTTATTTGGAAAAATAAACTAATTTGTGCGTGTGTGTTTTTCATTTTTTTCAAGGTATCCTGCAATATATTTAGAACCCTCCCTCCGAGTGACAGCAATGAGTTTGATCCTGAGGAAGATGAACCAACTCTCGAGGCATCATGGCCTCATTTACAGGTATTGAAACACTTTCTTCTTTTTTTTCTTTTTAATACTGGTTATTCAATTTTGCATGAAAACAGATATAAAACTTAACATTGCACCTCGCAGGGTGCTAAACACAATACAGACCTCGCAGGGCCAACAGAGGGATGACAGAGACCAACTAACAGAACTAAAAGAACCTCAACCACCCCCCCCCCCAATTAATAGTAACATAAGCAAATTAAGCAGGTAAAATCTCTCATCCAGGCCCTCAGACATTACTATTAAGAGCGCATGAGGGATATTTATAAGGTTATCAGGTATTTGGAATTTAATTCAGCATGTGGCCTACCCTGTCGTGGAAGAAGAGGAAATCAACTTCTTTGCACAACACTTAGATAGGTAAGTGGCCTTGTAGTATGGGATTATCATATTTACATGACCTTTCCAGGAAGGAAACTGGGAGCCGTGGAATTCTTCCAGTGCAATATAATAGCCTTATAAGCATAAAATAATAAAATGTTGAGAAGGGTTCTATGGGCATTAGTTGGAACCACCTCATATACCAGGCCCAGGAGGCGTACAGAGACAGTCAGAGGAACCGGGGTAGTGAGGACCTTTGCGATGCACAATGTAACTTCTTTCCAGAAAACAGTAATGGGCTGGCAGTTCCAGAATATGTGGGTAAAATCAGCAGGGGAATGGGAACAACGGCAACACTGCTGAGAAAGTGGGGTATATTCCCGCTAGCCAGGCCGGGGTATAATATGTTCTGTGCAGGAATTTAAAGTTAATTAATCTATCCTTAGCCGATACCAGATGTTTGAATGGGTGGTCCCACTTATCATCCCAGTCATCCCCCTGAACATCCAGGTCTTCCACACTCCCATTTTTCCCTACAGCATTGTAACTGTAGGAGGATGTTCGGAACAATTTCTTATACATCGCTGACAAGGTTTATGAAAGCAAATCATCTGCCGACAGTCTTTCAAGGAGCGACGGTTTAATCTCTATGGTCTAGTTGCTAAATTGAGATTGGTGCGCATGGCATAGTTGAAGATATCGGAAATAATATTGTTTTGGAAGGTTATATTTATCTGATCAAATGTGAGCAGATTGCCATCTCGAAATATGTCACCCACCCTTTTGATGACTCTGGTCGCCTACAGTATAGAGTGGAAGCGAGATAAATTACGGGTTCATCCATAAAGGAGAGGAAGGCAAAACCCCTTCCATTTCAGGTTGCATCAGTTTAGTAGCAAGTTTCCAAGCCCTGATAGTGGCTTTCATGAAACCTGTGAGCGGAAGAGAAGACCCTGCTCCCCTAAACAGTGCCAACCATAGGCTTTCATAGGACCCCATAAACGTTGCCTACAGGACTGTCACCAAATCTGCACATCTTCCAAAAGCCAGCAGTGGGCAAACACCATTTGGCCTGCTAGATAATATTTCTGCCAATCCGGTAGCGCCGATCCTCCCTGGCCCCAGGGCTCCTGAAGTACCTTTTAGACCTATCCGTTGAGGGGAGGGAAACCACAGGAATGAGCTAATGTGGCTATCTAGTTTCCTGAAATATGATTTCAGAACCCATGTGGGAGCCCGACGTAGAAAATATAGGATAACTGGGAGTATTTTCATCTTAATGAGGTTAATTTTGCTCAAGCCCCGGGGCCCAAAGGCAGTATAGACGATTTGGACCAGTGTACCTGCAAGCCAGAGTAGGTGGAAAAATTATTTAGGACGTTGCCTGTAGGGATGGTCCTGGGTCTTTGAGAAAGAGGATCAAATCATCTGTGTACAATGCAATGCATTCTTCAATGGTGCCCACCCTTAGGGCCTTCACCTCCGGGGAAGCTCTCAAAGCTATAGCCAGTGGCTCTGTCATTAACGCAAACAAAAAAGGCAAAAGTGGACAGCCTTCCCTTGTGCCCCTACCCATGGGGAAGAAGGGGGAAACTGAAAGTCAAAGCCTTTTCACTACCTGGGGAGCACTATACAGTATTGATATCCTTTGCCGAAAAAGTGGTCCAAAGCCCATAATTTCCAACACCATAGACATGAAGCCCTAGTCGACAGTTGAATGCCTTCTCTATGTCAATAGATACTAAAACCCTAGTAGACTGATCTTCCTAGGGAAGTTGGAGGTGAGTGAATACCCTTTTGAAGATTGATGTCGGTTGACTTACCAGACATAAAGCCAGTTTGGTTGACGTCTATTAAGGACTGAATAACCATTGCCAATCTGGTAGCTAGGACTTTGGTCAAAATTTTTCAATCCGTATTTAACAGGGCTATAGGCATATATAATTCACATTCTGTGAGATCCTTCCCTGGTTTGTGCAAGAGAACCGTGTACGCCTCTAGCATTGAAGGAGGCAGTGTTTTCTGCTCCAAGCAGTGCTCAAACAAGGCACAGAGCTTAGGGGCTAGTAATTCAGGGTAAGTCTTGTGTAGGTCTACCGGAAAGCCATCAGGACCTTGTGCGAGGGAAAGGCCCCAGTAGCCACCTCAATCTCAAGGGGGGTTATCTTGGCTTCCAACAATTCCCTGTCTGACTCTGAAAGTGCTGGAAGATTAAGAGCAGCAAGACTTAGGGAGGCAGCATCATATGATGGTATGGGCGAATATTGGGTGGAGAAATAATGCACAAACTCTTCCATAATCTGCGATGGATCAGTGGTCATTTCTCCCCCCCCAGCCATCTTAATAGTATGGAGGAGTTGACCCTCTGATCCACCACAAGCAAGGCCAGAAACTTACCATTTTTATTGCCTTGAGTGAACAGAGACTCGCACTGTTTTAATGGCTTGAATGCATCCCATACACAGGGATGCACAGCCATGAATGCATCCCATACCACAGGGGGGGTACATTATTGGACCAGTAGGCCATAATTGCTGATTCTATACAGGTTGAGACCTGATCTACTTTAAGCCACCCCTGAGATAATTTCCATGTGACACCCCCCAAACACACACACCTACACCTCCCGCGTGCTTAAGATCAGTGGCTAATGGAGTATGATCAGACAAGTCTCCTGTCAAGTAAGAAATCTCATGTACCAGGGACAAAAAGGGGGTTTGCCAAAAGCCATATCTAGTCTTGCAGAAGATTGCTGGGTTCTGTTGTGAATAACTTCTGTCCAAGGGGTGCTTCCAATGCCACACCTCTGGTTCGCCGCATTCGCCCAGGAGAGGAGTTAGTCACTCACAAGCACCAGAGGCAAATGGGCAAAGGGAGATAGTTTGGTTACCAGATCATAGAGCTATTGGGGGTGAAATGGGGAAGGTAGATATATATGGGTTTATGATTAAAGAGATCATGAACCACTGCCACATATCGTCCCCCGGGTCCGAGGACACCTGGTGGATAGTGCAAAGAACCGATTTACTGATAAGGATGGAGACACCCCTAGCAAAGGAGGTATAGGTGGCATGCAGGGCTCTATGAATGCAGGGCCTACGCAGGGACAGAATCCTACCCCCATCCAGGTGTGTCTCCTGGAGGACGAGATGCGGTTCAAGTGATTTTAAAAATCAGAAGACCCCGTCCCTTTTAAACTTGTCATTAAGGCTTCTAACATTCCATGATACAATTTTAATGTACTTAGCCATATGCATATATTAAAGAGGTAAGCCTCTGGATCTGAGGTGCTGAAGATAGGAGTTCCAGAATATCTGGAGGGATCTCTGAAAGGAGGTCATCATGGACAAGGAGGGGAGGGGGGAGAGTGTCCCAATAGTCAAGTCAAGCCCCATCCCTGCTGTTATACCATAAAACAAAAACATCAACTAAAAAAGTATGCAGCCATTTCCAAAAACTTGCAGTGTGGAGTGCACCACCGCCGTGCATGACCGTTCTACTGGCTGTGTTGACACGAAGCTTTCTCCTTGTGAGCTCTGTAGAGCAGAAGTGTGTGCAATCCAGGAGCAACCCCCTTCTCAAGACAGAAGGACAAGGATATCATATATAGGTATGCTCAGGAGGTGTGCTATTGCACCAAGGTAATAGGGTAAACTGAATAAACTATGGCCCTGGGAACAGTAACATGGACCCCAAAGAGGTAGCTGAATCCAATATCCAGTCGGGTGGCAGAAGATGGATAAAGACAAGGCACTGAGTGACCGCAACATCCCAAAGATAAATCTAGACTCTTATTGTATTGTGTCAAGCCATTCACTAGCTTCTTGCGGGGAATCAGATACTTTTACAGTGCCTTTGTGTTGGACCCAGAGCTTGTTAGGGTACAGTAGACTGTACTGAAGGCCTTTCTCCTGCATGCGTTTCTGTACTGTACTGAAGGAATGGCGATTTCTTTGAGTCTCAGCTGAGAAAATCGTGAAGGACATAACTTTGGCATTTTCATACTGTAGTGCAGGGTGTATTGGGGCTTCTGCCAGGATCATGTCCCTGTCCTGGTAATTCAAGAAGCATCTGGGGGTGGCACCCGGGGGGTGCAAACCCATGGGAACTCGATGGGCCCGTTCCACCACATAGGTCAGAAATACCACATCCAGGGCCAGCAGTTGTTTGGAAAGCTGCTCAGCAGATATGGCCAGCCTGGCGCCTTCCACTCCTTCTGGGAGCCCTACCACCCTCATGATGTTTTACACTTCCTGTCCTCAGCATCGTCTGCCCGATTTTGTAACGCTCTTACCTGTTTCTCTAGCTCTGTTAGCAGCGCGCTGTGGGAAGTGGTATCTTCTACATTTGAGATACACTCCTCTGCTGTGGTCAGCGTGCCCCGGATCTTCTCCAGATCATGGTGGAACAGGGTGCATTCCGTCTCCAGGTGGTCAATACAGATTATGAGGGCGGCTTTACAGCCGTCGATAGCTTCTAGGATCGGCTTGGTAATCGCATCAGCTTCCTCCTCAGCAGTGGAGTAGGCTGAGGGGGTGTTTGGGCCTGGCGTGGGCTCTCCTGTCGGAGAGTCCATCCTCGCGGCCAGGCGGCATGTGTTAGGTGAAGGAGGAGCCGGAGGCAAGATGGCGGAGGAGGGGCTCAAATTCCGGCCTCGCCCTGGCCGCTGAGGCCATAGTTCAGCAGGTGCCTTGATCCTATGTTTTGAAGCCATGGTAGGGGGTACCTCAGACTGCTTGATCAGGCAAGAGAAGAGAAACCAAGGTGTGGGGTGTCGCTGCCCAAAGTAAGCAGGATTAATGCAGGAGGACCACGGAGCTCTAAAGAAGTGCGACCAGTCCAGCTCACATCCCGGCCACGTCCTCTTGGAACACTTTCTTAATTTAGCTGAGATTTACACACTAAACTGTTTTACACACTGGTATCAGGATGCAGATCTCGCTTAGCTACCATTCCTTGCTTATGTCTCATGTTCATTCACAGACACATATCTTCTAATGCCTCTGCATTTATATGTACTGCATACTTGTTTTTACCAGGCTACTTCTTACTCTCATGCCACCCTAAACTCCCCTCAATGTTAAAAATTCTGTCTGCACGTGTCTGTTGTTGGGTACTCCACACTGCTTAGAGATGTAATTCAACTTTCGAACTCAAAAATGCAACTTGTTAAAAACACCCCAAGTCTGCAACAAATATAGTCTTCAATGTGAATGGCACAATGTGTAGTCTGGCTATACAAATGGAAACAAACAGTTGGGCCTATCCATGTGTACGGGCACAAGTGTGAAAAATGGTGTTCTTATTCAAACTAGTGAGCACACAGATTCAGTGGCAAGAGGATTGGAACATGGGAGTTGACGACATTCACAATTTATGAGAGACTTTTAAGGAGTCTATATAAAAAGCAATGGTGTAGCCATACCACTCCTTTAAAGTGGCCCTAAAGGCTGAAGTTTTTATTTTTTATCTTTGTGTATGAAGGTAAAAAACCTTTTTGTGTGCTGCTCCCCCCACAGGGCAGTGTACACTGGAGTTTCTAATATCTGGTACATGTGCAGATTAAATGTTCTATGCAGTGCAAAATTTCAAGAATTATAATTTTTGGCACAATGTTGCAACAACAAATCTGTCCTCGTTTGTTCCTTACTATTAGGAAGCCGATATAGTAACTGTGTTCTAGGCTGTGCCTGAGTGCTTTTCACTGTAAAAGGAATAAAAAAAAAAAAATGCGACTATGGTCCTAATGGTGCGATCTCGGCACAAAGGCACAGAATTTCCACCAGCCACAAAGAGAACATTAGTGCTTATGCCATGTACAAAGGGTGCACATGCCTGAAGGCATTTGCTTAGCTAACCAAATACTGTTTAAATAGGCAGAATGATATAGTACATTGATAGCAGTTTGTCACGTTTATTTGGTATATAAGTGAAGGTAAAAATAGAGCAGGAGTCATCACTCCCAGTAACAGCCTTTTGCCACATAAAGCTCCTTGTATGGACTTTGACTTAAGTCTAAACATTGCCATACACTTTGCTGAGTGCTGAACAGGAAGATGGATTAAACTTCCTAAAATACAGTGGCACAAAGATGGGTCTATAGCTGTACACATCATTGCTCCTGTTCTATTTATGAGCATTCGTACAATTTTTTTTTTAGCAGAATGTAAGAAAGTTATTTTCAACTGAGCTTTAAACCCAAGAACAAAAATGTAAAAAATTATTGCAGTTTAACTGTGGTGGCTGCATTAGTTTTCTTTTTGCAGGCTGGAACACTTTTAACAAGTACAGAAAATGCCAGTTGATCATCCCAGAAATGCAATGCTCATGTCTTTTCTGTGAGATGAGCTGGAAACAAAACAAATGTCATCCTTCTTGTGTAAACCACTTTTTCCATCATCTCCCTCTTTGTAATGAGGATGAACAAAAGCATACATGTTTGATGTCCATAGTAACAGTGGAAGACTGGGGGAGATTTACTAAAACTGGTACACACAGACTCTGCTGCAACTCTGCATAGTAACCAATCGACTTCCAGCTTTTGTTGTCAAAGCTTAATTGAACAAGCTGAAGTCAGAAGCTGATTGGTTACTGTGTGCAGCTGCACCAGATTCTGTGTCTTCCATTTTAAGTTAACCTCCCCTTGAGTGTAGCCACCTAGGGACAGTATTTGCAGCATTTTCAGGTAAAAATGAGGGAAAAAGCCCAAAAAGAAAATCCCATCTGAAGACTAGTAAGCTTTAATATATTTTTTCTTCACTTAAGGCCTATTACTATATTCCTGCAGTTTGTGTATGTGGTGATCGTTCAGAATTTACATTAATTTTAAAGTCGAATTTTAAAAGCAAAAGATGATTTTCAAACGACATTTGTCCATCGAACGTTCAAAGAATTTTCAAACGCATATTCTTGTTTGATAATCTATACGTGTATGGCCAGCACTTAGTAAATCAACCCCAAAGTGTTCTGAGCTGGCTCTAAGGGCCGTACAAATAAAACCAGTCAGTGTGTTGTTGGAGCTGTCCAAAAAAAAAGCTCAAACTTAGAAAAAAAAAATAATAATTTGTTCTCTCTCTCTTTAAAGTGTAAAGATTCAATTTTTTTTTGTTTAAATAACAAGCATGTTGTACTTACCTACCAAAGATTTGCACAGAGCAGCCTGGATCCTCCACTTCTGTGGTCCCCTGCTGGCGCTGTCAGCTCCTCCCTGTGGAGTACCCCCATAGCTGCTTGCTATGGGGGCACTCGTGTGCTCTCTCCCAAGCCGGTGGTTTGTGTCCATTGACACACGGAGCATGGATCAGCCCCGCTCCCTCATTGGCTGTGATTGACAGCAGCAGGAGCCAATGACTGCCACTGCTGCTTCTGTCCAGTGAGGAGAGAGAATGCATTAAAGTTAAAAAAAAACAAAAAAAAAAACTTCAGGCTTTAGAATCACTTTAACTCAAAGTACCTTCTATTCTCAGCCCCATCCAAATCTCAAAATGATTTTTTTTTTGTGGCTGTGATAAGACTTCCTTTTTAGAGGGTGGCTACATTTGATCTCCACAGTCTCACTGTATGTAGGAACATATCTGCCCTTTGTTGCTTGCTCACAAGGTGAACTAGGACCTATAGACTATGGGGATTGTAGTGTGCATAGAGCAGTGCACACGACAT
Source organism: Staurois parvus (assembly GCF_062004578.1). NCBI lineage: Eukaryota > Metazoa > Chordata > Amphibia > Anura > Ranidae > Staurois > Staurois parvus. Next base: position 2,222,507 of record NW_028318222.1, read on the forward strand.
AAGAAGCTACTGCTTATTCCAAACAAGTAAAGGGGAAAAGGAGAGGTTCGGGAGCTCATAGAGGTTGTTACAAGGAGGCAGAAAAATACAGTATGAAAAAAAGAATTCCTGGCCATGAAGTAGTGGATGTGTATGGATTATTGGAAATATTATAATGGAAATAAGGATATCAGTAACCCCTGGTTCACATATATGCGGCAGCGAGAGCCCATTCATTTGAATTATTATTATTTTATTATTATTATACAGTATTTATAAAGCGCCAATAGTTCGCTCAGCGCTGTACATTACAAAGGGGGACAGAACATGTGACAGAACAATACCAATACAATGTGATACACGAGGGGTTCGAGGGCCCTGCTCTTTCGAGCTTACAATCTAGGAGGGAGGGGGTGGTGGCACAGGAGGAGATAGCTGTGGGGGATGGAGTGGTAGGAAGAGTGGAGGAGGTCGACAAGTTAGCAGGGGGTGGGGTAGGCTTCCCTGAAGAGATGGGTTTTCAGGGTGCGCCTAAAGGAGAGGAGAGTAGGTGATAATCTGATGGGTTGGGGCAGGGAGTTCCAGAGGATGGGTGACACCCTGGAGAAGTCCTGGAGGCGGGCATGGGAGGAGGAGACCAGGGAACTAGAGAGAAGGAGGTCTTGTGAGGAGCGGAGTGTGCGTGCTGGGTGGTACTTGGATATTAGGTCAGTGATGTAGTTTGGGGCAGTATGGTGGACAGCTTTGTACGTCAGCGTTAGGATTTTGAATTTGATCCGTTGCGCAATCGGAAGCCAGTGGAGGGATTGGCAGAGGGGGGTGGCGGACATGGAGCGGTTGGAAAGGTGAATGAGTCTGGCAGCCGTATTCAGGATCGACTGAAGCGGGGATAGCCAGCGGCGAGGCAGGCCAGTGAGGAGGGAGTTGCAGTAGTCGAGTCGTGATATGATGAGGGAGTGGATGAGCTGTTTAGTGGTTTCTGGGGTTAGGAACGTGCAGATTTTGGCGATGTTGCGGAGGTGGAGTCTGCACGAGTTTGTTAAAGATTGGACTTGGGGCTGGAAGGATAGGTTGGAGTCCAGAATGACACCCAGTACTCTGGCCTGCAGGGCGGGTTTGATGGTAGCGTTGGATGTGACGGAGAAATCAATGGGGGGTGGTGTCCGGGCTGGGGGGAAGACAAGAAACTCGGTTTTGGAGAGGTTCAATTTAAGGAAGTGGAGCGACATCCAGTCTATGTCGCTCAGTAGGTGTGTGATTCGGGCTGAGACCAAGGGGGTGAGGTGGGGGGTTGAGAGATAGATTTGTGTGTCGTCAGCATAGAGGTGGTAGTTGAAGCCGTGAGAGTGTATGAGTTGGCCAAGGGAGGAGGTATAGATGGAGAAGAGAAGGGGCCCAAGGACAGAGCCTTGAGGGACCCCAACAGAGAGGGGGAGTGAGGGGGAGGTGGTAGCATTATAGGTAACGCTGAAGGAGCGTTGTGACAAGTAGGATGAGAGCCAGGAGAGAGCAGAATCTCTGAGGCCGAGGGAGTGTAGTTTTTTGAGGAGGAGGGGGTGGTCGACTGTGTCGAAGGCCGCAGAGAGGTCAAGGAGTAGGAGCACTGAATAGTGGCCATTAGCTTTGGCGGTTAGCAGGTCGTTGGAGAGTTTGAGTAAGGCAGTTTCGGTGGAGTGTAGGGGACGGAAGCCGGACTGTAGGGGATCGAGGAGGTTGTTGTCGTTGAGGTGAGAGCATAGGCGGGTGTAGACTAGGCGCTCGAGGAGTTTAGATGTAAATGGGAGCAGGGAGATGGGTCTGAGGTTGTTCGGGTCACTGGGGTCCAGGGAGGGCTTTTTAAGTATGGGGGTGATGTGTGCATGTTTCAGAGGGGAGGGGAAAGTGCCTGAGGAGAGGGAGAGATTGAAGATGTGGGTGAGGGAGCGTAGGATGGAGGAGGAGGAAGGTCGTAGGAGTTGTGAGGGGATAGGGTCGAGGGGGCAGGTGGTGAGGCGGGCATCAGAGAGGATCTTGGAGACTTCCTCGATGGTAGTAAGGTCAAAGGTGTGGAGTGTGGGGGGAGCTTCAGTATGAGGAATGTAGGGTGGGGTGGAAGAGGAGGTCAGAGCAGTGGTGGGGCCGTGGGAGAGGGGTGATGAGGGGGTAGCTGAGTGAGGGTGAAGGGGGTTGGAGAGAGTTTGAGCAGCGACGAAGTCCCTGCGGGTTATGTCGAGGGGGAGGGGGGATAAGGGGGTAGCTGTATGAGAGGGGACGGGTTGAGAGGGTGTGTGAGTTGCGGCAATGTCCTTGCGAATTGTGTCAATCTTGTTTTTGAAGTGATTGGCAATCTCAAGGGCAGTGAGTGATGTGCTGGGTGGAGGTGGGGGTGGAGAGAGTAGGGAGTTGAAGGCAAAGAAGAGTCGGCGAGGATTGGAGGAGAGGGCCTTGATGAGGGTCAAGAAGTAGGCCTGTTTGGCAGCATGGAGGGAGGAGGTGTAGGTGCGGAAGGCAGATTTGTAGCGGGTGAAGGCTTGTTGGGATTTGGTTTTGCGCCATAGTCGCTCCAGGGCACGACTTTGTCGTTTGAGGGTTTTGGTGTGATCAGTCTGCCAGGGCTGGAGCGGTCGGGGTCTGATGTTGCGTGTGGTTAAAGGCGCTAGTGAGTCAAGGGCTGTTGAGAGCGCATTGTTGTAGGCGGTCAAAGCCAAGTCGGGGCAGGACAGGGGGAGGATGCGGTCGTGGAGTTGATCAGCTGCAGAGTGGAGGGAGGCAGGGTTAAGGTTGCGGAGGTTACGGCTGGTAGTAGTGTGACATTTGGAGGGGTAGGCATTGGAGGACGAGGAGATAGAGAAGGTGATCAGGTTGTGGTCAGAGAGAGGGAAGGAGGTGTTAGTGAGGTTGTGGGGAGAGCAGCAGTTGGAGAAGACAAGGTCCAGGATATTTCCGTCGGAGTGGGTGGTGGATTGTATGCACTGTGCAAGTGCAAAGGAGGAGGTTAGGTGGAGGAGACGGGCTGTGTCCGGGTTGTCGAGGTTATTCATTTGAATGGACTCCCGTGCTCCTTGACGCGCAGGGAAGAAGTCCCTGCACTTCTTCTGAAAACGCAGCCCGCAAGGGAACCTTGGTTCCCAGTACGGTTGCGTTTTCCAGTGCGGGCAGCGAGCCATTAGAACTAATGGCACCTGCCCGTGGGTCCGCATTACACTGTGTGGGCGGTGTGGCTGCACAGATTTTCATACGGATTCACAGAGGCACCACTCGCATAAATGTGAACCTAGCCTTAGTGTACCTTTTAGGTGACGACACTCAGGCGTGAATATGCAGGATTATAAATATAATGTGAATCCTGATGTTTGAACATTAAATCCCTTCAGATCTAATAATTAAGTCTAATAATTAAAAAAAAAAAAAGAAAAGAAAAAACTGTTTGGTACCGTTAGTGGTGTTCCTACAGTATTTTGTACTTCTACTGTTCTGTTAAATACTTTCCTCTGTAGTCCTTCCACAGTAGTACTGGTTGTATTTTAGAGTCAGCATTGTATACGCATACAAGTTAATTCATTGGTTTTTTTTCCTCTTTTCAGCTTGTATATGAATTTTTCATAAGATTTTTGGAAAGCCAAGAATTTCAGCCCAGTGTTGCCAAAAAGTACATAGATCAAAAATTTGTATTACAGGTAAGTTCTCTGTTTCATGGTAAGAAATGTGATTGTGAATATTTATCTCTAAACCTGTTGTACCCAGTACTTTTCCTGATTCTGGAACTCTTGGGTGCTTTTCTAAAGGGCTAAATGTTTCACATAGTCCTGCAAATCTGTGTTCACAGCAGCCAATAATCTGCCCGAAAACTGGATTCAAAATTGAATTAAATGATCTGTATGTGATTGGATGTTTGATGTAAACTCAGCCTTCCTGGGCCAAAGGAGAGAATGATTTTTCTCGTACATTAGTCACAATGTTTTGACATCTGAATCTGCTTGCCTTGCAAGTTGATAAATAAATGTTCCTGTGTATAAATAATAATTATGGCTTTGCTTAGTTTATGCTAATAGGCTTGTATTAAATGTGTATGGAGTTTTGTTTGTGTAGTCTTAACATATATTTTATTAAATGCATATTTTTTAAGATGGTAACTTTTTTGTATGAGCAAGTTTCCACCAGGAATGTACTCTCCTGAAGGGGAACTATAAATGGTTTTGACTTGTATCCATTAGGTGTTCATTTGTTTTTAAACACTTTTTTTAAATGTTATTCTATAGTTTATTTACCAAATAAAAAATGTATTCTTGGATACTTTCCTTGTCATTCAGTCTTACTAGACTTTCTAAAGAAAGCCATCACTGCTGTTTTCACTTTTAACTTCCACTGTGCAAAGATAAATAAAATGCACGGCCATATATGTTAGCAGGGGGTGTGTCCTCCTTTACATTATGCGTATGTCATGTGTGGACCCAAACAGCAGAAGATCAAATGACAGAGACTGTTCGGGATACTTACAGCATAGCAGTAAATCACTCTGGAAACCCTGGTGTTAATCGGCTAGGGTATCGCCTGCTGACTGCAAGTAAATATTTCATATTCCTCCACATTTTGTTTATCTGGCTTAACCACCTCCCGCCCGCCATATAGTAATATGACGGACGCAAGGTGGTTCTCTCGTTCTATGAGGACGTCATATGACGTCCTCCCATCCTCACCGCACATACACGGCTCAGGGAGCACGCGGCCATCGGCGGTACGCTTTGTCCCTCGGACACAGCGGATCATGGAAAGAGCCGAAGATGTCGGCTCGGTCATGTGATCAGCTGTGTCCAATCACAGCTGATCACATGTAAATAGGGAAATGCCAGTTATCGGCATTTCTCTCCTCTCGAGCTGTCATGCTGACAACTCGAGAGGAGAGCCGGTAATCGGCTTTCCGCGGAGGGGACATGTACACTGATGATCAGTGTAGCCCCAGCAGCGCCACCTGTCAGTGTCCATCAGTGCCTCGTGCCAGTGCCCATCAGTGCCACATATCAGTGCCTACCAGTGCACATCAATGCCACATATCAGTGCCCATCTGAGCTGCCTTTCAGTGTCATCCATCAGTGCCAGTCAGTGCTGCCTATCAGTGATGGCTGTCAATGCCCATCAGTGCCATCACCAGTGCCACCTATCAGTGTCCATCAGTGCAGCCTATCAGTGCCTATCACTGCAGCCTCAGCGCATATCAGTGAAGGAGAAAAATCACTTATTTACAAAATGTTATAACAAAAACAATGAAAAAACTTTTTTTCAAAATTTTCAGTGGTTTTTGGTTTAAGAAAAAATAAAAAACCCAGAGGTGATTAAATACCACCAAAATAAATCTCTATCTGTCACAAAAAAATTATAAAAATTTCATATGGGTTCAGTGTTCTATGACTTCGCAATTTTCATCCAAAGTGCGACAGTGCTGAAAGCTGGAAATTGGCCTGGGCAGGAAGAGGATATAAGTGCCCGGTAGGCTAATGGTTAAAAAGAAATGCCTTTTTTAGGGCCAGTTCACACTACAAAAACACACTCCGGATGCATTCCGGATACGTTTTATGCTTACAGTCAACACCACACTCCTTTCTGGTGCAGTTTTGATGCAGTTTGCTATGATCCAGTATAGTTCTGTGCAGAAAAAAATGCAGCATGTTCTACTTTTTTTTTCTGTACCGGAAATTGACTGGAACTAACTGCACTGGCATGAACTAGGACTATTGGAATACATGGAAAACACTGTGCATGCATTTTTGATGCAGAAAAAAAACACACTGGACTGCATCTAATGTGAACTAGACCTTAAATTCCTGAACATAAAATATATGCAGAATAATCATACATTACCTTTTAATGTAGTTTTAAAGTGAGGAGGAAAGAAGTGTAGAAGGTAGCTAGTAGTAGTCTGCTTTAAGATTTATCCATTGCCACAATATAGGTTCCAAGAGATATATTTTGAATGCAGACAGATTCAGCTACATAATCTGTAGCTCAACTGGAGTTGGTGCCAAGGAAAATAAGGATATCCTAGTTAGGTTTGCCATTGAGTCCTTGTGTAGTGTGTCCAGAAAAACAGTTCTACTGTAGTATACTTTTGGATGGAACTCTTCAATTTAATAACTCAGAGCCCCTCCTCTTGGACTTGTTGTTTGAGCACAACTCCAGCCAAAACTTTTTTTTTTTTTTTCTGGTCAGAATGAGTAACAGTCCTTCCTTGCTTCCTGATGAATTTCCTCTCGCTTCTTTCCTGTTGACAGGTGTCAATGGGACAGGAGGTGAGGTTTTTTTTTTTTTTTTTTTTTTTTTTTTTTTTTACAAATGGGATACAGAACACTATAAAAGAAAAAAAAATCCAGATACTGAAACCCTTCCCCTTTTTATGTTAAAGCGAATTTGATTGAAATGGCCAAGCAAACTTTGTATTAACAGCCTTCATTTTCATAGTTTTACTGGCACTTTCCTGTTTCAGCAGCTGTGTAATATGTCTAGTCAGTTCGGGCCTGTATTGATGGGCAAATGCAGCATGCTTTTGACATCAGTTTATAGTGGAACTTTACTCATCACAACGTGATAAAAAAAAATCTTCTTTGGCAAGGAACATACAGTACATTCCACATTAATAATTATGCTACCAAAAATTAGTGTATGCTTTAAATTCCCTCCAAGACTGTTCCTGTTTGTTCTGGCCAGAGGCCATTTTGCTGAAGTCCAGAAGCCCAGAGCCGCTGGAGCAGCAGTAAATCTTTAGGCTGTCAGCAGATTGGCCTCTCCATTTTCAGCGTAGTGACGAAATATATAGAGCAACTGAACATGTGCGTGGATTTTAAACAGTATAGACACTTATTTTTTAACTTTACATGGCTATACCTGCAACAGGGGCCAGCATGAAATGGGTCTAGCAGGACTTAAAAGAGAAGTTTGGGTTTTTGCAAAAATACAATTGTACTTATCTATGTGGATGCAGCATCAATTTTATGTTTCTTCTCCGTCTTCAGTGAGCAGAGAGCCGGTGACTGTGTAGAGTAGCTATATCCTCAAAGTAGATCATGAAGGAGCGTGTGTCTTATTTCTGGCACGTTAAGACATTTAACATTCAAGGAGGTGAGACAGAGAGAGGGTTGATTTACTAAAACTAGAGAGGTCAAAATCTGGTGCAGCTCTGTATAGAAACCAATCTGCTTCCAGGTTATTTTGTTACAGCCTCATTGAACACACTGAAGTTAGAAGCTGATTGGCTATCATGCACAGCTTTACCAGATTTTGCCCTCTCCAGTTTTAGTAAGGGTCCTTTCACGCGGGCGTTCTGTATGTCCGTTTTTTCATCTGTCCGTTTACGTATGAAAAACCGACACCCATGTATTTCTATGGACTAATAATCTGTTTATATCCGTTAATGTCCACATCCATTTATTGAACAGAAGAAACCCCTATTTTTCTTCTGTTAAAAAAAAAAAATAGAATGGACAAAATACGAATGTTAACGGACATACTGCCTGTTTTTGCATTGGTAAAGGATGTAGAAAATGATGAGAGACTGATTTAAACTGATCAGTTTTTTTTTTTTTTTTTAATCGTGATTGAACTGATGACAAAAAAACGGAACGACCCTGTGAAAGGACCCTAGATCAACTCCCTGAGTAGCCATCCCATGATCCAGTGTGAAAAAGAAGACATAAAGAGGAGTTGGCATTAAGAGGGCAGAGTCGGGAGAGTAAAAGGAAGAAGGGTAGGAGAGGGAGCAGATATGGAGGGAGTATTGTGTGTCAAGCTACACAACCGGTATAGGGCAGGGGAAAATCTTAGTTTGAGGAGTTTGAAGTAAAGTGCTACAAGGGCTGGGGCAGGCCTGTGGGGTTAGACTATTATAGAGTCTTGTCAGAAATGTACTGTGAGCATCTCATGTAAAGTGAAGTGTCAAATTCAGGATCCCCATATCACAAATGTCCTGGAAAGTGATAATTTTACAAATGAAAAAAAAACCTTACTGTATTAGTGGAGTGAAGCATATATAAGTACTGCCACTTAACTCTGAGAGATAGTAGCTAAGTATTATAGAGAAAGTAGATAAGGCATAATCCATGCTAGCCACATGGTTCAATAGGGAACATTAACCAAGTTATAAACAAAAGAGTGAAAAAAGGAGACCATTTGAACTGTACTGAAATCCCATTGCAAAAGCCCAGTCTACATATTCATTATCAGGAGACCAACAGGTAAAATGCAGTATATTGCAGCGCATAAGCCACATGAGGAGGATAATGGTAGCCAAGTGATGTTTTAATCCCAATAGAAGTGTTTGTAGAGAGGGTAATGGGTAATGCATCTTCCGTTGTGGAAGGCATTTCAGACCACATAGTACTTGTAGTCTCCTGAGTATTCTGAGACAGCTGCACGGGCAACTATAAAGAAGTTACGGTTTGTATAGAAAAGAATCACCCCCCCCTTTAAAATCACATTTTGTGGCTTTGCAGCCTGAAATGAAGGAAGACCATGTTTGTTTTATCCAGCTGTATTTAATGCAACTTAAAAGTAGAGGAGTAGGGTTGACAATGGTGTATAGGATATTCCAGCAAACCCTCCCACAATGTTGGCTTTCCAATTGTAACAATATTTTCACATGCTACAGTCTAATAACCAATATATTATTATCCAGTATGAAATTAACTGCTCATAGTCAAACAGATTCAATACATCAGAAGTATGAAAGTCTTATGTCATTTAATGTGGCTAATCAGCCTCCTGTAACTCCTCCTCTAATGGTATATAGTCTTAAAATGAATGTAATCCTCTTCTATAGTTGGGTGAATGCTTTCCATTAATTGGAATACTATGTCAGGATCTATGTATTATGTATGGATTTTGAGAAGGGCAGCTACAGGTCACGAGAAAGCCAGACATAACTGTGTATTGATCTAAATGACTTTATGAAGGTCAGTTACAGCCTGCATTCAAGCCTGGTATACTCTGTTAGAGGTTTTACGGCATCGCCTAATTGCAAGTTTCCAGTTAAACTTTGTTTACGATGGCCATTGGTGCTCTGGTTTTCAAACTTCTGCGAAGAAGCTTTCTAGACCCAAGTTCTGTTATGATATTGCTAAAAACTTTAAGGCTTCATTCACACTTGAGCGATTTGTAGCTTAAAACTCGAAGCTCAAAAATGCTTGAGGAGAAAAAAATGTATTATTCTCAATGAAGATGGCTCACATCTCCACTCTGTCGCCTGACGCTCAAACAAGTTCTGGGGCTTTTTTTCTTGTTTGAGGTAATTGTAGCCGTATTAGTCGCAAATAAAAAAAAAAGTATCACGTCAGTACTCAATTGTTTGTTGTTCAAATTGGGCAGGTTTCACGTTTATCAACGTTTTTAATTTAATAGCAATAAATGGAAATGCATGATTTGCGCGCTCTTGTGCAATTTTCATTTATATGCATAAATGTTAAATAAATGCACTAATATATTGAAATCATAAATAAATGTGATAGAGTAAATAACCCCTAAACGTAACCCTCTAACAGTAAAAAAAAATATTAATCTTATTAATGGATTTATTTATATTAATGTATTTATTTTGTAAGGTATTTATTATCATTATTAATAATTTAGTTAAAAAAATGTAAGGGTTAGGGGTTAATTATTCTATATTCATTTATTGTATTTGTGTATTTTGTATTTATTCAATTATTATAATTAGTATTAACTCGTTAACAACAAAAAATAAAATATTAACCCCACTCTACCATACCTTAACAAAAAAAATTATAATAAGTAAAGAAAGCTGATGGAAAAGCTAAAAGAGAGGCTGAAAACATGGCAACAAATGATGCAACCGATATTTTTCACTATTGGCTAATAAAAAACACCAACACTCACAAATGCCTGAAAACCGCTGTATGAAACGCACAAAAAACGCTCAGACGCTACACTGTAATGTAAAATAGCCATTAGGCTGGATTCACAACAGGCTTAATTAACCGCATTTGGCTCTGGAGGTTTATGACCGTATTTAGCAATTAAGAGGTTTTGCTGATCATCATGGCTGACTACCCTGTTCTGGCATGAATAGTTATGGAATTTGATACCCTGCATGAGTCTAAAACTAAGCTGTTCAAACTTATAATTTGAATACTGAACGATACATTTTTATTATGGACTCCTCACTCAGTTTAGAATCCTCTGACCTTCCTATCATCACAGCAGGTATTTCAAAGAATATTTCCAGGCATGGCAATATTATATATGGTTACTTTGGTCAAGCTTGACCAATGTAACTATGTATATACTATATGTGGCTGATGCTGAAAATCACTGAAAAAGACACCACCACTCCAGTGATCTCCACTTGCTTCCAGATCAGCTGCTCAGCATGGGCACCATCCAGAGAATGCTTTGCATTTTCTGAACTAATGCAAAGCATTTTCTGATTGGACAAGGTGGAGAGCGTGATGTCATGCTCTGCCTTTTTGCCTTTACCAGACAACCCTTTGCATTAATTCAGGAAATCCAAGGCATTTCAGAATGGTACCTCTACCTCCTGTATTCTTAAGCAGTACTGCAGCTGCTCAGTGCAGGACCCGGATGCAAGTGGGTATCACGGGTAGGAATGACTACTTTTGTGATTTCCAGCTTCCAGGGCATCGGCCAGGTATGGTATATACAAAGTTACATTGGTCCAAGCTGGACCAGTGTAACTGTCTATAATCTAGCCATGCCTGGAATTATTCTTCAAGGCATTTCCAAGCAGTCACAAATCATAATAAAAAGGTGGTGGTGGGGTGTTAACTGGGCTTTACCCTATAGCAAGTCTTGTCAGTCAGACTTGACTCAAAAACTTGCATTGAGAGAGAGGAGCAGTGAAAGGCACAGTTCCTGTGCAGCACTACCAAGCAGAAAGCAGAGCCAACATGAGTAAAAATGGTTTCTCCCATGTCCATTTACAATTACTAACTACAGTTAGGTCCATATATGTTTGGACACATGCACAATTTTAGTTTTAGGTATTTACCAAAACATATTCAAGCTACACTGTATTTATATAATGGATATGGGCTGAAAGTGCACACGCTCAGCTTTGATTTGTATGTACATCCAAATTGGAGGAAGGGATTAGGAATTACAGCTCTTAAGAGTAGCCATCCCACCTTTTTCAAGGGATCAAAAGTAATTGGACAATTTAATCAAAATCTGTTTCATTGCCAGGTGTGGGCTACTCCATTATTCCTTCATCAGTTAAGCAGGTAAAAAGTCTGGAGTTGATTCTAAGTGTTGTATTTGCATTTGGAATCTACAATAGAGCAAATACAGAGGGGTCACCACAAGGTGTAAACCATTCATAAGCCTGAAGAATAGAAAAGCCAGATTAGGCTTTGCCAAAAAACATCTAAACAAAAAAAAAAAAAAAAAAAACAAAACCTGACCAGCTCTGGAAAAGCATTCTTTGAACGGATGCAACTAATATTAATCTGTACCAGAATGATGGGGAAAAGTGTGGAGAAGGCTTGGAAAAGATCATGATCCAAAGCACACAATCTCCTCTGTAAAACATGTTGGAGGCAGTGTGATGGCATGGGCATACATGGCTTCCTGTGGCACTGGGTCATTGGTGTTTATTGATGATAAACAGACTACAAAAGCAACCCAGGAGCTTTTGAAGGAAAAGAAGTAGAATATTCTGCAATGGCCAAGTCAGTCACCTGATCTCAACCCAATTGAGCATGGATTCACTTGCTGAAGGCAAAACTAAAGGCAGAAAGACCCACAAACAAGGAACTGAAGACAGCTGCAGTTAGAGCCTGGCAAAGAATCAGGAGGAAACTTAGTCTTTGGTAATGTTCCAGACTTCAGGCAGTCATTGCCAGTAAAGGATTCTCAACAAATATTAAAAATGAACATTTTATTTATGATTATATTCATTTGTCCAATTACATTCGAGCCCCTGAAAATAGAGGTACTGTGTATAAAAATGGTTGCAGTTCCTAAAATTTGTACTTGATATGCATGTTCAACCCCTTGAATTAAAGCTGAAAGTCTGCACTTCAAATTAATTTGGATTGTTTTGTTTCAATTTATTATGGGGGATACAGAGCCAAAAGTATGAAAATTGTGTCTGTGTCCAAATATATATGGATCTAACTGTATGCACAAGGTTCACACATAAGAATGCTTGTTTACAGTAAGCTGTTAATCTTTTTGTGTATCCTAAAAACAAGTCTGTAGATTCCCCTTGAGCCCATTATGTCTGTTTCTGTGATAAATGTTGAACCTGTTTGCTTCTTATGGGATTTGGAACTTGATAATTATCAATGAAAATCTTTGTACTCCTATGTTCTGGACATGTGGCTTTGTAGACACTTTGATGTCTGCAGACCAGAAAGCCAGATCTCTTAGCACTTTTTCTCTAAACATGGCTCTAATAAGTGTTTTTCTGTCTCCAAGTGTGTTCAGTGTCAAGTAGTAGATAGCGATCTCGTAATATTAAGCAGGTTAAATTGGCTTCCTCCTGCCAAGCCAGTTGAGTTTGTTGGAGATCTTGCATGAGACATTTGTTGCTAAGAGACAAACATTTTAAGAATCTCGTCCAGTGTTCTAGAGATTATAGAGTAACCAGCGCTCACTTTTCTATCCAGTTTTTACTTGGCAAGCTGTAATAAGTATGTAAATTATGTAAACTCTTCAGCCGACATCTTAAAAATAACCTTCGAATGGTGGGCCGTTGGGTTTCTATGAATCTGTCGTCAAGTATTGTTGGAGAGAACAGATTTTCTTCATGAAATTTAACCTTCAGTGCTACATCATTGGGACACAGCCTGCTGAAAACATGTTTGTCTTTGGTACACGTGCTTTACTCTCACAGTGTTTAGGCTTGGCAGTTGTGGTTGGGTTATATTGGATTAATGTTTTGTAATGTTGTAACTAAAGCTGGCCATACACTGGTGAGTCTCATTGTATACAAAAAGCAATTCACCCCATGGCCAGCTGCTTCTTTACCTCAATTCAGAATTTCTTTGGGTGCTACAATCCCTACAGCCAGTTAGTCAATGCTTCTACAAGTATAGGGTAGAATTTTTTTATTTTATTTTTTTTAATGGAAACACTTTACTTGCCTGCAGTTTTCATATGTTGATGACTTTCATAAGCAGTTTTGCATGTGTTACCTCTATTGGTTAACTGTGCATCAAGGAATAATCTGAAACTTTCTAGCTGTATTAGTTTGGGTAGAGTTGAGAATGTTAAGACCCCTGACAGTTTTTCCTTCCTGTTGGAGAGATTTTTCTTCACTTCCTATCCTGGGGACACAACATTATGAAAGAGGAAACCTCTCCAAATTGAAGGTAAACCCTCTTAGACGTTTGTCCCTGCAACATATGTCTGCAATGGAAGATTGACTCTTAGGGAGTCCTGGTGACAACTGGAACATTTTGTTTTGCTCATCACTTTGTCACCAGGACAAGTTGTGTGAGTCACCCCAGTGGGTCCACAGACAGCAAGCCAAACCTCAAAGTTGTTCTGACCCCTCACCACTACGTTCAAAACTTACAAAAGCCAAAACTGTTTTTTTTTTTTCTTTTAATACTTTAAAGTAGTGGTCTCCAAATTGCAGCCCTTTGCTTGCCTTCATCTGCCCCTTGGGGCACTTTCCTGCCACTGCTACAAGACTATTCCTCCCATGACACCAACAATGGGGCATAATTCCCGCTACTGGCATCAACAGTTCAGTACTATTCCTTTCATTGACTCCAACGAAGAGGTACTATTCTTTGAATTGACTCCAACAATGGGGGGGGCACACAATTCCTCCCACTGACACCAATGATGGGGCACTTTTCATCCTCCTGGTACATGTTAACATCTACTAGGGAAAGGATTTGTTTGCATTGTTTACTCCCACTGATGCCAGGACAATTTCTACTCCCAATGGCCACAGTCCAGCCCCACAAAGGTCTGAAGCACAGGAAACTGGCCCTTTGTTTAGAAAGTTTGGAGACCCTTGCTGTAAAGTAAAGTGGAAAGTAATCCTTTTTGTTTGTATGTGATAGAGTGGAGAGTGCGGTCTGTGTCCTGATTAGTCAACCTATTTGTCCTGTTAACAGTTATCACTAAAAGTGATAGAAAATCTCATATTTTTAATTGTCCTTAAAACGAGAATGGAGGGGAAATCTTCCAATGGGGACACTAGTTCTGGTAACAACCAGTGCTTACCTGCCCTGTGCAGGGATTTCCTTTCACAATCTCCCCAGTGGGATACAAATACAAAAAAAAGAAAACAGACAGGTTAATAACCTTCCCTTGCTCTGTGCAAAATGAGAAGTTTATCTTTTAGTTTTACTTTAAATATACTGGGCATAGGGCCCTCCAATCCCTCTTGTATTGAACTGTATTGTTACTGTACTGTCTTTCTCCATAATGTAAAGCGCTGAGCAAACTGTCGGTGCTATATAAGTCCTGTATAATAATAATGCTGTAGGCAATTTAAACAAATAAGCTCTTAAGATTTAGCAACATAATTTAGAGTGCATGTTTGATTGGAACATGTGTGTATTACAAATATGCTTTAATTTGGAACTCCAGGCAGCTCTTAGTAATTCACCTGTAAAGCCAATAGATGTTTACCCGAGTCCGGTGTTTGTTTTTGAGTGTTCCCTCTGGAAGAAAACATACATTTAGTACATAGGAAATGTGAAGCCTGTATTGACCATCATTGTACTGTAGTGTGTTCCAAGCAACATAGACATTTGCATGCAGATTTGAGTGTAGAAAACACCTGTAAGCAGATGTTATGCCACGGGGACACATTTGTGGAGTACTAGAGACTATATTTCCTGGAGATTATTATGTTATCCCTTTCTAGGAAGTGCCAAGCTATTGCAGCTCTAAGATCTAGATTCAGGCTGCCATCTAGCGTACAAAAGTGGGTACATGCCTGGGCCTGCTCGAACACCTGTTTTCAAGAGGTTTTTAAAAATGAAACTAAAAAACCCCAAAAACTTGTAAAAGAACATTGATACCAAAGCTACTCATATACCAAAAACATATAACAAATTCCTCCATCAACACAAACTGTGTGGATGAATGAGTCCCTGTTGCTGGGCTATTGTATTCTGACAGCCAATAGTGCCAGCTGTGGTTTCACCAAAGTGGAAATGTGTTGGCTGGTAGGGTGCTACAGGTAGCATTGGATGCTGGCTCTGATGGAGCCAGAAGCTGTTCCTGTAGAGTGAAGATGCAAGCCATGAGCAGTGGGAGAATATTAATGTCCTCCTTTTGCATGCCAGTTTCTTGCAATGCCTGAGTGCTACATCTTGATAGGAGGTCCCATGTCCCCCCCCCCCCCCATACCCAAAATCACTGGATGTTTTGCAGCGGCTCTGACAAAGCTTACTGAGAAATGGTGGGGGGAATCTGTACTTTAACCCTTTCGCTGCCTGACTCTGTGCTCCACTTTTAAACTCAGATGGCCAGACTATATTTGCAATGTTTCCTTTGCTTTTATGTTTTTCCCTTACAGTGTTCAGTTTGTAAAAGACCCCTCAAGCCATACATTTTCTGAAAGCACATGACCTGTAGAATAAAAAAAGAAGGTTCTACTGATTTTTAAAGTCCCTCGATATATGCCAAATGTTTATGAAAACATTTTTGCTAAAAATACACTAAAATCATTATTAGCAGATACAAACATAGCAAATTTTGCAAAATTGCTGCTGAATTTCTACAAAATATTAAAGCTTAACCTGTGTTGTTAATAAATAACAAATTTTTTGTACATTTTAAATTGAAACTTTCTGCAAAATGGTGATGTTAACAGAACGACTTTTATTTTTTATCAATGAATACAATGACTACTACAGTGATTCTCTAGTTCTATAGCAGTCACACAGGTGTGGAATATGCATACTGACATTGGTCCTAGCAGAACCAATGTAACTATGCAATAAAATCCATACCTGGAATTCAGCTCTAAATATTCTATATACAGGTGAAACTTGAAAAATTAGAATATCGTGCAAAAATTCATTTATTTCGGTAATGCAACTTAAAAGGTGAAACTAATATATAAGATACTCATTACATGCAAAGCAAGATAGTTCAAGCCATGATTTGTCATAATTGTGATTATGGCTTACAGCTCATGAAAGCCCCAAATCCACAATCTCAGAAAATTAGAACATTGTGAAAAGGTGCAATATTCTCGGCTCAAAGTGTCCCACTCTAATCAGCTAATTAAGCCATAACACCTGCAAAGGGTTCCTGAGCCTTTAAATGGTCTCTCAGTCATGTTCAGTAGGAATCACAATCATGGGAAAGACTGCTGACCTGACAGTTGTGCAGAAAACCATCATTGACACCCTCCATAAGGAGGGAAAGCCTCACAAGGTAATTGCAAAAGAAGTTGGATGTTCCCAAAGTGCTGTATCAAAGCACATTAATAGAAAGTTATGTGGAAGGGAAAAGTGTGGAAGAAAAAGGTGCACAAGCAGCAGGGATGACTGCAGCCTGGAGAGGATTGTCAGGAAAATGCCATTCAAAAGTGTTAGGGACTCTCACAAGGAGTGGACTGAGGCTGGAGTCAGTGCATCAAGAGCCACCACACATAGTTGGATCCTGGACATGGGCTTCAAATGTTGTATTCCTCTTGTCAAGCCGCTCCTGAACAACAAGCAATGTCAGAAGCGTCTTACCTGGGCTAAAGAAAAACAGACCTGGTCTGTTGCTCAGTGGTCCAAAGTCCTCTTTTCTGATGAGAGCAACTTTTGCATCTCATTTGGAAACCAAGGACCCAGAAGAAGAATAGAGAGGCACACACTGCAAGATGCTTGAAGTCCAATGTGAAGTTTCCACAGTCTGTGTTGATTTGGGGAGCCATGTCATCTGCTGGTGTTGGTCCAGTGTGCTTCATTAAGTCCAGGGTCAACGCAGCCGTCTACCAAGAGATTTTGGAGCACTTCATGCTTCCTTCCGCAGACGAGCTTTAAGGGGATGCTGACATCATTTTCCAGCAGGACTTGGCACCTGCCCACACTACCAAAAGCACCAAAACCTGGTTCAATGGCCGTGGGATTACTATGCTTGATTGGCCAGCAAACTCGCCTGACCTGAACCCCATAGAGAATCTATGGGGCATTGCCAAGAGAAAGATGTACCTCTCTACAGCATGCTGATAGGAGACAAGCTTTTCTGCTATTGCTGCCTTCAGAAGAGAGTAGACTATAAAACATGTTTAATCCCTTTTGTTAACAATACTTAACCTGTGTTTGTTATGCTGTTACAGAGAATCAAGTAATGAATTAGATTTTCTAGCCTGGCATTTTTTTTTCACTGCAGCCCAAAACCAGGAGCAGACTGTCTGCATTATACACTAACTTTATTTTTTGTTTTTTTTCCCAGCTGTTAGAGCTTTTTGACAGTGAAGACCCTCGTGAAAGGGACTATTTAAAAACAGTCTTACACAGAATTTATGGCAAATTCCTGGGACTTAGAGCATTTATTCGAAAACAGATTAACAATATTTTTCTACGGTAAGTGTTTTCTGTTATAATATTTTTTCCCTTTCAATAATGAAATGTATGCTGCATTTGTATAGGCTGTAATTTTAATCATAGATATTTCTTTTCCTGTCTTGGTGACCACATACCCTCAGCAGGGATAGAGGCAGAATTCCTTTCCCCTTTTCCTACTTTGTAAATACGTTTCTAGCTATGTGAGATTTCCCTTCACTGTGTAGCTTTCTCTTTTAGTCAAATTTCAGCTGATGTTCCACTCTAAAGTTAGATTTGCCCATGCGCGGAAAATTAATTTAGAGGAGGCTCCACAAATAATAATTTTTTCTCATGCTCCACTGGCAGTATGATCTCCCACCAAACCTTCCAAGAAATACCTGGTACACATGAGCATAAAGGAACATGCGCTCTTCTTGCCTCTCTACAGTTCCGCTCTGTCTACCATGCCTGAGCCCCTGGTGGCATTGTGCATGACCTTTTGTGTAATGGATTGTAGGGTAGGTTAGTACACACTATTTAGAAATGTTCCCTTGCTTACTATGGATAAAGTATGGATTCTCTTTAAATCCCAACACTGGTAATATTGTATGGGGTTTCAACAAAAAATGAACAGTTTAGAAAAAAATAACAGCATTTGCATTTATTAGCATGGCAATGGATTTATGCTTGGATTTGTTCAGTAATCCATTCATAGTGTACCCCATGCTAGAGAAACATCAGCTCAGAACCATTGGCAAGTCTTCTGTGGGACTGACCACTGAAATGAGCTGTACAGTTGCTATTACTTTGAGATGGTAAAAGCAAATTGATTAAGACCTCTAGACTATTATATACTTAACCAAGAGACAACTCTTTATATCCTCTTATTTCTTGTTTCTATACCCTTTTTTTTTTTTTTCTGTTAATGAAAATTGGCTCGTTAATGCATGTTCGTAATTTAGAATACAGACAGTCTCACACTCAAGTTAATTACTGCCATACTTCACTGAAGATTGTATGAAAGCCTTTAATTGTACAATATGCATGACCACCTATGAAAATGTATTATCTCTAACAGTTATGTTACGCATGTGTTGATAAAAATTTCAATTGAAAAAAAGGTAAATTGATTAATACAGGCACTTGATTTAAATGGGGAAAAATCCAGGGGTAACCTTCATAAATGTGGATGGAAAATGTTTGTTTAGATTTTGTTGTGATTATTTATTTATTTTTTTTTTTTTTCAGATTTGTTTATGAAACTGAACACTTTAATGGTGTAGCAGAACTGCTGGAAATATTAGGAAGGTAAGGAAATGATGGGGAAAGGTACTATATGGATGTGAAGGTGTACATACTGTTTATCAGCAAAGATGTTCCTATCTCATCAGTTTTTTGTCTTTAGTTGAGGCCCTCTTTAAAGTTCATGTAACCCTAAAGCCCATACACAAGATCATCATCAATGGGCACCAAGCGTGTTCCTTGATTTTTTTTTTTTTTTTTTTTATGATTATTTGGACCAACATTAAACAAAAAATTTATAATAGCTTTTTTGTGCCAACTTTTAGTAGTGTTTTAGAAGCATTAAGCAGTGCTGGCATTTTATTAGCATTTTATTAGCATTTTTACAGTGCATGTAGGAAAAAAAAAAGTCTAGAATCATTTTATTAGCGTCTAGGAGCGTTTTTTACTGGCAGAAAAACTCTCCCAAAAAAAACAATTATTTTTTCTGCTCCTAAACGTGAAGCTTGAAAAATGCTAGTAGCCTAAAATAGTGTGCACAGACACATAGGATAACACTATTTAGCTTCTATGAGCAGGAAAAAAAAATTCTGAGAACCACTTCTAGGAGCTTAAAAAAAACAATAGTGTGCATAGAGCCTAAAGCTGAACTTCAGGCTAAAAAAAATACCCTTGCAGTGGCCCCCGTCTCTGCACGACTACGGTTAAAAATTTGTTAAAGTGAACTAATGCACTGTGAGCAGACAGGCTTTTTATTGCAGAAGAGACCTGCACTGTCTCTTCTGCAGTGGACTTACACCTACTTGCCTGTATACAGTGATCCGCAGCTTGTGCATGCTCAACTTGCAGCAGCTGGCCCGATCCTGTGCGCTGGGATGACAAGTGTCTGCACATCCGCAGGAGTGACTTCATCCCACACTGGTCAGTGAAAAGGCCCAGAAGCCCCCATGTAGGACATGTAGGAAAAGTGAGTATCTCTGCCTTTAGTTGCACTTTAACTCCAGGGCACACAGAAAAAGGCTTTAATACTTGCCTTCTCTTCACTCCCCCAGTTGCCTGTGCTTTTTTCTTTGATGCTTTGGGTTGCAGGCAAGCCCTTGATATCCTTAGTACAATGTAGACGTATTGGTCTTTCATTGTACTTGATGTGACCGCCAGAGCACTTTAGAGAAGAGGGTTTGTGAGCAAATTAATCCATCCAGTGTGGGGATGCCCCACAGCAAGGGTCTTTTTTTTTTTTTTTTTTTTTTTTGCTTGGAATGCGTCTGTAATTGGCATCCTCATTTAGCCCTTCTCTTGAACTGAACATATCTGTACTGACAAGACCTTCTTCTTCTTCTTTTTTTTTTTTTCTTTTTTTTTTATTAATGTATTATATTTGTAGTTTGAGTCTTATGGTTTCTCTTCTCTTTCAGTATTATAAATGGCTTTGCATTACCTTTGAAAGCGGAGCATAAACAGTTTCTTGTGAAAGTGCTGATTCCTCTGCACACGGTCAGGAGCTTATCTCTCTTCCACGCACAGGTGAACTTCCTTATTGACTCTATGAAACTGTGAAGCTACCCTGCATTGCTCCCTTCCCTGTCTGTTCCAGTATAACTTTGTTTGCTTAGCACCTACAAAGTTGTTATTTTGGTCTAGCCTAAAGCTGACCATAGATGTGGCCATTTTTTTTTTTGTTCAAACAGCAGGTTGAATGACAAAAACAGACCTGATTTCCCCATCCACACACCCCATGTGGATGTGGGAATCCTCCCTGCTGAGTCATTGTATTCTGACAGTGGGGAGACTTCCCTGCTGTCAGAATACACAGATCAGTGCTGCAGTCTATAGCCTGCAACACTGATCAAGCAACACAATACCTACAAGGTGGTTGAACAGAAGTCGATCAGTAGATCAACTTCTGTTCAACCACCGTGGCCACACTTGGATTTAGGCTAGCCATACATGCATAATTCTCTCATTCAGCCGTAGCTGACTAAATTAAATAAATCTAAAAGATTTTTCCATCCGTGCTAAACCTGTGAAACCTGCATACTTGCACCTGGAAGACTTGCCATTTGAGCCACTCACAGCTCTAATTGTGTCTTATTCAGCAGGAAACTAACAGAATTCTGTATATGACCAGTTTAAGTTTTCCCAGTAATGCAATATAAGTTATTGGCTACAGCTAAAGAACCGGTTGGCTTGTAGATTGTACTGGACCGATTGTAGCTTTCGTATGGACTATTGCAGGGCTTAAAATTTCAAGTCCTGAGCTACTAGCCAGGCCTTAGAGTTACTCGCCACCAACAAACACACACACACACACAGAAACACATGTACAGGCATGTACAGACACGCATACACACAGATACATGTACATACACAGAAATACACATGCACAGACACATGTACGTACATATATATACATATACGCAGACACATGTACAAAGTTGCAGTACTTCGTTGTTCACTCACAGATCCGGGTACTGCACTCTAGGGGGAGGCAGAGAGCACAGCACACACTCCTTGCTTTGCTTTCACTGCGCTCCGCTATTGAGAAGTCTGACAGCTCCCAGTGCCAATGACAGATCCGGCCTGAGCTCCGAGCCTGCTCAGCAAGACGGCCCTGGGGGACACACTCACCCCCAACATAATTTCCACTCGCCAATGGCGAGCAGGCGAGTAGAAATTTCAAGCCCTGGACTATTGTATTTACCTCTCTTTTGGTTTTGAACTGTTCGATTATATTACACTGTGTTGAAATGGTTCTATTTCATGTGTTGACACTGTAAAAAGAAAAAAAAAAATTTTTTTTCCTCCTCTGTACACACGTATCAAATGTCACACATTGAAATAAAGAATACATAAAAAAAAGAACCAGTTGGGGCACATGCACAGTAGAATGCATGTGGGAAGGCCAAAATAAACTTCCAGTTATGAATATATTTCAGGGTCATCAAACAGGACTTGGTTAGATGTCCTTGGAAAGCAGCCATGACTAGGTAAAACAGCATGTTCCCTGCCATCATGGCACAGAGAAGGACCCTTGCTCTTTGTGTGAAAGCCTCTTTGCAGATGTCTGTAGCACAAGGTTCTGTGCTTTGCCCCGTGACATGACTTCCTGAAGCAGGGCACCCTCTTGTATCACATGTCACAGGGGCTGAATGGCAGGGAGTGTTATCGTCTGTGACATAACCATAGATGGCATCGCAACCATAGATGTGGCTGCTGAGGGGGGACATTGCTGCAGTGAATTCACTACTTTCCCTGCAGTATTGCCATCTGTCTGGAGGAGGACCTGAGGGCTTGCAGGATCACCAGGTATTTTTTGAAAGAAGAAATAAGATTTGGCAAGTGCACTTTTGTACTTGTATATGTATTTTTCCTAGGAATAGACGAGGTATAACATTTTGTATACAATTGTGTTTTATTAGCGGACTAATTGTTTTCCCTTATTGCCAGTAATTTTTCTTTCAAAACGTATTCATAAACCATTGCTTTTTTTCTCTTATTTTTGTAGCTGGCATACTGCATAGTACAATTTCTGGAAAAAGACCCCACACTCACAGAACCAGTAAGTACTGCTGACGTTTGTGCATTACAGTATATACCTTGCTCCATGTTCACCGAAAGGAACAGCACCACTGATTCATGAACATTTGTAATATACCCATGTGTGTATGAGTCTACGGTGCTGTGAGCTGTGTCCCTCAGTGAACATCAGAAAAAAGGATTTGAGTACACCTAAAAAAAATAGTTTTTGCTTTAAACTTTTTTTTTTCTCACTTTTTAGGTTATTAGAGGATTGATGAAATTTTGGCCAAAAACATGTAGTCAAAAAGAGGTAATGAATTTTAAAGCTTTTTTTTCCAAACAGATGGTCACACTATCTTTGTTTATATATATTTATTTATTTCGTTTAGGAATTGGTCTAATGAAAAGGTTCACATGGATTTCAGTATTGTCTCACAATAGTTAAGTTTTAGGAGCAGCTAGAACATTGATGACTGTTTCACAGTTACCTTACCTTGTAGAAATGTGTGTTGGTGCGCTGCGGTGCTATTTATTCTGAATAGCACCTAAAAGCACTGGTTTTGCAGCACACCGCAATGCACTGTAAAACATCCCTGTGTGTTGTGGTGGACTGCGTTACTTGAAATAACACATGTGCCTTTTCTGGTGCGTTAGACAGCACTTTGAAATTAATAGGCTGGCTTAATTTAATGTGCAACTTAATGGGCATGTGTGAGACACAAGGTGCAGATGTAAATGGGCCCCAACACATCTCTACATCATAAGTGTTACTGTGTGGCAATGCAACAGTTTTTTTTTTTTTTTTTGCACAAAATGTAGTCTGCTAGGAATGAATTCATATAATTTATGGCCTTAGATGTGTTTTAATGTGGGATGTCAGCTTTTAACCTCTTCCACGCCGCTGTATAGCCGATATACTGCTACATGGCAGCACCTGCGCACAAAATTGCGTGTATGCATATGAATTTGCATTTCTGGGTAGGGGGCGCGCACGAGCCCTGCCCGTGCCGCCATTCTCGGCTGTGGATGTTAGTTACCGGGTCCCAGATGGTAATTACCAGCTGGCGCCCGGTGATACCAACAATCACCAATTGTTTACAAACAGTCTTCCTCCCTATCAGCTCGAGCACACTGGTCGGGATCGCTGTACACAGCACAGCCATCCCGATTAGTGTGCTTACAGTAAAGCACACCCCCTGCCCCCCTAGTAAAACACTCCCAGCACATAGTTAACCCTTTGATTGCCCCTCATATTAACCCCTTCCTGCCCAATGCCATTAGTAGTGTCAGTGCTTTTTTTTTGTTTTGTTTTTTTGTTGTTTTTTTTGTTTTTTAGCACTGATCACTGTATTGGTGTCACGGGGGATGTCAGTGATACCAAATTAATTCCCCCCCAGTGTCAGAATGTCTGCCGCAGTCCTGCTAAAAGTCGCTTATCGCTGCCACTACTAGTAGAAAAAAAACAAACAATCCCAGTATCTATACCGCCATTTGTAAACACTATAACTTTCACGTAAACCAATTAATTTACACGTATTGGGATTTTTTTTTTTTAGCAGACATGTAGCAGAATACATTTTGGCCTAAATTGATGATGAAATTTGTTTTGTAAATTTTTTTACTGGACATGTTTAATAGCAAAAAGTCCAAAATATTGTTTTTTTTCTCATAATTGTCGATCTTGTTTTGCTTATAGCGCAAAAAATAAAAACCGCACAGGCGATCAAATACAACCGAAAGAAAGCTCAATTCATGGGGAAAAAAAAGGTTGTAAATTTCATTTGGGTGCAGGGTTGCATGACCGCACAGTTGTCAGTTAAAGTAACACAGCGCCGTAACACAAAAAATGGCCTGGTCAGGAAGGAGTGTAAATCTTCAGGAGGGCAAGTGGTTAAAGAAGACCTGGCTTGGAAAAAAAAAGTTCAAAGGCTTTCATTACATAGCTACCTATCTGAAATTGCTTGTTGTCTGACTCTGACATTTCTAATCTATCAAGCAGTATTAAACCCAAAAGCAAACCTTTATTATATAGCAGCTTACCAGTTCTTGTACATGATGGCTGCATTAGTTATCTTTTTTTAGGCGTCCTTTCCATTATTTTCACCTGGTGATCTGGCCAGTAAGTCTCCTGTTTTTTAAAAGAACAAGCTGTTCTGCAAATGTTGCAGTTACAGGGTTGAGACAAACCATTTACCACTGACAGAGGTGCTTAAAATGATCAGAATATATTCATTTATGTAAAACCCTTTATCCAGGGAAAAAAAAAAAAAACCCTGTTTGCTGTAACTGCTATTTGTTAATGTATATAAATCAGCTAGTGCATCTGACATTCCCCTCCCCCCAGATTTAACTGTGCTGCTGTCCAAAGGTGGTGGCCCTGTGCTAGTTTCCCATCATTGGTGTCAGTGGGAAGAATAGTGTCCTATCATTGGTGTCAGTAAGAGGAATAGTTGCCCATCAGTGGGAGGAATAGTGCCCCATTACTGGTGTCAGTGGGGAGGAATAGTGTCCCATCATTGGTGTCATTGGGAGAAATAGTGTCCCATCATTGGTGTCAGTAGGAGGAATAGTGGCCTGTTGTTGGTTTCAGTGGGAGGAATAGTACCCCATTATTGGTGTCAGCGGGGAGGAATAGTGCCATCATTGGTGTTATTGGGAGAAATAGCAGCCTATCATTGGTGTCAGTGGGAAGAATAGCGGACCATCATTGATGTCAGTGGGAGGAATAGTGGCCTGTCGTTGGTTTCAGTGGGAGGAATAGTGCCCCATCATTGGTTTCATTGGGAGAAATAGCAGCCTATCATTGGTGTCAGTGGGAGGAATAGCAGACCATCATTGGTGTCAGTGGGAGGAATAGCGGACAATCATTGGGTTCAGTGAGAGTCCTTCGTATTGGTGGGAGTAATGGTGCCCCAAGGGCTCGATAAAGGCGAGCAAAAGGCAACATCTGGCTCCTGGATCGCAATTTGGAGACCACTGATCTAAAGAACCGTGCAATATAGCAGTGTGGGAACTATTCTCTGCATTATTTTCCTGTGATCCCAGCGTGGCTTTATGCTGTACCTCTTGTGGCCTTCTCCTTAATACCCTAGAATTTTCACAGGAAGTGGGCTGAATAATGCTTGGCATATCTGAGTGTTAGATTCAAACATGTTATACTTGCCTGCTGTGTGCAGTAGTTTTGCACACGGCAGCCTGGATCTTCCTCTTCTCCGATTCCCGTAGGCTCTCCTGTCCTCTCCCTCCTGTCAGGTGCCCCCACAGCAGGTAGCTTGCTATGGGGGCACCCACTGCTCCATGTGTCCATTCACAAACAGTCTCGGCCAATGAGAAGAGGGAGTCCTGGGATAGCCAAGACTCCAGTGCACATTACTGGATCGAAAGGGGCTTAGGGTAAGTATTAGGGTGGGGGTTGGGGAGGGATGCGGCACACAGAAGGTCTTTTACCTTCATTGCATAGAATGCATAAAGGTAAAAAACCTTAAACCTTTAGAACCACTTTATTAACCCATGGTGGTTTATGTTGAGCGGTAATAAACGTTAAACATGGAACTGATTTGTTTCATTCAAACACAGGAGAAAATGATCAGAGAAGCATAAACAATTGTTATACTTCCAGATCCGTGTCTAAATGTCCATGCATTTAGACACATTGAGTTTCTAATCTTCCCCTGGAAAAATGAAGTTCTATTTTTTTTTTTTTTTAACCACTTCCAGACCGGACACTTTTACCCCCTTCCTGACCAGGGCAATTTTCAGCTTTCAGCGCTATCACACTTTGAATGACAATTGCGCAGTCATGCAACACTGTACCCAAATTAATTTTTTACCATTTTTTTGAGACAGATAAAGCTTTATTTTGGTGGTATTTATTCACTGCTGGGATTTTTATTTTTTTTGCTATGTAAATGAAAAGTCCAAAAATTTTGAACAAAAGTTTTTTTTATAAAATTTTGCAAATAAATAATATTTCATCATAAATCTTTGCCAAAATGTATTCCGTTATCTTTTTAGTAAAAAAAACAAAAACAAATTAGTTTATAACCAAAAATTATAATTTTTAAACATTTTATTTTACATTTTTATTTTATTTTTTTATATTATTATTATTTATTTATTTTTTACATACTGTCACCCTAGCAGTACAGTGTCACCATGGAGACACTGTACTACTTTTGGGGGGGTGATAAAGATTTTTTTTTTTTTTTACACTGATTGTTTTTACAACCATATAGGATGTAAAAGCAATCATTTCTCTTTCTCTCTGTCTGCATTCTTGCAGCCATTGAGAACTACTGAGTGAGCTGTGATTGGTCACAGCTTGTCACATGGTACAAGGCTGTTGTGAATAGCCTTGTACCATGTGACCTCTGTGATCATTCACAGATTTCACACGTAGTAAGCAATGATGTCACAAGTGACATCTTGCTTACTACTTTGCATGTGATCACAGATTGGCCAATCAGTGATCACATGATCGGGACCTCGTACAGAGGTCCCGTCAGACGATCGGTGTTTCACTGTGTCCGGAGGACACAGCGGGCACCGGATCGCGGTGCTGCGCGCTCCCAGGGTGCGCGCACAAGCAGGGTGCGGGGAGGCCGTTCATAAACGGCCACCCAACCCTGTACTGCCCGCGTCCGGCCGTTTATATGCAACGGCCGGTCGGGAAGTGGTTAAACACAGCACACAGTGTGATTTATAACAGTGTTTTTCAACTTTGTTTCAGCAAAGGCACCCTTTAAAATTAGGCAGAATTTTGAGGCACACCAGTCAAAAATGTGAACATTTTATAACGCAAACTTCAGATTTCAATAGCTTGTAATGCAAATTTCTACAAACTGCTGAGCTCTGCCTTACTGAATTGTGAACTCTGCCTTACAAACTACTGAACTCTGAGCTGTGCTTTCAGAGTTCTTTAGGTGTAAACACCAGAGTTCACATATCTGTAACAACCAGTACATAAATACAGTTCTATACAAAAAAATCCATACACACAATTCAATGTCCAAGCTAAAGGTGTTAAAAATGTGTAACAGAGCAACTTTATTATGTCAAGATCTCCAAAAAATAATGTGCTAAGGCAAAAACTGTACCAGATGAAAAGCAATTGTGCTCTACTACTCATGCCCTCAATTAGCCTTGTACCTCCAAGAGCTCAGAGGAGCTGATATACAGCCTGATGACCAGCCTTGTCCCCGGTCGTTCTCTCACATAGTGCACTGCCTCTGTACACAGCCAGGCAGCAGAGCAGCACCCTGGGTTCTTAGAAAGCATCTGTGCGCAGTGGTCTCAGTAAGCTTTGTGGGTGCCCGACATGTCCTTAGCAACCAATCATGTCATCGATTGGCAAGACACGGGTGGGCAGCCCTCACAGCACACAGTGATTGTGCAGTTTTAATACCGGTTTAAAAAAAAGCACCAGACCGGCAACACAAAAAAAACAGAGATGGCAGGGGGGATTGTTTAATGTAGCTGCCTGCATGATTTCGGCTATTGTTTTCTACTTTTGCCACGGCACCCCAGTTGAGAAATGCTGATTTACACCATATAAAATCATTACATGCTATCTGTGTTTAGGAAACTGATGGAAAAACCAAGCAGAAGCCACTTGCAGAGATGCAAATTTACATTAGTTTTCAACACCGCTATAACCTCAGTTTTTTCACTGCACAGAAATGTGTAAAATAATTTCTCTGCAGAACCGCAATGAAAACAATTATTATGTATGTGCCTTGTTCACACCACAATGTTGATGTCACGTCTGTTTTTCTTTTGCGTGCAGAAAATTGCATAGACGTTGCAGATTTCTGCGCAGAAAGAATCCGCTCATGGCAGTAGTGTTGTGGTGTGATCAGGGCGCATAGAGAACAATTATTTTGTTTGTGCTGTTGCGGAATAGGTGCAGAAAAACTCACGTCTGCACATTGTGTGCACGAGGCTTTAGAGATGTCCTATAAATACAAATAATCACATATCCCAGTGAATGAGGCCTAACTCACTAAAAACGGCAGGTGACATCAGTTTTTCTGCACGTATATTGTGAATGAGGCCTTAAGGTACTCTATTGCATGAAACTGTAGTCTTAACATTTTAAGATGGTTGTATTTTTTTTTTTTTTTTCGTTAGGTTATGTTTCTTGGGGAGCTTGAAGAGATCTTGGATGTCATTGAACCATCACAGTTTGTTAAAATCCAGGAGCCTTTGTTTAAACAGATTTCCAAGTGTGTCTCCAGCCCTCATTTCCAGGTGAGCTTTTCTATTCACTTTTGGTAAAAGGTTTTGATTTATGTGTATGTGTATCTGGGATCATGTACTCAATCATGAAGGGTAGTCAATGTCACTTGGATTTATATATTCAAACATGTCATACTTCCCTGCTGTGTGCAGTAGTTTTGCACAGATCAGCCCCGATTCTCATCTTTTTGGGCCCCCCACCGGCTCCTCCCCCTCGGGCAGTGCCTCCAGAGAAAGCTGCTTGCCCTGGGGGCACTGCTGTGTGCTTGCTCCCAAGCCACTTCCCTAGGTCCATAAGAGACACAAGTTTTGGCTCGGCCCTGCTTCCGTTCCAGTGAGCTCCTGCTTTTGTCTCAGCCTATGAAAAGAGAGAGTCCTCATACAGCTGAGGCTATTGTGAACATCACTGGATCGGAGGGGGCTCAGGTAAGGATTGGGTTGGAGAGGGCTCAGGTAAGGATTGGGTGGGAGGGGGGTGGCCCGTTGCACACAGAAGATTTTTTACCTTCTATGCGTGAAGGTCAAAAACCTTAAGCCTTTAGAACCACTTTTTTCAAACACATCTTGCCTTAGATAATCTTAAAAGTCACATAGTAAAGTGATAAAGAAGTTCAGTGAACAAGGCAATGAGGGTCACTTGACCCCTCTTTTAATCAAGAATTTTTATTTTGTATTTAAAATCGCTCTACTCACATCTGTCTTCGTACTTGTATGTCTGTTACCATGACTGTTTAGAAAGGATAGGTTGCAGTTGACATGCTTGGCTATTATGTACCACCTCAAGACATCACTGTGACCACAAATGTTCCACTTTCCACAACGTTTATTCTGTGTAAGAGCCATAACTGTGCACTTTAATAGAAACTTGTACTGAGAGACAAACACCAATCAGCCAAAGCTTCATGACCATTGATAGGTTACGTGAATAACATTAATTATCTTGTTACAATAGCATATGAAGTCACAGTGATACAGTATATTGGGCAGCAAGTAAACATGAGGTCCCTAAAGTTGATGTTTTGAAAAAAAGGGTATCGCAGCATGTTGTGTATGGGGCAGCGTAGCCAAAGACCTATCAAGGTGCCTATGCTGACCCTTGCTCCACAGCCAAAAGTGCCTACAATGGGCCTGTGAGCATCAGAACTGGACTACAGAGCAATGGAAGAAGGTGGTCTGAACTGATGAGTCACGGTTTCTTTTACATCATGTGGATGCCTGTGTGTGTGTGTGTCACCTGGGAAGAGATGGCACCAGAATGCAGTATGGGAAGAAGGCAAGCTGGTGGAGGCAGTGTGATACTTCGGGCAATGTTCTGCTGATAAGGTTTGGGTCTTGTCATTCATGTGAATGTTACTTGACACAAACCACATACACATACCTACCTGAACATTGTTGGTGACCAAGTAAACCCATTCATGGAAACTGTATTCCCTGATGGCAGTGGACTCTTTCAGCAAGATAATGCTGAAAGAGGCCACTGCCTCTTTCAAGAATGGTTTGAGGAACACAAGTTCAAGTTGTTGACTTGACCTCCAAATTCTCCAGATGTCAATCAATACAATTTAGCAACTGTGGGATATGCTGGAATAACAAGTCTGATCTATAGAGGCCCCACCTTGCAACTTACAGGACGTTAAATGATCCGCTACCGATGGCTTAGTGCTAGATACCACAGCATAACTTCAGAGGTCCATTTCTTCAAAGGTCAGGGCTATCTTGGCAGAAAAAGGGGGCTGTTTTGGTGGTAAAAGGGGTCCTACAAAATAATAGGTGGGTGGTTGTAGGGATATGGCTGATCTGCGTGTATATCTTTGCCACAGATTTCCACATACTTGTTGGATCAGTATAGCAATGTTACAGTTTAGCTAGTCTTGTGATTCACATTGCTTAGACAAGAGGGTGACACCTGAAACCTATTTCAGCTTTTCAACGTACTTAAATTTTAAAATATCTCTCTCTGCATCAGAAAATAGCAACGGTCACATGATGATCCTTCCCTGTTCTGTTTACTTGGGTCCTTCTTCAAGTGTCCATATCAATGCCTGTTTGATGTGCACACTTTCTATTGGTGGAGGCAACACTTCAAGTGACTGTGTTCTCTCATAGACCCCAGTGTCAGGAGAAATCATTTGTGGTATTGTGTATAAATGTCTGGTCCCCAGAGCAGGATATTGGCTTTTGCTCATAGAGAAAACTGTGGCTTTGACGCATTATGCTGCAGGGTGTCTTAGGAAGAGGTGTTTGGAATCAAGTCTGAGGAGTTTGTCTTTAACAGGCTGTTGGCAGAAAGAAAACCATCTTTAAATTTTCTGAGTGGCAGCTTTAGATTTCTGGTAAAGTTAATGGCAAACTGTGTGCAGACAGATCACTAGAGGGAGCCATATACATGTAAATAATTTCAATGAAGTATATTCATAGAGCGGAAACCAGATTTAAACATTTCATAAACTGTTCCCCCCATTACCGCTCAAATATACTTGTATGTGGAATGCCCTTACAATAATTTAATCATGCCCCAGTCAAAGCTTAAAAAAACGTTTTGGCTGAGCATACATTCAAATATACCATGCATAGGGAGTTCTGCCCTCCTTGTACTAAGCTCTCGCTGAGTTTTACAAGGCAAATTTCTGTAGGCAGTCATGCTTGTGCCATTTTTTAATAATGGTTTTAGGGCTCATTTATGTGTTGTGGTAATGCACGGTAACTCACATGACTTATGGTGGGTAAAACTACTTACATTTACTATAATGATGTTTTACATATTTGCCTTGAGTTCAGCTTTAAATACACTATATACTTGTTGCTTTATACAATGAGCTTTACACTGGCTCTACACTGTACTACTGTACTCTTGTGTGATATCAATCAAGTGCCAATATTACTTGTGAGCTAATATGGTGAAATTCAATGTGTTATAAAACAATCAATAAATAAAAAAAAAAAAAAATATATATATATATATATATGCACAAATGGTTCGCTAGCACCTAACACCAACTCATAACCAGTGCTTAATAACTCAATATAAACAAACAATAGTGCAGCGCTCCCGTGCGAATTAATAAATAATGAATTAAACCAAAAATATTAATATGAAACCATACATCTGTGACTTAAATCAATGAAATATCTATGATATCAACAATAGTATAAATTATTAATAATGGTGGCCAAATCAATATATTACCCCAATCTAATATAATAAAAAATATGCCATCAAACAGTGTCCATAAATAATAGAAAGTCCTCCTTAAATATAAAGGACTTATTCCAACAAATGGATGAATATATGATGCTCTATTATGCGCTCACCTCCTTTATAGCCTAATATGAATTTAGGCTAAAATAGCTTTTTGTCCTGCAAGGACAGATGCAAATACTCCTGTTCCCGAGCTCTTTCTCAGATTGTTCCACAATGCAAGATACTAAGATGCAAGATGTACTCTTGTGTGCTGTACATGGACTGACCTTATAGACTATGCTGTACATTATATACTGTAAGCTACTTTACTATTGATGGGAATCACCAGTGTAGCAAGTGTAACCCCTTTCAAGAACAAAAGAGAATGCATATTGCAGTGCAGAGAGATGTACGCAGCCTATAATATGCATTGCAATCAGAAGGTCAGAGAATATGCCTTGGATAATTTACCAAACATAAAACTGTAAATAATAATTTTTCTAAGTGTCTTTCTGAGTTATAAGCTTTACAGGTTATAATAAATTGTAAGCATGTACATACTACAGGTTAGAATCAATGCAGTGGCAGATTTTTATGCTAGAACACCATCGTCTGTACAGTGGAGTAGAACTAGGAACATCATGCAGTTTGGTGTATTCATCTGAGCAGGAATCTTATATACAGCATAGTTTATAAAGCCTAACACTGCAAATTATACAATGTACAGCACAATGTATATAGGAGAGCAAATTGGAGTATATAATGTACCTCGGAGGGTATGGAGAAGAACAATGTGAAGTATATAGCACCATTCACAGAGCAAAGGTATACATTGTGTAGATTCAGTGTATGAAACCATTAGTGCAGTCACCTAATAATGGAAATGCCTTCATCCTCCTGAATCCATCCTATGCCCAGGACAGGCATGCATTTGCTAGTGATCACTTAAAATGTATATTTTTTTCTCTTTTGAATAGGTGGCAGAGCGGGCTTTATACTATTGGAACAATGAATACATAATGAGTTTAATAGAGGAGAACTCGAATGTGATCCTTCCTATCATGTTTGCAAGCCTCTACAGGATTTCTAAAGAACACTGGAATCCGTAAGTGGACATTGCTGCTTCTTTACTGGTTAAAGCCACAGGTGCTACAGCAATACTGTAGTGTGGATGGTTTTCCTTAGCTTGAGGTTTGTGATCTTCTGAGTCCTGTCTAAACCTTTTCTTTCTCACACTTTAATGATGAACCACTGGGATATTACACAATGGTTGCTTTAGACAGAATTTTTTTTTTATAAATATCACTATTAAGCAGCACCTGAACTGTGGAAGCTGTGTCCAGTAAAAGCAGATAGAGAGCACTAGTCACTAGTGTTGCCTGTGGGCTCCCTGCAGCTGATTGTGTCCCCATTGCTGATTTACCTTGCTGCCTTATACTCTGTGTTAAGGGACATTAGAGAAACTGAATTTTGTGTCTTCATGTCAAAGCCCCTCCCTTGATGATTGGTGATCTGATGGCTAATGGAGAGACATTAATGCAGCAGTTGGAGAGATTCAGAAAGCACACATGTATTGAATGCATGCCGACTGGCTGAACAAAAAAACTGAGCAATATATGGCCAGCTTAAATCTTCCCAAAATGTGCTCTCTTCCCAATTTGGACAATTGTCAACAGAGCATGTCCTGTATCACCTCACTTTACTTCACCTCATCGTTACTGCTGTCTGGTCACAGCAGTTAAAAGGTTTGTGCCTACATGCATATGTTCAAAAATTGTGCAGAGCTGCACCCATGTGTACTTGTAAAGTCTTAGGCGCATTTATACCTGTGTATTGCAGCATTTGTTTGATAGTGTTCCTGTGTTGCTTGAGGTGCTATGGCAAAGCATTGTAGATATACACTTGTTGTGTTGTAATGCTAAACATCAGTTGTTACACAAAGTATATTCATATATTAGTATCTCAGTATAATACTTAAATTCTCTGTATTCCATTTGTTCTTTAACCAGGGCTATCGTGGCTCTTGTCTACAATGTGTTAAAAGCGTTTATGGAGATGAACAGCACTTTGTTTGATGAACTGACCGCCACATACAAGTCAGATCGCCAGCGGTAACTTTTTATAACTTTTTGTTAGCACCGTTGAAAGTTTGGATTTTTCTGTGCCTTAAAGTATATCTTAACCCAAGAACAAAATGTAATATGTTGCAGCTTATCAGTCTTTAGATCTGGGGCCTGTATTAGCTTTTAATTTCTTTTTTTCAGGCAAAGTACATTTTCTGCAAGTACAAAACTATAAAATAATACCTGTTGCTCTTGTCATAAATTCAGAGCCTTTGTAACTTCCTGTGTGCTGAACTGAAATCTCAAATAATGTTAATAGCCTTCCCAGTTCAATATCAGCTAACAAAAACCCCATCATCCCCATCTTAAGGAGATGAGAAGTGGGGGGCGGAGAGAGTGTTTTGTGGTCCAAATTTAGGAGAGCAGGCTAGGGTGGAGCTGCTGTCCCTCCATAGGTGCAGTTCAGTCAATGAATGTTGACATTCTGGGATATTAACTTGTTTTTCTGGCAGAATAACGAAGTAAAAAAAAAAAAACCAAACGAAACCGAAGCCTGATAGAAGAAACTAATACAGCCACCACATCTACAGATTGTTAGGCTGCAATGTGTTGGGGTTTAGATACGTGATGTGGAGAATGTATAGCCATCGCAGTATTTTTTTTCTTATACAGTACAGGCTACAGGCAGATTCAGAGATGGCTGCCTTAGGGGGGGTGTACCTTCATATGGTTGTACACTGACAAAAAAAAAAAATGAGGACACTCTTATAACCCCTCTTGCTCTCCCAGCAATCGTCTGTTCTTTGATAGTATCTTTAGGTGCTGGATGTCTCCTCTCCAATGAGCATGATTTGTTTGTTACACTTACTAAATCCTTCAATTAATTTTCCTTGCTGTTTTAAGGCCACAATGGCATCTTCCAGATTGAAGTCCCACAGCGAGATCTTCTGAGACTGTATCCTGTCCCTGCTAGAGAATGCATGGGCCAGCCTGTAACCATACCAGGGTAACCCAGTTCCTGAAAACCTCCTCGCGAAGGGTGCATGCCTTTACAAACTGGGTGAAGCCAGGGGTGTTAAGGGTCAATCCCCTCTTTTCTGTGTGAAATAGTCCCTAGAATACAGGAGCATATGATGCCATAGGTGCCTCTCTTTTCCCAGGGTGGGTCCTCCCCACCTACAG
Organism: Staurois parvus; assembly: GCF_062004578.1. Lineage (NCBI taxonomy): Eukaryota > Metazoa > Chordata > Amphibia > Anura > Ranidae > Staurois > Staurois parvus. Next base: position 2,257,369 of record NW_028318222.1, read on the forward strand.
TACATGTAGAGAGTAGGTGTCTAGGGTGACCTTCATTATTTCCACCTTCTGCCCCGTTCTCTTTAATTACGCTAGCTGACTTTACAATACAGGTGGCTCAGGAATAGTTAACTTCCACTGCTTTAGCACTGTCAATGACAGCTCTGAGAAAACGGTCTTAATATTACCTGGCTACCAGTCAGACATTTCCATTACCCCATCTAGTGTCTCACATTCCTACTGCCTTAATAAGGAGGATTTTATGGCATCTGTGTTTGCCTGTGTCTCAGATCTTGGACCTTATACAGTCCGTGGGCCATCAGGATCGTGAACAACTCTCCTCTCTGACAGGATCTGTCTCTGATGTAATTCTGACTAGAGTTTTTTACCCAGTAAAGGATAGTATGGCGGATGAGGCGGGAGAAGAGGGGGAGTTAGATGCTGCTACCTCTGAATCATGTCACAAGAACCGGGATCCATTTCCATGGACCCGGAGCTCTTTCAGCTCTTGTAACTTCTGCCATCTGCTCTGAGGTAATATGTGTACAGATTGGGGTTTTCCAGTCTCCACCACTTTCTTATCTTGGGCGGGGGGTTATTGTACCTGTTCTGTTGGGGGGGAGCGCTCTCAGGGCATTTACTCCAACTTGTTTATGATCCTGAAACTGAATTAGACATTTATCCCATGTTAGACCTCAAAGCCCTCAATAAGTGTTTGGGAATCAAAAAAGTCTGCATGGAATCCACCAGATCAGTAATTGCCTTCCTCCAAGAGAGGGATTTCCTGGCTTCACTTGACATCAAAGATGCTTATTTGCATGTCTCCCATTTATCTTTTGCATCAATGCTTTCTGCAAGTTGTCCTGGGCAAGCAACATTTTCAATTTGTGGTGCTTCCTTTTGGTCTGTCCCTTGGGTCCTAACAAAAGTTTTTGTCCTTGTCTCTGCCCTATTTTTGTTCTCAGGGTGTTCACATTGTAGGATACCATGATGACCTTCTGTTGAGAGCTCAACCAATTTAAATTCTATCAGGGACAATCCGAGGACAGCTCAGTTCAAGCCTTCAGTTGGATGCTCAGCCTTCAAATATCTGCATCTACTCTGAATAATTTCTTGAAGTACCTAGGCCATTTCTTGGTCACTGTCTTGAGTGTTTCTTCTCCTAGCAAAAGTCATGTCACTGACATTTTAGGTAAAAATTCTACTGCCCTGTCAGTGACCCTCAGTGTGGTTTTACATGAGCGTCCTGGGTTTGATGGTGGCCTCCTTGCTCAGATTCACTCAAGACCAGTACAGCACAGCATTCTGGCTGTGTGGGACAAGCAAACCTCCTCTCTGGACCGATCCATGCGGTGGCCCGACACTCGGAAAAGTCCTTTCTCCTGCTGAATTGGGTGATGATGATGATGGATTCCTGCCTGTCAGGCTGGGGAGGAAATTCGGTCACTGCAAGAATCCTGACTTCTGATCAAAACTTTGGATCTTGGAGTAGTTTGTCTCGCCCTCCACTTGTGGATATGATTTTGCTCTGGGCAATATGTCATGGTCTGGCTCTGTCAGCCGTACACATTCTGGGTGTAGATTTGGAAGGGGACTTTCTCAGCCACCAGCAGCTAGAACAGTAGTCCATACACCCATGAGTGTTTCAAGACATTTAGGCTCCATGCACACTAGCGAGTTCTTTTTAAGCTCAACAAATGCTGGAAAAAACGCTGGTAATAGTGGTTTTTAGCAGTGTTTTAATGGCATTTAGGAGCATTAGCAATGTACAGCGCTGAGCTAACTGTTGGCGCTTTATAAATACTGTATAATAATAATAATAGCATTTTATTAGCATTTTTACAGTGCATGTAGAGGGGGAAAAAAAGCTAGGAAAAAGCGGTTAGGAGCGTTTTAGTAGCATTTAGTGTGTTTTTTTTCTGCTGGAAAAAAATGTATAAAAAATCAACTTGCCCCCACACATTGAAGGCTTAATTTGTCTGTTGCGACGTTTAACCTTTTGCCATTCACCAGTGCCCTGTCTTTTCATTTGTATTTTTAGTTTTTTTTCACTCTGTTGGAATTGCTCTCCCAGGTAACTGCTTTTGTGCAGGGGTAACTTATTTTGTTCCCCCTAAACTTCCCGCAGTGGCTCTGTGGAATTTAAATCTGGTGCTTTTGGAGCTACAAGCTCCTTCCTTTGAACCTATTGGGGATATATGCTTGGTTGACCTCTGCTAGGAGGATTTCAGTTTCATCAGGTTGTGGTTCACACCTCTTCAGTAAAAGATAAGGTTTCTCCCTTTTCTATGAAGGCTCGTTCTACTAGACCCATTAGTCCATCCTGAGCATTTAAACCTCAAACTTCTGTGTTGCACATTTTTAAGGGTGCCACCTGGACTTTGGTTTACACTTTTACTAGGGTGGATGTTCAGGCCTCGGCTGTTTGATTGGAGTCTGGACCCTTTTTTGGTGGTTGTTGGGGATCTGGTTAGTTGGTTGCTTTACCCTCCCGTCATTAGTATTGCTCTGAGACGTGCTAGTCGTCTCTGAATCTGCCTGTGTCCTGCACTGTATGAACAAGAAAATTGGATTTTTGACTTACCAGTAAAATCTATTTCTTAGTGTACAGTACAGGACAGCCTCCCCTCTGTGGTCTTTCTGTTGCTTGTTAATGCACTAAGGATTCCTTGGAGCAGGAGGGGTTAAATGGAGGTCTTGTTTTGTTTGTTTTTTTGGGGGTTTTTTTTCCTTTCAATCACCTTAAAAAAGAAGTATGAGGTAACCTAAAGAAAAAAAATGTATACTCAACTAGGTGGATGCAGCATTGCTCTGATGCTCTATCTGTCTCCCACCAGCTTTAAAACTGAAACTCCACAAATACCACTGATTGGTCAGTTCTCAGCCTTCAGTAAGCACTGATCTAGTGACTGCTTGTCATTGGCTCTCTGCTCCTCCAGCACTCACTGGACTGCTAGGCTGCAGAGGGGGTGGAAGCAGCTGCCTTAGTCTCCTAGCGGCTTGCTGAAAGGCTGACCCAGCTGCTGGTTCAGGCATCTGGGTGGATTCCAAATGTAAAGTCAGGATCTTTCCTGAGCCTGGACCAGCTGAGTGACATCAGTCGGCAACATTAGCCTGATGGATGAAAACCAGTCACAGGACTGCCAAGCAAACTGCACTCCTGTGATCCATAGGAGAAGCATAGCCAAAAAAAAAACACTTTGGCCATACTTCTCCTTTAAGGTATGCGACTATAATAACCCAGTCATCTCTGAATCTGCTTACCCTCCTGTACTGTGTTCCAAAAAATTGACTTTACAGGCAACTCAAAAATCCCATTTTTTTTTTCTTAGGGTAAACATGTAAATAAGATCAGATTGATGTAAATGTTATCAATGTGTGTGTGTTTTTAAAACCTTGTTTATAACTATAATTTGTATGGTTTATGCATGTGGCACCTCTATTTGCTTATGATATATGCTGGCTGTACTTCTGCTGTGCAGTGCTACACAGTGGTTGTACTTCACTGCTCCTTCTTGCAGTGCTTTTCTGAGTCCAAAAACTAAATTGTAATAACATTTCTGTTATCTCAGCCGCAGCTTAAAATGAACCTGAACTCAAAAGTGAAGACTTGTCATCCTATAGGGTACATCTAGAAATGTTGACTGTACCAAAGCAGCCTTGAATGTCTTCTAAAGAATAGCAGAACACTTCCTGACGTAGCTTTGCCTAGGCGCTTACCTTTTTGTAGCCTGATAGCTATATATCTGCAGTGTGAGATCATCAGGGGAATTGCTGCCTCTGGTAGCTAGTCTTGTGAGATTTGATGTTATTGCTGTGCTGCTCACTGTTTTTCTAAACATTGCTAGAGGAGAAGTTATACCTGAAGACCTGCAGTTCACAGATCTCCCTGTTTTTCTATTAATGCTGTGGATGTTGGGCTTTCTGCACTTCTCCTACTGGTTAATGATCATTACCCCACCAGTCATCAGATCACCAGTCATCAGGGCGTACATCTGACATGAAGAAGCAAACACCAATGTAGCCACTTCCACTGGCGACTAGTCCCTGTCTTCTGCTTACCTTTCTTTTTAAGTGTACCTGTGTCCAGGCAAAAAAAACAACATTTTAAATAATTGACTATTTTGGTACCCTTCTTAGCAAAATATTCAAACAGTAAATGGCTTTAGTCATTTCAGTGCATCAAGTTATTTTGCCTATGCAGTTAGCTGCGATGCAGAGCACATAACTGCTCTCAGCAGCTGTTCCATCATGAAGCTATGCACGTTCTCCTCCTCACTCCTGATATCAACGAGATTACAAGCCTGGTTATCCTCGTAACTCCCCACAGTCACTATATATTACCTTTTTAAAGGATTTTTTTCACAGTGACACTTGCATTGTTTGTACTGTGGAAATAGTCAAGTGTGAATAAATGGAATCCCTCAGACCTAAGAGTGTACCCCTTACCTTGTACTGGGTTGCTGTTCCCCAAGTTGGCAGTCAATTTTGCTTCCTATGCCTTAGTATCAGCATTATTGGTCACCCATCAAACAGCATACTACTGTATAGCCGTGTCTGAATTTCATGTGTTCAGTGCTGCATTGCAAAGAGGTCTACCTATCTCACTGCATGATCATCAAACAAAAAAACATTCACTTGACAAGTGGGCTTACTTCAGCAAACACAAGTCCAACCTCCAGTAACCTTTTGAAGGGGAGGAGGTGACATATATATTAAGGTTTCTTTGATTGTGTGACCTGCCTATGTTACATCAGCAACAGCTTTGCAGTGCTTTTAGATGATTGTGTTCATGTAGACAGCCAGCTCTGTCCTCCGGTTTCTCAGAACAAGTCTTGGGTTAACCATGACACTCAAACCAATTTAGCTTGATGCCAGATCTCTTATCAGTATGTTTTTGGTTTCAGGGAGAAAAGGAGAGCAGGTAAGTATGGAAAGAACCAACACAATCCAAGCTGTGTCAAAAAAAGGGGGGGGGGAGTGCGATCCTAGAACCCCAGATACAGAGGACAAGAGCACTAAGCATTGTTCCACAATTCTATGTAATGTTTGTTTACCATATTTAAATAATGAATGAAATAGTGGGAAAGCGTTCCTCTGGTATGATTTTACTGCAGTCTGTGTCTTCGTTATTATGTATGTTTCCGCTCAGTTCCTGTATAAGAGGCAATGATCAGAGGAAGAAGGGAAGTGCCTATGGTAGAAATTCTTTCCCTATTCTTTTCAAAGCTTTAAAGAACTTGTGCTTGAAGCTCAACTCCAGCCAAAACATTTTTTTTTTTTCATAAGCATCCTGTCAATGTTATTGCTGCCCTTGATCCTGTTAGAGAGATTTCACCTTCCTTCCTGTCGCTGTGCAGTAGGACAAAAACAGAACAGTGTATTTGGGACCCAAACTGTAATTTCACCCTTCATCCATTTTGCTGAACTAAAGTGTTTTGTGTGGTTTTTTTTTGTTTTTTTTTTGTGTTTGTTTGTTTTTTTTGTCCCAACTGGTAGTGAGGTGAAATCTCTTCCACTGGCTCACAGACAACAGACAAAATGTGCCATAGGTTCTATTCATTCCCCATGCTGTCCATGCAAGGTTTAGCTGGATTTGGGCTTTTAGATGACTATGTATTTAAAAGCCAATTACCTTTGTATATCATTATTGTAACAATGTAAAGGAATAAGTGTTGTATTTTTCCTTTAGCAAACCATCCAATTCACCAGCTAATACTGCAGCTCTACAGTGAAAACAAGGAGAATGTTGTTACTGTAGGCCAAAGAACTGTTTTTCAGAAATTTGATAAATGTGGTTCATTATCCACTTGAAGACGAGGCCTTTTTCCTTACACTTTTTGTTTACAAGTAAAAATCTGTATTTTTTGCTAGAAAACCCCCAAACATATATTTTTGGCAGAGGCCCTAGAGAATAAAATGGAGGATATTGTCATTTTTTATGTCACGTATTTGAGCAGTGATTTTTTTGGAAATAATACACTTTAATTTTAAAGCACAATATAGTACCCTTTTTTTTTGTAAAATATAAAAGATGGTGTTACTCCAAGTAAATAGATACCCAACACCGTGGAATGGTGACAAACGATGTCTTCATCAGCTATGTTTAAAAGCCTTTACAGGTTACCAGTTTAGAGTTACAGAGGCGGTATGGTGCTAGAATTGCTGCTCTCGCTCTGACGTTCGCGTCAGTATCTCACGTGTGGTGCGATCTCTGCCTACGTATGTGTGCAGGACCAACTTGTGCATTCGATTTTGTGCGTGTGAACGGAAAGGAGTGCTTTAATTTTCTTTTTTTTTACATGGTTTCTGTAAATCTTTTTTAACCACTTTTATTGCTGCCATGAGGAATGTAAACATCCCTAGTGACAGGTACTCCTTATGGAGAAATCAGGGGTATTTTAGACCCCCGATCTTTCCTCTGCCCTAAAAGCATCTGAGCACGCCAAGATCAGTGTGTTCAAATGCTTTCCCTGTTTGCTTCCAGGAGGCCGGAAGTGATGAAAATATGGTCATCACTTCCGATTTTCCTATACCGCAGAGATCGTTGGGAACATTCCAGTCCTCCGCGATCTCTGTGGTAAGCTGGCAAAAGTATCTGCTTTCAATGCGGGCTCGGCGGTGGGACGGTAGAGCCCGGAGAGGCATTGGCAGGTGTATGTGTGGCCAGTGCCTGTAAAACCCATACAGTGGCTAATTAGCTGCTAGAATGACTTTTACATAAAAGCTGGCCGCCATCTTAAAAGAAAAAAACAATATCAGGATGATGCCTGCAGTTATCATCCCGGTACAACCACTTAATGCAAAATGACATACATGTATGTGATTTTGCGTCAAGTGGTTATTCTTTACATCTGAGAATATGGCAGAACATAGTGTGTTTGTGGTCTGTACCATGCAGAGTACTGAAGCATTAGTTAAGCTGACTTGACAGTACATGTGCTGTGCCAAGTCCACCAATATTAGACAGTTGCTATCTGTTTATCTACCATTACATGCAAGAAGATACATTGACTTGATGTAGGTCAATGTTGTACTTTCACCCTTTCCTAGATCTCTTTTCAGTGTTTAGTTTTTTTTCTGTTGATTGAACTTTGATGTGTCATTTTTTTTCAACCTAATTATGTAAGTATGTAACAAAAAGTGCCTCCGAATATGGAGGTGACCATTGTCGCCTCTTCTATGGTTGACCATAATTGTCTGATCCTCACCTGAGTTGAATTGGTGGCAAGATTGGACCATTTATACCCAACCCTAAGTGCAGAATAAAATTGCAAGTTGGCTGGAAGCAATAATTAAATATGTGTTTGTCTGTTTGCCAGTGAGAAGAAAAAAGAAAAGGAACGTGAAGAACTCTGGAAAAAGCTAGAGGACCTTGAACTGAAGAGAGGTCTTAGGAGCGATGGTATTATCCCAACTTAACAAAGGAAGATCCTGCATCTTTATCCTGTGGAGTCACATGTATGTAGTAGAAGATGGAGCAGCAGTTTTCTGTATCGTGCAACTTTACAGTAGATAACATTCGTTTCATTATTACAACAGCACTGTATATAACTGTCTAAGTAAAGAAAGAAAAAAATATATTGACTTTAATCCAAAGTTTGGACACTAGATGAACTTCTCAGAACTTTGCAAACATAATCATTGTTTCTTTTACATCCTCTTGGATCTCTCAATGAAATTTTACAGTGTCAAAATTCCCATTGTCAGGCACTTGATATTTATCTGTGGCAGACAGAGCATTGCAGTGTTTCAGATTCAGGCACCCTGATTAAATTTAGCTTCTCTTTCTGCTAAACTGTTTAAATCTATTTATATAGTTAAAGACAAAAAAGAAAAAAAATGATATATATATAAATATATACATATGAATTCTAAGTTTGCGGAACATCCTCCTTCTCTGGATAACTTTTTCCCTTCCCTCTTTGTCATTTTTTCCTCCTTTGCACATTTTCAAGAGCTGAATGTCCTTAACAGAACTGTTCCCTGTAACGGTTTTGTATACTGGCGTGTGTGTGTGTTATATATACATATATATTTTTTTGCAAAACTACCAGTTTAGCTCTGGTGCTTATTTTCGGTTTTGGAAACTGGGTATGGGCTCGTGTTTTTCACACACTTCTTGTCGCTGTGCCTGGAGCTGTTTGAATGTTTCCCGTGTTTAGCACTCTCAGGTGAAATGCGCAAAAAATATTTCTTTATAATGGACAGGCCTGTACTGGCCATCTGGCAAATTCCAGGAGGAATGCTGTGCCTGCAAGTATTTATAGGAACTCTTGTGGACTGTTTACAGTCAGTGATTTTAGAAAAGTTAACTGCAAATAAATATCTTGCACTTGATATCTGGTCATACTGCTCCAGATTTATATTCACTTCCTTGGACTAAGATATGCTTATCTACCACTGATATAAGGCAAGAGGGTTTTAAATGTGACAGATCTTTTTTTTCATATGGAGTCCACTGAAGGTGGAAATATGACCCCTTTCTCATGGACAGCCAATGGAGAGCATCTAGGTGCACCTGATTATGCAGGATTGGAAGTATGCATGGTGCATGATCTTATTTCAACAACATCCATGCCTGCCACAAAAGATCAGTTATTACTGTGACTGTTGCTTTTACATAACTGCGTCAGAAGGCTCTATACACAGGAGCACTCAGGTGGCTTGGTGACACAATGACAAGAAGCTGTCAAGCACGAGACCCAAGAGACTACAGTTGAAGGACAGGGTGTTCATAGAGCAATGTTTGTTGAAAGTTGAGCTTGTATTCTCTGTATATCCAAAATACACTGTCAACCATGTAAAATGAAACCAGTATTAATTCTTCCTGCTATACCATTGCAGAAAACCACAGGGCTGTTTTAGATACCTATATTTTTAGCCATTAATATCCTACAAATTTTATTGGACCATTTTTTTTTTTCTTAAATAAAGGAAAAAGAAAAACACTAAAGTGTACGCAACAGGACAAGGTTGTCGAAGTGGTTCTGATTTGTGTCCAGAAGCAAAACATAAGAAAGCCTTTTCAAGAAGTTTGGAAGTCATTGCCTTATTTTATAGTGAGTCTGTATTTATAAAGTGTTCCAGCAAAAGAGGATGTGACCTCAGAAGGGGAGGTTTGGGATCATTTTGCTGTGTTTTTGTGGACTCTCGATCTCACAGTGCCAGCCCCACTGGGAAAAGGGTTTTTTTTTTCAGCAACATGTGTTTGCATTTTCGACCGGATGCTTGTTCTCAACTACTGTATTTACCATCGAAAAGTGGTTCTACAAATGCTACTGAGAAAAAACAATTCTGGAAATTCCTATTGTCCTGAGTATTAATAAAGTTTAAAATGCTTTTATATCAAAGGTGCATTGTGACCAAGTTGTTTCAAACTGAGGGCTGTTTGACTATGTGCATTGCACTAGAAGATGTATATAAGTTGACCACTATATAAAAGTCAATTTAGGTTTTATACTGTCTATAGGAATTAGGATGTGATGGACAGTGAAACATTTAGGGGCTAGTCTATAAACAGTTGTGTTTTTTCCTCCAAAGAACTGGTGTATGTCCACATTTTTTTTTTATGAATTTTTTTGATAGAGTTGTGAAGGACTGCTACAATTGTTGGGTTTTACTGCTGTTTGGAGCTTCGTTATAGAGGCTTTTTTGCTGTCCTAGTGAGAACAGGTTCACTATACAAGTGAGGGAAAAATTCCAAAATCAGACCGAATGTTGTCTTCTGTACAGTAAATGGGGATATATCTCAATAAACGTTCTAATTCTTCACCACTCTATTGAAAGCTTACAAAAAAAAAATTGGCTGGAAATACACTTTAAGGCCTGTGGTTCAAGCGACATATAAGTTTGGTTTCCAGGTGCTCTTGTACATATTTTGTAGCACATTTTACTTTTTTTTTTTTTTCCTTTTCTTTCATTGGTGCTTTTTTCAAAAACGTAGTTTTCCCATTTCTGTGCTGAAAACCTCATAAAACTTGTATACTATGCATATTGCTTTAGCAAAGTCATACTGCAGATTATACAATTTTTTTTCAAAAGCCCACAGCAGTACAGTTGCGTTACTTACCTCCACTGACGTCTATTTTCATTGTACAACCCCAATTCCAAAATTGTAAAATCTACATAAAAACAGAATGCAATGATTTGCAAATTTCACAAGCCCATATTCTGACAACAGAAAATCCAGTAGAAAAAATACCAAATGTTTAAACTGAGAAAATGTACCAATTTAAGAAGAAAATAAGGTCATTTTGATATTTATGGCAGCAACATGCCTCAAAAAAGTTGGGACACAGCAACAAAAAGCTGGCAAAGTAAGTAGTAGTAACAAGGAAGAGCTGAACGAACATTTTGCAGCTAATTAGGTTAATTGGCAACAGGTGTGTAACATGATTGGGTATAAAAAGAGCGAGCATCTTAGAGTTTCAGAGTGTCTCAGAAGTCATGATGGGCAGAGGTTCATCAATCTGTGAAAAGCTGTATCTAAAAATTGTTGAAAATTTTCAGAATACTTATCAATGTAAATTTGCTAAGACCTTAAATATATCATCTACAGTACATTATATCATCAAAAGATTCTGAGAATCTGGAGAAATCTCCGTGTGCAAGGGGCAACGCCGAAACACAATATTGGATACCTGTGATCTTCAGGCCCTCAGAAAGCACTGCATTTAAAACGGGCTTAATACTTTGAGGAACATTACTGCGTGGGGTTAGGAATACTTCAAAAAATCACTGTTTGTGAACACAGTTCACCATGTCTTCCAAAAATGCAAGGTTAAGTTCTTTCATGCAAAAAAGAAGCCATATCTAAACATGATCCAGAAACGCCACGGTCTTCGCTGGGCCAAAGCTCATTTTAAATGGTCAGTTGCAAAGTGGAAAGTCCTCCAGACTGAAGAGGGAAAAGGACCTTCCGGCTTCTTATCAGAGCTCTGTTCAAAAGCTTGCATTTCTGATGGTATAGGGGTGCATTAGTGTCTATGGAATGAACAGCTTGCACATCTGGAAAGGCGCAATCAATGCTGAAAGATATATCCAGGTTTAAAAGCAGCATATGTTCCTATCCAGACAATGTCTTTTTTTCAGGGAAGGCCTTGCATATATCAGCAGGACAATGCTAAACTGCATCTATGACAACAGTATGGCTTTTTGGTAGAAGAGTCGGGGTGCTTAACTAGCCTGCCTGCAGTACAGACCTATCACCAATGGATATTTGGCACATTTTGAAAAATACCACAAATAAGACCCAGGACTGTTGAGTAGTTAGAATTCTGTATCAGGGAAGAATGAGACAAAATTCTCCCAAAATTCCAGCAACTGGTCTCATTTCCCAGAGTGTTGTTAAAAGAAGAGGGGAAAACATGGCCCTGTCCTAACTTTTTTGAGACAGGTTGCTGCCATCAGTTTCAATCTGTGTTCCATCAGCTGCAGTGGAGGAGAGGAGACATCCAGGGTTTAATAGACCCCATATGTCTCATAAAGAGAACCTGTCACCTGTATGCTATCACATAGTGGGCTATAGGTCTCCTTTGTGATAGCAATAAAAATTATGTAAGAAAAAAACGTTTAGAACATTCTAAGTGACACATAAAACATAAAAAATGCTAAAAAAAATTTAGGAAACCCCCCCCCCCCCAATACATGCACTGACATATGAAAACACATGCATTGGGGCGCCTACATATGAAAATGGTGATCTCTGTACACGTTACATATTGCCACGCACACTGGAGTAAAATCAATCATTTTTGCACCAATGCTCCTGCTTAAGTCTAAACTGATGATCTGTAGAGGCTTTTAAAGTGTCGCTTTTGCACACTATAGAGTATTAAAATTGTTTTCACCGCTTCAGAGACAGACACAATTTTAAGGCTTGACATGTTGAGTATCTATTTTACCAAGAAACTACTATGCCCTAAAATTGATTGTATTGAATTTTTTTCTGAACTTTTGCTTTTCATAAGCTGCTGCACTAATATGTGACACAAAAAATTGGAAACTACCACTTTTTTATTCTCTGTCTCTGTTAAAAAATATATAGTGTTTGGGGGTTTTAAGTAATCTTCAGGCCTAAAATAATTTTTTGAAATATGAAAAAAAATTAAAAAAATAGCTCAGGGACTACAGTGGTTAAAATGGTACAATTTCTCAGTTTAAGCATTTGATAGGTTTTCTGTTATGAATGAAATGTGGGTTTATGAGATTCGCAAATCATTGCAATTTGCAATCATCGTCTTACGTATATTTTACTTGGCATACCAACTTTTTAGAAATTGGGGTTGTACCTGTGTTTTGCAGTGGAGATGTGTAGGCTGCAGGCACTAAACTTTTTGCCTGCATAGAAGGTACCTTGGTAGACTGAGTCCTTGGCTCATTATCTTCCACAGAATAGATAAAAGCTTTGTAAATGCTGAGACATAACCTGAAATTAGTAATGCTCGTTTTGGTGCTGCTATAGATTCCTTTTCAGTTCTATGGCTGCACCTCGCTGAACAGCCAGTCTTTACAGCTGCTTTCAGGTAAGGGCTGCCACTTCATACAGCCAAAATGAACTGTCGAAATGAATCATCTGCATGCTGTTAATGATTAACAGCCCCTTCCAGATGTAAGTAGGACTGTATCTCTTTTCAGGGTAAAGTCTTTCAGATTATCTTTCTAGGTTTAGACCATAAGGACCCAACTATGCAAGGCATATATCAGTCTCGTGTTAAAGTGGTAGTAAACACGGATTGGCAATCTTTACCTACAGATGAGCTTATAATAAAGCTTACCTCGGGGTACAAGGAATATCTCCTAAAATGCGCTGTTTAGGAGATACTATTTCTGCAGCCGGTGACTTCACTGCCAAATGTTCACTGCTCTGAAGGGACGGCATGCTGAGTATGCCGTCCCTTCAGAGCACTGTGCTGTGGCTCCCATGCACATGTGCGAGAGTTACGTCATTGCTGCTTGGCCATTCAAATGGTCAGAGCCCGTGAATCCGGAAGGAAAAGTGGGTGAAGATGGAAGCCCTGTCAGCGGTGACAGTTTGCCTCTGAAGGTCTCTGTTTTAAGTCTTTCATAATGTGCTAGTGTGTGATGCATACTAGCACATTATGCCCTTAACTTTGCAGATTGATTTGTTTTTTTTTTCTCTTTCAAACTTTACTACCATTTTAACTTGACTACTTATCCCCACTACTCTGCACATAACAAATAACAGTAGCTGTAACTTGCTTTATTGGTCAAGGTTCAAAAAATGACACAGTTGCTAACAACTATCGTGGGTCCTTGTCACCCTAGTAGAAGGCTACAGGCTCTTTTATTTGCTCTTCTCTGCCATTTAATGGCATTTTGATTGCTGTGTGCAGACAAATGTTTTAGGGGAACAATCCCCTTATCAGCTATGATCACAGGTATTACAATTTCCAGTGTAGTCGTAGGACTACACAAACCTTTTTAGTCTCTTAGGGTTCAAACTGCAATTTGTTACAGTGCTATTCATTTTAAATGGCACCACAAAGCACCTACGGAACAAAGCTGTGTTACAGCAGCACAGAGAGCGGGAGCGATTTCTTTTGTGTTGAAGGAATGGGCTGCATAAACCCAGCAGACAGTGTGTTGCAGTGTACGTGTTACTACAACACAAGATCTCGTGAATGGGCCAATAGGGAAAAGTCACATGAGTGTTCTCAGATAGTACTTGTAATGTGTCCCCACCTTCTGCTGACTAGAGTCAAATATACCTGAATGGGGATCACTCGAGTGTAGCAGAATTTCATGCTGAATTTCTGGGAATGGATCTGTTGCAGTTGCTTGTGTGACAAGAGGAACAATTCCGATTTATTGTTTCAGACAAAACTTTTCTTGAGAGAGGCCATAGAGGCTGCCACTGGTCGTTCTCATTCAGCAACTGCTAATTTTCTGGCTGTCATGTTTGCTCTCTTGCTCTAATACATTTTATCCTTTACCTGAAACAAGTGTGCAATCATGGATGTCTGACTTTATGGATATGCGTACTTTCAAGTTAGTAACTCGATTCCTATTTAACCCAGATAATCCGTGCTATAGGCTAAACAAGTAGCATTTCCAGAAGGAGATTTGCATAGGCAGCCCCTTATGTGCCTCTCAAGAAAGGTTTGCTTTGGGCAGGTGTACACAGAATGTCGTCTTGTACAAGTCAATGGGACTCGCAAGCAGCTTAATGCAAGTCAGGACGAAGTCTATTTCAGGTCATTAGCACCTGCTTAGGATCCCAGAAGGGGCTCTGGCTGACCCTATAGGCAATCTAGATGCACCTTATTTATGCTGCACACACGCATACTCGCCTACACTATCTCTAACATTGCTCATCAGGGGTTAGAAATGTTGTACTTTTTTCAGGTAAAAAGACTGTCATGAGCAAAATACAGGCACTAGTACTGCAGCCCTTCTGAAAAGCTAGCTGCTAATTGTCCCAGCGATCCCAGACTTCAATACTTTTTTATTTTCTATCTTGAAACAAATGTGCAGGTGAACACTGTCCTATTGCTTCTTGTTTTAGGTAAGCAGTTCAAGAAGTAGTGATGCTTGAGGATTGACATGACATGCATATAGCATTTTCAGGAGGTTATCAGTGGCACTTCTCTCACCCTTGTTCTCTCATCCTTACATGAGCAGTACATTGGTATCAGAAAGCTATGCCAAGGGCAGGCTAGTCTTGTACTGCTCAGTGATTAAAGTAAACTTTTCCAGTGCCAATATTTGAAAATACTGGTTGACTGGCTGTTTTGTTATCCCTAGTACATATTTTGTCTCTGTAATAAGTTAGCAGATCAGAAAAGGCAGTAGTCCTTTTTTTGCATACTTTGTATAGTGGAAGAAAAAATCCGATTGGATGGCAAAAGCACTCTGGAAATGGTAAAAGGTGAGTCTCAGTTCCAAAGAACTTTTAGGCAGCCCAGAGCATCCAAATGTGACCACCTCTCCTCTAAGAACTGTGTGAAGATGTATCCTCCACACGTGCATGATTAAGGATGCACTTTCTGTGGTCCTCCACAACCTCATCAGATTCCCTTCCTTTTACTAAATTTACCCCCCATACGTCTGTGCAGATAGCATACATACTTGTGTATTGAGAGACAGCCAACTTTCAGTTATTTTGCTTACTTGTTCTTGGTTTTTACCTCAAAATATTAAAGCCAGTGGGATCACATGACAGACATAAAGCTAGCATTTGCCTAACAAGAAGTCGACAATGGCAAGCTCCTTGTTTCAGGAAAGGTTTCTTACAAGGCGCCCTTCACACCTGTCTGGTGAATTCCTGTGTATATTGAACTGCAGCCACATCAACATGCATCATTTTGTTATTTCACGCATTACCATCAAAGCAGAAAAAAAAAAAATCACACAGGATCAGAGCCATTGTGTTTACCACAGTGATTACTGCTAGCAGCGCTAATAATCGCTAGCAATAATCAAATGTAAATTCCGACAGGCTGGTTGTACCCATGTTCGTCAACTTTGGTACATTCAGCCTGCCTATAAATGGTTTGAATCAAGACCTGGCAGGCACTGGCTGATATTCAAACCGTTCATGTCTGGCTTTAATCCTTATTTGTTTGTTTTATATTTTGGTGATCTTTGTTTAATGTTGTTTCAGGACTTATAATTTAGGAATGCTTTGAGATATCACTCTATTCAGATATATTTAGCATATTGCCTAAAAAAAAAAGATAAGGGAAAAATCAAGTACTGATTTTAATCTGCAATTCATAATTTCAAATTAATCCTCTATTGTTTTTTGCTCAGCAATCACCATTGTGTATAAAGCCTTTGTTCCCTCAAAAACAGATAATCCATCTGGAAGAGCATCAAAACTATTTATTCAATATACAGAAAATATTTAATTGTATATTAGTTTTAATGCTCCTCTGGATAGATTCTCTTTTCCACAGAACTAAGGCTTTATTTAAATATATTTACCATACACTCCATACATAATTATGTGGTAACTGGTAATTCTTAACATCCAGACCAGCCTTTTTCAACACCTTTTATCCCATAGGAACTCTTGCCAAGATGGGTCCCTTGGGGGTCATTGGAAAAATGTCCCTTAGGTTGCTGGTCAGTGGGAAGAATGCTCTCCTATAGTGGTGATCAGCTGGAAAAATGTCCCCTAACAGTGGTGGTCAGATTGCCACCTTTACAGACAGCTAATTGGTGATATGCTGCTGGCTCTGCCAAGTGGCGTTGGACCTAGAACTTTGCAGGTACCATTAGAGGTTAGTTAGCCAGAGCTCAAGGAACCCCTAGCAAACTCTGGGGGAACCAAGGGTTCCATTGAGCCCTGGTTGAGAATGGTTGATCCTAACAAATGTGTATAATTTTCAAGTATATACAGTATTTTTCTCTATTTTACAGTTCCCCAGATTTCTTTCACTTCTGGAAGGGCATTTAAATAAGCAAAATGTAAGTTAGGCAATGTACATTTTGAGAAAAATAGGACTTTAAACATTGGTAAATTGTGTTTGAGTTTAGGCCTGGTCTACCCAGCTATAGGTGAAACCCAGAATTCAGCCCTAGCGTCTGCTATGTCTTTGATACGTCAACAGTTACTATCTATAGTTCCAAACTCTTTATAGCTCCTTGCTGTGATTTCAAACCTTGTTCAGTTCAGCCGGAAGGTTTAGGTGTTCTTGGCTACATTTCTGTTACAGCAACTTGTGTTACATTCTCCGTATTCTGAACCAAAGCCACCAGGGAACCTAGGATCCCTTTGCTGTGTAGATCCATGAAATCTAGAGCAGAGATTGTGCTGATAGAATCTCTGAGACAAAAGAACTGCCATGGGGTTTATCTCTCCACCGTCTACCAAAAAATGTAATAATGCTGGATGGACTGACTCATTAAATAAGAAACTTGGACTATCTGTATTGAACAGGTGTAGATTAGGAGATGTTCAAACTTGACAGAGTATCTACAAACAGATGGCTCTGAGCCCAGTTTGGTTTTCAAAGCATTATTTGGGGACCAGTAATTTAGAAGGGTCTTTTCAATTATGGTCCTATTTTATATATTTTAATCTATGTTTTAAACCTAATCTCATTTTCTCCATGTCAAAAAATAAAGGAATAAAACTCTGATGTGTGTTTCTCAAATTTCATACATGCAATGGTTTAAAATGATCAGAATGCAAATTGTATAAAATGAAAAAACTATAAAAAGCTATTGTGGACCATGTTATTATGTACATAATGCTGTTAATCTAAAGAATTGACTGTAAACTGAAAATGTAAACATACACCTAATGTTAGTATAAATATGTCTTTGAAAGAAAAAAGTAGATTTCCTATTTGCTGCTATATTTGCTTTGCTGAAAAGTTATTTTGTAGTAGTGTGTTACTTATACCATGTCAGAACAAGCATGTATACAAGCGAGAGTTCAGCGCAACCTTAAAGGGTAGGTCCTCTCCACAGCTGATACTGATGACAGGGAAATCCCACTGCCTCAAGGTCTTGGCCCCCATGTTCCAAACTTCACCCACATGTCATGACCCTTACAAGATGATTTTGCTACAGAATTATCTGTAAAATTACAGGGAAAACAGTGAGAAAGCTGTGACACCTGGTTTGTTTCCAATTACTTGGCAGGTTCTGAGGTCACCATGATAAAAAAAATAAATTTGGTAGTAGACAAGAACCTGACTTCACATTAATCTGTTTTGGGTGGACCTACCCATTAAGAAGGCTCTGATGTGCCATGTTTGAGGTCTTGTTTAAATGAGACTTATGATATGTGGGACACAGAGTATTTGAGGCCCAGATTCTCAGTTTTCATACTTTCTACCTGTAACATATGTTGTGCTGTCTTCATTTTCTGAATTATATTTTACTTTCTTCTCCCTGTTTTCATGATTCTTGAGTGTACTTTGCGCTTGCCTTTTTTTATGTGTATGGAACAGAAAGGCAGTTGAAATCAATCTAACAGCATTGTAATTGATGTACAGTACAGCTCACAGTAACCTGAATTCCTACTGAAGGCAAGGAAGTCCAGACCTTTTTTCTATAGGTCTGGCCTGTATAGTGCCAGTGTGAGAGAAAACTGTAGATCTAGTATAGTAAATATTGAATGAATGAAAATCTGATTATAATATGAATATAATTAAAATTTTGCTGGGTTGGTTAAAAAAAAAAATCTTTTGGTATCTGAAAGGGCTATCTGTTGCTGATAGCACCCAGTTGGACTCCAACTGATTTAAGTGCTGGAGTGCTATATAACCCGCCTGGTAACATGTACAATTGTGTTAAAAATAATTGCAGTGTTTAAAAAAAAGTGAGTAAAGCTCAAAATCCTTATAAGAACTTTTATTTCCATGTATTTTATTAAATGCATTGGGAACATTGCAGTCTATTCCAAATCAAAACTTTAAGAAAAATGTTTCACATTTGTTATTACTTTACAGAAAGTGAAGAAAAAGCAATATTTTGCTGTTCAAAAAAATAGCAGTGTCTGCATTTTCCTTTACAAACTCAAACATTTACTATATAAACTGAAAAATGTTTGAAGATTTTGCTTTCCCATGAATCACTGAACTAATATTTAGTTGTATAAGCACTGTTTCTGAGAACTGCTGTACATCTGTGTTGCACGGAGTCAACCAACTTCTGGCACCTGTGAACAGGTATTCCAGCCCACGACAATTGCACTACATTCCTCAATTCCTTTGCATTTCTTGGTTTTACCTCAAAAACTATTTTTTATGTCACCCACAAGTGTTCTATTGGATTAAGGTCTGGGGATTGGGCTGGCCACTCCATAGCATTAATCTTGTTGGTCTGGAACCAAGAATGCTGCTCACTTACTGGTGTGTTTGGGGTCGTTGTCTTGTTGAAACACCCATTTCAAGGGCATTTCCTCTTTGGCACAAGACAACATGACCTCTTCAGATATTTTGATGTATTCAAACTGATCCCTGATAAGCCCAACATCATAGTATGAGAAACATCCCCATATCACGATGCTTGTGCCACCATGCTTTACTGCCTTCACAGTGTACTGTGGCTTGAATTCAGTGTTTGGGGCTGTCTGACAAACTGTCTCCGGCCCCAAAAAGAACAGTCTTACTTTCATCAGTCTACAAAATGTTGCACCATTTCTCTTTAGGCCAGTCCAGTGTGTTCTTTGGCGAACTGTAACCTCTTCAGCACATGTCATTTTTCAACAATGGGATTTGGTGATAGCTTGGCTTCACATAGGCGTCTTCTAATTGTTACAGTGCTCAAGGGTAACTTTAGACCTTCTTTGATCACCCTGGAGCTGATCATAGGCTGAGTCTTTGCCATTTTGGCTGTTCTTTGATCCATTCAAATGGCAGTGTTCTATTTTCTTCCACACGTTTTTGTTTTTTTTTATGCCATTTTAAAGCATTTGAGATCATTTTAGCTGAGCAGCCTATCTGTTTCTGCACTTCTTTATATGTTTTCCCCTCTCCAATCAACTTTTTAATCAAAGTGCTCTGTTCTAAACAATGTCTAGAAAGACCCATATTACTCTGATTTTCAGAGAGAAATGCACTATACTCAGCATGTACAACATATGCTGCCTCCATCCTTAAATAAGGGCCACCTGTTTGATACCTGTTTTTTTTACAGACTGAATGACCTCACTGATTGAACTCCACACTGCTATTATTTTGAACGCACCCCTTTCAATTAATGATTGTTACACAGAATTAGTAGCATGTATGTCATGACTGTTGGGTCTGTTGGTTTTCTATTCCTCTACTACACCTACTAGTACATTTTCCATGTAGATATATAATTTATACCAAAAACAGTGATTGATCTGGTTAGTGATGTTGGACTGATATTATTTTGAACACAACTGGTATGTAAACCCTGACAATTTCCCCTATTTGTCTCCTTTTTTGTCTGCTGAAAGCGATTTGTTACATCTGTTTGATAATAAGGGTAAAATATCTGTTCACTCTCTTTAAAATCTGGTGCTTACCTGCGTCCTGTGGTGTGCCATCCTTAAAGTGGAACTTAGTCCTACCTAAACAATTGGAGTTATTTCAGATGGGATTGTGTCACAAAGTCACAAGTTTGTGGCAGATTTCTGTGCAGGTGCACAAATGCCAAAGGCTCACTCACCAGAAGCTGACGGCATTTGTGCACGGGAATTTGCCACCAGTCTCTGGCAGTCCCCAAGTGACTGGGAAAGACGAGTACGGGGCTGTAAGAGGTAATTTAGGAACAGTTAAGTTCTTTAACTAATGTAATCAGCCAAGCCTTGTTTACCTCTGTGAATTGAAGAACCCTTCCCCTTCTTATACTCCTCTCTAGATGAGGAGGAGGCGGTCTTACATGTGTTTTTGTCCTACTGTGACAACACTGCGATCACTAGTGACCTCCATAGATACAGTATAGTTAATGAGCATTGTCACTCCAGAACAGGAGTTGTCAGAAGTCCTGTCTGACTTTGTGAGTTCTCCCTCTGGAAAGAAGTGATACTTTGTTGTATGCTGTTGAATTGCCTTGTCCTAAATAGTGATGGATAACTAACACTTGAATTTTAATGTATATTCTGCCCTTTAAAGTGGAAGTGAACTCCCACTGGACACTTGTACCTACAGGTAAGCTTCTAACAAAACTTACCTGTAGGTACAAGGAATATCTCCGGAACATGGGCGATATTCAGTGTCCTTGCAGAGATGACGTCACCAGTGCATGCGCTCTGAGGGAACAGCATACCCGTGCATGCGTGGGAGTGATGTCATTGCGGAGTGGCCAGAGCCCACAAACCTAGACGGAAAACTGGGTGAAGATGGAAGCCCTGTCTGTTTAATTTTATCTAAGGTCTTTTATAATGTGCTAGTATGCAATGTGATTATTACATTATTTTGCTGGGTATTTTTTTTTTTGGCATTTACTACTTTAAAGTGTGTTTCAGCTTTTGCTGTCAAATGTGAGAACTGTTTTTGTGTTTCACTCACACTGCATACCAAACAAAAATTTTATAATAATCTTACCTTGTTTCTTAGGAAAAGGCTTCATGGCTGATTTCAAGTATTCTGAACAATGTCAGAGTGAGTCTGTCCTAAGTAAAGATTGAGTCTCCTCCCAATAATAGAAAATGGAAGAAGCCCATCTACTAAACCATTGTTAGAACAGGTAGTGTTCAAATCTACTTTACAACCATTAATTAAAGTGACACTCAACAATTTCCTTATTCTCCAAAAATAATCCATGCATATCCTCTACTTAATGGCCCTGTAATCTATTTTTCATGACAAACAAAACTATAGACCTGACAGGGTATAACTAATATAAATTAATACAAATTTATGTGGGACCCCCTTCCACGCCATAAAAGACCAGGCATTCAGCCCTGGGTGGTCAGGAAAGGAGAGACAACCAGTGGATGCCCCAGCCTGAACTATATCAGGCCCACATGCCCTTAACATTGAAAGGGTACCTTGCAAGGCACCTTGTCCCCATGTCATCCCCCATCCTGTCCACTAAATGGGAATGGGGGGTCAACATAATTCAGGAGTACTTTAGAATAATGCCCCCTCCCAAGTAAGTGGTAAATTAAAACACCCATACTGTGAAGTTAAAAAAAAAAATATCCCCAATGTAAATTCAACATCAGTCATAATGTTTCGCCCATTGCAAATAACAGATCCTGGCCAGCTGCTGTTTAACAAACTTGCCTGGGATGCTGAATGATGCTGTATTTGGTCAATGACTTCACCCAGGATCTCTGCCAGTCGGTTCGGTTACAAACAAGTTGTCTGGGATCTGTCATTTTGCGGTGGTAGCACTACTGCCACAAAATTAAAGATTAAGTCTGGTATTTGTTTATAAACATTAGCTAGCTGTTCTGGTGCGAGATCTGTGAACAGGCTGGCTTCAGGTTGAAGTTATGTTCAAAAGTAAGCTCATTCCTACAGATCGCTTATCGGAAATTAGGTGCTGAGACTTTAGAGCACTCCCACCTATAACTTAAAGCTAAACTTTGACAAATTAATAAAAAAAAAAAAAAGTATTCAGATATGTTCCTATTTAACCACTTGACCTCTGGAAGGTTTTACCCTTTCATGACCAGGGCATTTTTTTGCTATTCAGCACTGTGCTAATTAAACTGGCAATTTCTCGGTCTTGCAACACTGTACCCAAATTAAATTTACTGTATATCATTTTTTCCCACAAATAGAGCTTTTTTTGGTGGTATTTAATCACTACTGTTTTTTTTATTGCTATATAAATGAAAAAATACTGAACATTTTGAATAAAACCCACATTTTTCTTAGGTTTTTTTTTAATTTTGCTAACATTTAATCTTCGTTTATTTAGGCCAAAAATGTAATCTGCTACATTCATTGGGTATAAACAACCCAAATCAGTGTATATGTTTTAGTCTGTGTGACAGCTAGAGATGATAATCTATGGTGTATATATCCTCCAATATGACCCCTTTTTTGGAAAGTAGACAGTCAAAGGTATTTAGTAAGAGGCATGGCAAGTTTTTTGAACTTGTGATTTTTATTTTTTTTGTCGCACTTTTTTGAAAAATGAATAAATGAAATAATTTTTTTCCCCATACTGTCGGTGCAGTACAGTGCCCTCATATGACTGGTGTAGCGGTGATCAGGAATACTGACTGGTGCCCGTATGTATAAAATAATTTTTTTTTTTTGCATACTGTGATTACTTTTAGCTTTCATGCAGGACTCATTGTTTGCTATAGTGATGCTGTGATTGGCTCACAGCTATCACATGGTACAGTGTGCTGTGACTGGCCCAGGTACCATGTGATCACTAGTGACCAAATGCAGATCACACAGTAGTAAACAATGTCATCAATGGATTCCATTCATAGCTTTTGTCTACTAGGTGAGGTAATCACACCGCAATCAAATAGTATCTGGCCCGATACTGAGCACCGCAATGTACGAAAGTGATGTCAGCCCTGCCTAGTCAATAACAGCGGCTGGCAATCAAGACGCGGAAGCCAACTGGGTGGGGAGCTTGGGGATGATGCATCGCTGGAGCTGAGGTGAGTATTTTTCCTCCTTTTTTTTTTTTTTTTTTTAATAGTCACAAAGGGATGATTTAAGAGAGAAACCCCGGTCAACAGAGAAGAATCTGTGTACTTGATTAATAAACACTACCTTTAGAAATGTGATCTAAATAATCAATAATAATCGTCCATATGCTAAAAATAAAACTTTAGTGGTACAAAAAGGATTAGTACATCATTAATGTTCTAGTTTGCTGCCTACAAATCATTGGATTCAGGTGTATAAAATCAAGCACCTAGACATGCAGAGTGCTTCTAAAAGCATTTGTGAAAGAATGAAATCCATTCCAGTGTTGCACAGGGCTTGGCATTTTGCTCAAGCACATCCTATTGAAGAGAGGTTCCTTAGGATATAGCCAGATCCACTACATGCTCTAATCACTTCCAATCATAACAAAACTCTCACTGTCTTGGTGTGGATAAATGCTCAAAGCCCTTCCCAATGCCTTATTCTCCTTCATGCGGCCTGCTCTGCATCTTGCCAGACCTTGAGTTGCCTGGTCCAAGAATATATTTAGGGATCCTTGTGGATTCTTAGGTCCTCCAACAACTGGAGTTTATGCCTGCTATACAGCTTGGACAGGCATGTGGATATTATGCTCCTAGTATCCAGAATGGGTCTCCAGTTCACATGTGGAAGACCCTTTGGTCTGCAGAACAGCAGTGCAAGAAATGCTATCTGCGCATGTTCTTTGACAGGGAACACCGCCTGGATGCATTCTTAGATGCCCTTATTAAGAACATTTTTGCTTCAGCAAAAAAGGCTAGGCCTCAGCCTTGAAATCCCTCTACTTTTGAGTCTCTAAAGAGTTACATTTGCTCTACTCAGATCTAAACGTTCAAGCCTGGGACTTGATTTCACCAAATGTCTTGGACCCCACAACCCTCTAAGCCTACGAAGAAGTTCTCACAATGAAAGAATGGCCATTTCCAAAAGTGTGAACATTTACTGCCTTAATAGCCACTTGGGCCCAAAGTGTGGCATCCAGAGGCTACAAAATATATTTTATCAATCTGTGTCTGCCTCAGTTTGATGCAGTCTTCCATCTTCCCCAAAAGTCACCAAAGTCTAGGTGACCTCTACACTGCCTGGGCTCTGCTCCTCTGTCAGTTCATCATAGCCATTGTTTTGGAATAGGAAAGGTTTCAGGATTTCTTCTCAAATCTATTCACCATTACCAAGGCCATAGGGGGCATTTGTCCCATACTGGATCTAAATGCACCTGGTACAAAATATCAGCATGGAACCTACAATGCTTCTCTCCATGCTGGAGGCTTTGGGGCCTCTGTTTGACATCAACGATGCCTACCTACAACATTACCAGCCCTTCCTTTTGGACGGTATGTGCAAAAGTGCTGGCCCTGGTGTTTGCTGTATTTTATTCTCAGGGTCTTCTCATTATGGGATACTTGATTGACCTCTTGCTGAGGAAACAATTGACACAGGCCCCACATCAGCAAATGTCCAACAAACTGTTTAAACCCTACAGAGGTTCGTGTATATCCAGAAGTCAACGCTGTCAATCTTGTTTGAAGTAGCAAGATTCGGGGTTTTTCTTCCACAGGAAAAACATCAGACTAGGCAGTCTTGGAGCCAGCCTACCCTCTGCTCATGCCTGAGGTCCTGGATATGATATTATCTTCTTTCAAGGCAATTCTATTTGCCCAATTTCAGTCCAGACAATTGCAACTCAACATTTTGTGTAGGACTAACAGGGTTATTTTCTGGCTCATCTCATTCACTTGATCGCAAAGGCCTCATTTGGCCTGGTGGCTCGCAGATCTATCTTTGGATTTGGGAAAATCCTTCCTTTCTATGGCATGAAAGGTTCTCACACTGGATGCTAGCCTTGACAGGCTGGGGAGAAGTCTTGAACACCATACCAGTTGAAGGGACTTGGTCTCCAGAGGAAGCTTGACTATCGAACAGCAATCTGCAACAACCAGCTATTTTATTTCTTTGACGATGGAACTCTTGACTGCGGGGTCATCCAATCTAGGTTCAGTCAGACAACACCATGGCTGTGGTTTTAATCAGCTTGAAGTGGTTAAGTGGCCAGCCTCATCCATTTACTTCTCTCTGTAAACAAACAACTGGGGATTCCCTTCATCTATGCCAGATCTTTATGCTAAGTGATGGTCTGGTGTAGATGTTAATGGAGGATCCCACACAAAAGGGAGAAAAAAAAAACTGACTCTTGACCTAAGCATGTAGCTTTGCAGGCCAGGAAACCATACCATATCACATGCCATATACATGGGGAGGGTACCTTATTTGGGGGACCCACCTGGCAAAGAACCTTATCCCATGTTGATAACAAGTGAATCTTCCCCACAACCCTGGCCCATGGTTGGGGGGGGGGGCTATGGGCAGGAGGCTTATCAGAGTTTGCAAGCCCCCTTTAAAAATAATGCCCCACACCAAGTGAATGAGTAAGGTAACCCTACTCATTCCCTCCCCCCCAAAAAATTAATTGACGTCAATGTACAAGAGAAACACACATTGACACATGAAAATGTTTCCTCTCAAGGCTACAAAAAGCACTTCTACACACAAGCAAAGATCTACATAGGCCCTCAGTGTACTTTTTAAATGGGAGCAGTATAAGTACTTGATTTTGACGTGGTATCGGCCTGAAGTTCCTGTATAGTCAGGCTGAGGTCTGAGTGGTGGAAGTAGCTTAAGCAGCCAATGCATTCATGTGCTGACAGGAAGCTTACCAATAGGAAAGGAGAATGGACTGACAGAGAGGTAAGCTCATCATTGTACTGCTGCTCCTTTCTCTGTCCGGTCACAGGCTGAGGTGTCTTCAGGATGACCTGGACTAGAAGACTTTGATGCTCATTGGCCTATTTAAAGTACTGCAAAATTCAAGATCATTGCTGAGTGGTTGTCAGCTCCTGCAACCCGTGACCAGACCCTGCTTGTTCCGTTGATATACCCAGTTTGCCTTCTGAGTATGTTTGGTCTCAATCTCTCCGGTACCTGACCTCTGACTTACTTCCTGACTTCATGCCTTGTTTATCCCTTTGACCTGTGTGATACTGACCTCGGCTCCTCTTTATGATCTTGCCTTCCGAATCTTTACCTCTGCTGACTGCCTGTTCCCAACTTCTGCCTGTTTCACCACATTCCTGCCTCCTGCTTCTGTAGACTACGTGAGAACATTCGGCATATGTTCCTATTCTTCAGCCATTGCAAGATACCTGTTCTTAATCATCCCAAGATCCCGTTCTTCTGCTGCCAGGACTTACTAGAGGCACCCATATCACTCAATGCTGTCCACCCTGTCATCAATCTCGAGGGACAAACAGGATAGGAGGGTGTAAGGGAGAGCCTTCTCATCAGTTCTGCCTCTACCAGATTCATGACTGTTGTTATAACTACCTGAATTCTTCTCTGCTAGACGACAGAACACCTCCCACTCAAAAAAAAAATAAAAAAAATCTACAGTCCACCCAAATTGGTATTTGTCATCAGTGGAGCTTGAGCCAACCCTGTTATTTATATATCCAAGATACCAAAACAGTGGGGTTGATTTAATAAAACTGGAGAGTGCAAAATGTAGTGCAGCTGTGCATAGTAGCCAATCAGCATCTGACTTCAGCTGGTTCAATTATGCTTTGACATAAAAAAAACTGGAAGCTGATTGGTTTCTATTCAGAGTCACCCCAGATTTTATAATCTCCAGTTTTGGTAAATCAACCCCAGTTAGTTTTCTGTCTTAAATACTAGCTATATTGCTGTCCACCTTGGAATTTTAGGTGTTCTTGCCTATGTCTGCAAGAACTCCGCTCAACTATAGATTCTCTGAGATACTGATAAAAGAAATATTTAGCTGTAAGTCTTGGGTGTAACCTTTTCACTTTATTTCACCAAGCAGGAACAGAAAACATTATAGTGACAGTCTTTAACAGCAATTTTCCAAGCCATGTCTAGCTCTTTATCAATCTAACTTCGAGCAAAATAGGGCCCTAACACACAGGCAGATTCTACCAAGCAGATCCGCACTTGCACAGCCCGGTCTACATTCTAAAGAAGACAGCAAGCAAATAGGTTTATTTTATTGCAGAAGAGACATTTCTCTTCTGCAATAAGCAGCCTGCCTGCTAGGTCTTTAAAATTGGGACTTTATTTCCACTATGGTGAAATAGAGAGCTGACTTGATGGGGCCGCCATGTGGGTGATTCAAATCGGGGCAGTAGGTCAGCTATAAAAATAAAAGGGGAGCAGCCTAATTGGGAACTTTCATTCTACATCACCCCCCAGGCTCCATGTTATCTTCAAGGTTCACCCCTTTTGCTTGCTGCCAATTAAAGGCATCTTATCAGTATCTCAGTGTTGGGTGCAACAGTGTTTAAGTACCTGACAAACCCCGGTCACTCTGCAAATTCCAAGTGTCCTGGGTTCTGCTGCACAGCCCACGGCATGGACACTGGAACAGGGTCCAAAATCCAGGAATGTCCCAGAGAAATTGGTACACTTGATAGCAGGAAGAGTTCTACCAGATGATGGGTAAGATCTTGACAGCCTGAGCTGTGAGTGGCACCAGAAAGACAAAATTTCAATCTGGGCAAGGACATTCAGAATCTTAAATTGGTACTAAACCTGTGGATTCAACTGTTTTCAAAAAGAGATACATTGTGATCTCAAATGAACTGCCAAGCTATCATATTTCTTGTGTAATAACTGATCACATGTGAAGCACCATGCCAACTGCAGGTTAAGCAGGGGCTAAGATGACAAATTTGTAGGGCAGTGAGGGATAGGAGGGTTTAGTTCCACTTTAAATTAGATCTAAACCTTCAGGAAAACTAATTGTGAGCAGGTAGCTTTTTCTTGCAGAAGCCACATGCAATGCCTGCCTGTTGGCAAACTTGTACTGAATACATTATCTGTACGGTGGCTGTGTGCCGGACAATCAAGAAACCTGGAAGAAGCCTATGGAGAAGATGACAGTGGCTGGTGAGTAATCCAGTTGTACTACTGGAGTAGAGTTGAGCATTCTGTGGACTTCAATGTAGTATGCTAGAGTCAATACAATAGTAACTCTGAGCCCTCAATAGGAAGCAAATACAGTGTACAGAACTGGTATCAGGCGGAGCTGTATGAGTACATTCCAGAACACAAAATAAGGCCTGCTCAGAGCAATGCAATTGACAAGTATCAATGCAGGTAGGAAGTTCACAGGATACCTGGCAAAATCAACAGCTATTTTCACACTTATTAACAAATATAACAAAACTATCATATTTAATAGGTCAGGGGGGATTGAATGTTCACATACATTTCCAACTATTTTAGATGGGTCAATAGATATATCATTAGATTATCAAGCCTGGACTATTCCTGTTATCTTACACTACTGTTCACTAAGTAGTAATAGTTAAACTACCAGAGTTTGTGGTAGAATTAATATTTGGCTGTACTAGTTGAACAATGGTATATAAGAATTGTTTACTGTGTTTCACCATTTAGACCAGGGTTTCTCAGGAAGGGTTCCAGGGATCCCTAGGGTTCCTCCAGAGTTTCCTTGCACATCAAGCAATATCCGCCTCTCAGATTCTGGTTGATAACATTGATATTTTTATCTATAAGGGGGTAATTCTTCTCAATGACCACAAGTGTAAGGAACATTCTTCCCACTGCCCATCATATGAATGTATCATGAGCTATAGATACAGTATCTTTTAGCAGGGGTTCCCCAAGACCAAAACATGATTTCAAGGGTTCCTCTGTGTTGAGAAAGGCTGGTTTGGACCTTTGATATGACTGCATAAAATGCTTATCACCTGCTTTTTTCAGTTTTTATTGGCATGGCTTATGGTTTGCATCTGCGAAACATTCAAAAAAAAAATAGTGAAATTAAAATCAGAGAAGTGAATTAGGGTTGCACTGAAGCCGATACTAAGCATTTGTAAGTACTTGTACTCATGCAAATGCTGCGATACCTGAATGTGCTGTTCCCCTCATATTTGTTATTTAACTGTGCATTGTATCACCAATTCTTATTTCACCATGTTTGTTTCTATGTCTTGATCTGTTGCTGCCATCTGCTGGCCAGAATTTGCATGCTGCATGCCTTTGTTATTGCTAGTAAAGTTTTCTTCTGCTGGGTGTGGTTTTAGGCAAGCCTTGGTTCTGGTCACTTCCTGCAGCCATTTTATCTGCTATATAGCTGTGTGACAGGACATTCAATACCCTGGGCTTGTGAAGGCATCAGTTTTTGACCAGCAGTTAGCCTCAGGAAAGATATCACAGGACAGCATGAATACCTCTACTACCTTACAGTATAGTATCACTGTTTGTCGCTGTATTTGGACCAAATAAACCCACGCTGATTTCATTCCCGTGTATACGTTTGGATCCATCTAACCTGAGCATCTGCCGGTCCAGTCTGCTCCACTGCTTGGATACGAAGGTAGGAAGTTACACAGCCATTATCAGTTATACCTTTATTCGCCTTCATGTGGGGACAGAACAGTCAAAAACTGCCTTAAAGTCCATACCCTGCTACAGATTCCCTCAGAGTCCAGTACCACACTCAGGAATCTCCCTAGCAACAGGCCCACTTGCAGCAAATCTGCCCTGCTACAGTGCATGTTCCACAAGCCTATGCGGAAGCACTGCGCATACGCAGTATCTATACTCTCACCTGGAAGTCCTCCACAAGTCGCCAAGCCATTCTCTGCGTCCTATATTAACCTTTGCTCGCATAATAGAAGTACTGTTTATGCACGCTCCTTACATTGTTGTGGCCGCGCCAAAACCCCGCAATTCACTCTAAACATCTTAAAAATTTTATCAAAGTGCCCTATCGGAGCCGTGCTGCAATTTTCAGCGCCCAATTCAAAAGTTCATTTTCTTAAAGAGACAGCGCACCTTAAGTCAAAATGGCCGAAAAGGACTTTGCACAGTTCCCCAGTGATGAAATAAAGCAAATGCAACCTGATGCTGATCATCATGAAGGGCAGGGAACAGAATCCACACTTCCAGCAGAACAAGTCGTGCGACCAAGACGCTCCCTCAAACCGACAGTAAAGGTCATTGAAAATTATCACACCACGAAAGATGAGCTATGTGATAACCTGGAGGAGCAATGGGAACGAGTTTCCTCCCTCATGTCCGGACTTAAATCCTCCTCAGGTGATGCCACAAGCTTACAAGTTGCCGTCGGGCGGCTGGACACAGCTCAAGAAAGATACAAGAGACTGTCCACAAGGTATATAACCTTTCTAAAAGACTCTAATATCGATGAAGCCCTATCAGAACTGAGCAAGGCAGAATCAATAGCCAGACAAAGAGACGTCATGGTGCTGGATGTTAAAGGTAAAGCGGAACTCCGTATCACGCATTTGCAAGAAACTAGATCACACAGATCAAATTCATCTAAACATTCCTCTCGGTCATACAAATCATCGTGCTCAAGAAGCTCAGCCTTGAGCGACAGATTACTAGAGGCCCGCATAAACGCAGAGCAATCCAAAGCGAGACGCTCCTTCACAGAAAAAGAAGCTCTTGCAAGAGCAGAGGCCAAGAGGGCAGAGGCAGAAGCAGAGGCCAAGAGGGCGGAAGCAGAGGCTCGAATAAAGATTTTCGAATCAGAGATGCAGGAGGAAATTGCATTAGCTAAAGTAAGACTACTTGAGCAAGCATTGAGCCAAGGTCTTGATCCAGTCTGCTCACTACCACAGGAGATAGATGATCCAGTTGATCGCACCAGTGACTATGTACTGAATCAGTTATCTGCGCCACCCCCAGTTTGCAGTACCGTCCAAGCCGAGAAAACTGAAACCTCCAAGTCAGCTCTACCTGCGGTACCAGTGCCACCCACAGCACCCGAGCAACCTAATAACCGTTACCCGGATGTGCCCTCTCAAAGACGGTTGTTACAGCAAGATCACTATCAGGCGTTTTCTGGCCTACCTCCACAGCTCAAGCAGCAGTTAGCTCAATCTACAGAGGCTAAACGACAGCTCAACCCTGCAGCTACATCATTCTACCCGGAAGCATCTCACCCCTTCATGCCAGGCAGCCCATACGCCCCAGGGGCATCACAAGTCGTCATGGCCACAAGCAGTGAGAAATCAGATATGTCTGAGTTTGCCAGATTTATGGTGAGCAGAGAGCTAATCAACACCAGTCTCTCAAAATTTGATAACCGTGCAGAGAGCTACAGAGCTTGGAAGGCAACCTTCAAGGCCGCCATCGCTAACCTCAACCTAACCGCAGAGCAGGAGTTTGACCTCTTGATCAAATGGCTGGGCCCAGGCTCCACAAATCGTGTTAAGAGCCTCAGAACTGTCTACGTGGGACAAGCAGAAGCAGGTCTCGCTGCCGCCTGGCAGAGACACGAACGTACCTTCGGCAGTGCAAAAGCAATAGAAAAGACCCTATTCAAGAGACTGCAGAACATTCCAAGGATCAATCTCAAGGATGTCCAGAAGCTTCAGGATTTAAGTGATCTGCTCATGGAACTGGAGCTTGCCAAGGGTGACCCTCGTCTGTCCGGGCTGTGCTACCTGGATACAGCTCATGGAGTGAACCCAGTTGTCGTGAAGCTACCATACAGTCTGCAAGAAAAGTGGGCGGCATCAGTCTCAAGGTACAAAAGAGAGCATGACGTCACCTTTCCCCCATTTATTCACTTCTGTAGGTTTATCGATGAACAGTCCCAGATGAGGAATGATCCCAGCCTCGACTTCATGGAGTTCAACACTACAGCTTCAGCAACATCATCATCAAGGTATGAAAGCATCATGCATAAACACAGAGACTTCAAGAGCAGTGTGAGTGTTAGAAAGACTAACCTACCATCTCCTGCAGTACCCACGGGTAAACAGTACACTACCTCATCAGGAGATAAGACCTTCAATCGTGAATGTCCCATTCATAAAAAACCACACTCTCTGAACAAATGTAGGGGGTTTAGATCCAAAACCATACAGGAGCGCAAGAAAATCCTCACCGAGCTTGGGGTATGTTTCAGATGCTGCGCTTCATTGGAGCACATGGCTAAGGACTGTAAATCTGTCATCAAGTGTGAGGAGTGTCATAGTGAAAGACATGCCTCAGCTATGCACCCAATCCCACTCTCCAGAGATTCACCCACTGCCGTCACCACCAGTCCTGCTCCAAGTCATGGCGAGGAGCCCCAAAATTACTGCTGTTTCCTGCTCATGCTTGGATGTATGTGGGGAGGGCCAGTGCGAGAAATGTTGTGCCCGAATATGCCTGATCAAGGTCTACCCAGAGGGACTACCAGAAAAGGCAGTAAAAATGTATGCCATCATCGACGACCAAAGCAACCGGTCCCTAGCAGGTCCTAAATTCTTTGAAGCCTTTGGAATAAAGGGACCATCCGAACCCTATACCTTAAACACCTGCTCGGGCCGCATAGAGACTAGCGGCAGAAGGGCACAAGGATTCATCGCTTCTCCTGTCAGTGGGGATACGGAAATACCATTACCGACGCTGATCGAATGTGATCAAATACCCAACCATAGGGATGAGATTCCTACCCCAGAAGCTGCATTTCACCAACCTCACCTAAGGCACCTAGTCAACGTTATCCCACCTATGGACATCAACGCCGAGATTCTACTCCTGCTCGGCAGAGACAATCTAAGGGTACACAAGGTGCGTCAACAGTGTAATGGTCCTGACTATGCGCCATATGCCCGGAGGCTGGACTTGGGATGGGTAATCATAGGAAATGTATGCTTAGATCAACCAAAAATCGACTCCTTCAAAACGTACGTGCGTGCAGATGGACGCACAACTTGCATGAAGCCGTGTCCTCATCACTATGAGGTGAAAGAGAAGTCTCCAGGCCTCGTACAACTACTTGACGTCATTACTCCCCTCTTTGCCGACAACTTGGGGAGATCAGTCTTTCATACAACCAAGGATCACGATAAAGTACCCTCGTCAGTAGAGGACAGAGAATTTGTCAAGATAATGGACAGTGAGTTCTTTAAAGACGAAACCAATCACTGGGTTTCTCCATTACCCTTCCGAGCTACCAGGGTAAGACTCCCGAACAACCGGGAACAAGCTCTGTCTAGATTTAACTCTTTTCAGCTTACCATGAACAGCAAGCCTGAAATGAGAGAACACATCGTCGCCTTTATGGATAAAATATTCCGTAACAACCATGCAGAACCAGCTCCATCCTTAAGGAGGAACGATGAGTGCTGGTACTTGCCTTCATTCGGAGTATATCATGCCACTAGACCTATGTCTGTAGGTTCCTTTACTAACTCTACTTGGCTTACAGGTCCGGAGTTTCTGCTAAGACAGGCGGACAAATGTGTACAGGAAGTTTTCAGCATCCAGGATCCGGATAATGATCCAGAAATCTGCGCTGAAGTTAGTGTATTGGTCACTGGAACAAAGCAAACCTCCAGCCTCGGTTGCCAGCGCTTTGAACGTTTCTCCAGTTGGATGAGACTCGTCAGGACTATCGCAAGGTTAGTGCACATTGCAAAATGTTATCACAATACTCACAAAGATAAGGATTGTCACGGTTGGCACGTCTGCCATAAACCCTTCTCTGCGGAGAACATCTCTCATAGTGAGTCCCTCATAATACGTCACGTCCAACAAGGGGAATTCAATGTAAAATGGAAGTGCTTGTACAACAAACAGCAGATTCCAATAAAAAGCCCTCTTGCCAACTTAAATCCAGTTATTGACAGTTTTGGCTTGCTCAGAGTTGGTGGTCGTTTGAATCAAGCCCACCTAAGAGTTGCAGAACAAAATCCTCTCATCATTCCCAGCAAACACCATATCACCGTCTTGCTGATCTGACACTACCACAAAAAGACTGAACACCAGGGCAGGCAAATCACTGAGGGCAAGTTACGGTCTGCTGGCCTTTGGATTATAGGTATGAAAAGACGTGTGGCCCAAGTATTGCATGACTGTGTTCACTGTCGCAAAGCTAGAGGAAAACAACTACATCAACAAATGGCTGATTTGCCTGCGGACAGACTATGTACAGAGCGGCCTTTCACCTACGTTGGCCTAGACGTCTTCGGGCCATGGATGGTGTCCGCACGCAGGACCCGTGGCGGTCACGCAAACAGTAAGCGTTGGGCTGTACTATTTACTTGCATGAGTGTGCGAGCCGTTCACTTAGAGGTCATAGAATCCATGGACACATCCAGCCTTATTAATGCCTTAAGACGGTTCTTCGCAATTAGAGGACCAGTGAAACAGTTGAGGTCTGACCGTGGAAGCAACTTCATTGGAGCCTGTAGAGAACTGAACATAGACACCAAATCCATTCAAGATCACTTGGCGGAAAAGGGTTGCACCTGGATTTTCAATCCTCCTCATAGTTCCCACATGGGGGGCTCCTGGGAGAGAATGATCGGGATCTCACGCAACATCTTGAATTCTATGTTGATGGATGTAAACTCTTCAAGACTCACACATGAGACTCTAGTCACCCTTCTCGCTGAAGTTTCAGCCATCATCAATTCTAGACCCCTCGTGCCAGTATC
The DNA here is from genome assembly GCF_062004578.1 of Staurois parvus. Taxonomy (NCBI): domain Eukaryota; kingdom Metazoa; phylum Chordata; class Amphibia; order Anura; family Ranidae; genus Staurois; species Staurois parvus. The sequence continues at coordinate 2,291,912 of NW_028318222.1, forward strand.
TTTGGATCCTGAAACACCAGCCGTACTGACTCCAGCTATCCTACTTACTCAAAAAACTGAGATTACGCTAATGCCTAGTGGAGAATTTATTCATGCGAATATCTACCAAAAACACTGGAAACGTGTACAATACCTAGCTGATTACTTCTGGAACAGGTGGCGAAAGGAGTATCTCAATATTCTTCAAGGAAGAAGAAAGTGGCAACACCACAAACCAAACCTAAAAGAAGGTGACCTCGTGTTAATGAAGGAGCAACATACCGTACGGATTGACTGGCCTATGGGACTAATTACAAAGGTTCTTCCTAGCAAGGATGGCAAGGTTCGTAAAGTGGCGTTGAAGATCTTCAGAAAGGGTGAGCTTAAAATGTTCGCAAGGCCAATTAACGAACTCATTTTGATACTACCCATTGAGCACATTCCTGCTGGGTGAACTCTCCTGAACTTGAACTTTGTGGTTCTTCTCTATTCCAACTCGGAATCTACTATATTGTTATGTTTATTGCATTCTAACATGTTCTTTGTTACAGGTTGTTTTATATTTTATGGACATTCGTCATAGTGAAATCCCTTATGGAATTTCAGACGGGGAGTGTGCTGTTCCCCTCATATTTGTTATTTAACTGTGCATTGTATCACCAATTCTTATTTCACCATGTTTGTTTCTATGTCTTGATCTGTTGCTGCCATCTGCTGGCCAGAATTTGCATGCTGCACAAGTATCGGTACTCCCTGACAAAAAAACGGTATCAGTGCAACCCTAACGTTAATAGTTTTTATATACACTTTACAGTGAACAACTTTGTGCCAAGTTTTCTAAGTGAACCATTTATGTATTTATACAAGGTGATTAAGGAAGATTTAAACTTTCTGCTTTACCTGTTGACAGTCTTCATCATGATAAAAATTGATGGGAAATTCCTTCAATAAAGACACTGGTTTCAATGACAACTGCGTAAATGGGGATCTGTTCTCACTTTGCAAAGATGACTTAATGTCACTTCTCTTGCGCTCACAATGCAGCTTTGGGTGCTTTAGAGGCCAACGGGTCTCTTTAGAGGCTGGGTCATGCACTGTCACATGGGTATGGGAGTCCCTGGCAATTGTAAGCACTAGAACATCTTAGAGATTACAGGGGGGCATTAGAAAAGCAGGAATGGGGGCCTTACAATGGCTTATTTCACTTACATGGACAACTAGCCCACACCTGGCCATGAAACCGCTTTTGATTTAATTGTCCAGTTACCTTTGGTCCCTTGAAAAAAGTGGCATGGCTATTTTTTTTTTTTTTTTTTTTAGCAGGCTAACATTGCACCAGAATGCACACATCAATACTGTGAAAGTATGAAAACGTTGTGTGCTTTCATTCACAAAATGACCTCCCTCTGATTAAATGTTACAATTTATTTTCATTCCTGAGCTCAGATGAGGACATTTTTATACTGACACATTGGGGTTTATTTACTAAAGCTGGAGAGTCCAAAATCAGACTCCCTTCTGCATAGAAACCAATCAGCTTCCAGGTTTCATTGCCAAAGCTTCATTGAACAAGCTAAGGTTAGAAGCTGATTGGTTTCTATGCAGAAGGGAGTCTGATTTTGGACTCTCCAGCTTTAGTAAATAAACCCCATTGTATACTTTTCACTCTCCTAGCCAATGTAGAGTTCCTCTAACTGTTGTTTTGTACATTTAATGGCCCCCCATGCTCTCCTCCTGAAGTACAAGATAATTCTGTTCCAGGTCTCAAACTATTTATACCCTTTTCCCAGCAACCATCTGTGCAGGGCCTACAGGGATTGGCTGAGACAGTATAAATATTCATGCTGCCCATTTGCCATACTCCACCCCTATGTTCCAGAACCATCCAGAGGATTCTGAAATGCATGGAGAGAGCAATCAATCCTGCAGCCTGTGAAATACAGAACAGAGCTAACTATTTGCAGCTGCACTGATTACAGTGAGCTAGAACGAACTTTGCCTAACCCAGACATTGCAGCCACGCTGATTACAGTGAGCCAATACTAAATTTACCTAACCAAGCACCTGTCTGAGGGTGGTACAGTATGTTGGAAGTCCTGTTCAAATTCAGGCCTAGTACAGACAATTTAATAAGGCAAAAGTAGGCACAGTGGTTGCAAGATCCGGCAATTCCCTGTCTCTAATAAGACATTTTGCCCTTCCCAGAAGCTATACTTCTATTTCTGTATTTGCTATAATTGCTTCCATGACTAGGAATGTGTTGGACTCTATGGGAATTGCTGATGATCCCCTTTTCTCATCCATGCCATTTGTAAGATCATTCAGTATTATATGCTTCACTTTTGTAGGTTGTTTTTTCTTGCTCTTCTCATACACTTTAATAAAAAATTACAATTATGAAAAAAAGTAGGCACAGTGTACTTTTTGGGGGTCCATTCTGCAAATTAGTGGCACGCTAATGTTGGTAGTCCCCTTTTAGTTTTGCAGAATGTAGAAAAGGGTTAAATCTTCTCACATTTGAAGTATCTTTGCTTTCCTAATGGATTATGAATTAGTTTCTACAGTGATTTTACAGTTTTATTTCCAGGATGATGGTTTTGTTATGCAGCTGCCACTTTGATAGCATTTGACATCTTTGAATGGTTTGGAATTGACGTATTACATTATCACTTCTAAACTTTCTCATTTGAAACGGCTTCAGGCTTTGCTTGGCATGCAGGTGCAATTGCTTTCCCCGAGGTACTTTGTAAGCAGTTTTGCTCCTTTTATGCATTAAAGTAGATCTAAGCCCAGAGATGGCTGACTGTTGCTTTTCATAAAGCACTGCATATAATAAACTATTGACATGTTTTTTCCTGCAATTGTACATTTCAGTATTCAGTAACTACATGTGTGCCCTTCAGTGTTCGCTGCAAATGAATGCTGTGGACTGGCTTCCTGATAGTGGCAACAGTAGATGTTAGCAAAGCCCTTGTAGTCTCCATCAGGGTATGTGACAGGGTGACAATGCAGAACTAGGACAGCTGTCACCCTATAGAGATTTATGGCAGGATCACCGGGTATTATTTTAATAGTTGCACAGATACCGGTATAGGTGCCGATACTAAGTATTTGCACGAGTATCCGTAGGACCACCGTTGTCATAGCAGCCAATGATGTCACACGTGCGCCCTACCCTTCAGCATGCTTCTCCTCCCAGCTCCCGCCCCCTACCTGCCAGGCTCTATGGAGTCTACAGGTATGGGGGGGCTCTGATTGGGGATATCATGTATGGGAGGCTCTGATGCGGTAATCTAATGTATGGGGGGGCTCTGATGGGGGAATCTGATGTAAAGGAGGCTCTGATGGGGAAATCTGATGTAAGAGGACCTCTGATGGGGGAATCTGATGTATGGGGGGGGTTCTGATGGGGGAATCTGATGTATGAGGGGCTCTGATGGGAAAAACTGATGTATGGGGGCTCTGATGGAGGAATCTGATGTATGCGGGCTCTCATTTGGTGAATATGATGTATGGGGGGGCTCTAATGGGGCACTCTGATGTTTTGGGGGCTCTGATGGGGCCCTCTGATGTACGGCGCTGTGATGGGGGAATATGATGTAAGGGGGGCTCTGATGGGGGAATCTTATGTATGGAGGCTCTGTCTGATAGGGGAATCTAATATAAGGGGGGCTCTGATGGGGGAATCTGATATAAGGGGACCTCTCACATGTGATTCTTTGCAGTGCAAGTTGAGCCCATTCACTTCGTATGGGATCAAATCGCACTGCACGAAAAATAGGTATCGGTAATTGGTATCGGCGAGTACCTGATAAAAGGTATCGGTACTCGTACTCCTTAAAAAACTGGTATAGGTGCATCCCCATATTAAAGGTTGCAGATTAAAGGAAATTGAAAACCACTTTATTACTGACATCTACCATATGAATTCCCATTCTTCTGCATATGTCACCGTCTGCAGAGAGCTTGATGTTAAATACCAGACAGCCTCTGAAATAGTTTTCTCTTTGGTGTGATCCATTCATTCTTGTTGTGGGAGACTGCAGGTGCACACCCTTCCTTTCCTAAACTATGCAGACCATTAGACATGTGCGGTTTGTTGTGTTGTGAATTGAAATTTAGATAGTTTTCATTATTCAGAGATTTGGATGTATCTGAATTATCGAATTACAAGAGTAGCGAATTTAAACCAAAAATATTTTAATCAAAAACAAATTTGAAATATAAACATATTGCTGACTATTGCTGATTTCCTTCAAAGACTATGTGTACTAGTGTTAGAATATAGCCGTCTTCCAAAATTCGAATTTTAAAAAGAATAGAATAAAACAAAATAGAATAGAAAAGACTAAAGTAGAAAATTATACAATGGAATGGAAAATAAAGGAATAGAATAGAAAATAGAATAGATTATGGTCATCTTCCAAAATTCAAATTTCAAATAGAATAGAACTAAACAGAAAAGAATAAAACCGAAAATAAAAGAATACAATAGAATGGAAAATAAAGGAATAGAATAGAAAAGAAAGGAATAGAATATTGACTGAAAATAGCTGTATTTTCTGAAATTTGAATTTCAAAAAGAATAAAATAGATTAAAACTAAGAATAGAAAAGAACGCACAAGAGAACAAAAGATGGTAAAACAGAACAGAAGATAATATAATATAAAAGAATAGAATAGAAAATAAAGGAATACACTAGAAAATAATAAAATAGAAAGAATAGAATAGAATACAACTAGCTATTTTTCATTATGAATTCAGATCAATTCGATATTTTCATGTGGAATGTGATTAAAATAGTTTGAATCCTTTGGAAAAATTCAAATATGGTCGAAAACGAAGAAACAAAATGAAACTAAACAAATTTTGTTATGAATGCAACAAACCAAAATTAGTAACTCAGCGAATCGATCCAAGACTAAACCAATATTTTCATTCTGCAAGGTTCTACAGACCATTATTTCACTTTGACTGTTGTTATGCTGTAAGATGAATACTGCGTTTGGGATATGTTTCTTTATTGAACACTTGCTGGCTGTTATACTCTAATTACTATTCAGCATTCATATGCCATAAAGATCATGTCAATCTGAAGCGTTGTTTTCCTCCTATGATCCATTTACTCCAGTGAGCTTCATGCTGGTTATATTGATCGCCTTCATGCATCCTCTATGATTTTAGAACATTGTGCAATAATTAGGTGGAGCAGTACATCCTATAAATTATTATGGTCCTACATGGAGAACTTTGATGGTTGGCCCATCTTTAATCGCCCTTACCCGTGGGAGATTTTAGCACTTCAAGCTGTTATACTCTTGGTTACTGATCTGATATACTTTTATACTTTCATTTGCTTCTGGTGACACTGACCTAGCTGTCTGAGTAATCTCCAACCCACCGCTTACTCAGAATTACAACACGGCATATACTGGACATCCTTGTACAACATGGATGTGTCTTTATTGACAAAACTTACCTTGTTGATGAACACAATAAGTAGGTGAAAACCAAAAAATATATTGTGTCTCCATGTTACCACTCCAATAAACATATCTCTGATGAAGTCCACCCGGTGACGCAACGTGTTGGATGCTTCGGCTCTGCCCACGTTGTACGTCATCACACTAGGAAGGAGGTCTGGCCTTATCTTATACGGCAATGTGACAAGTCTATACTTGTGAGTAGGATTTTAATGAAGGAAAATAAAGCTTCTATATTGATGGGTACTGCTTAGATTGCATATTTTTTTTATTTTCCACTGCAACATGAGGCAATAAGGTGTCTGGTGTATCATTCAAAGAAGAGTGCTGATGGAAGCCTTGTACACAAGCAAATGCCAAGCTGTGGTTTCTAAAGCGAGCAAAATCCTCTCATATTAAAAGAGGTATAGACTCCAGAGAGAGATATAATTTCCCCCGGTACAAATCATTAGTAATACCTCATCTGGAATATGCAGTTCAGTTTTGGGCACCAATTCACAAAAAGAACATTGGGGAACTGGAGAAAGTACAGAGAAGGGCAACCAAACTGATACGAGGCATGGAGGAGATCAGCTATGAGGAAAGATTAGAGGAACTGAATTTATTCTCTCTTGAGAAGAGGAGATTAAGGGGGGATATGATCAACATGTATAAATACATCAGTGGTTCATATAGTGAACTCGGTGTAGAGCTATTCATCCTGAGGTCATCACAGAGGACAAGGGGGCACTCTTTACGTCTGGAGGAAAATAAATTTAATCTTCAAACATGGAAAGGTTTCTTCACAGTGAGAGCTGTGAAAATGTGGAATAGACTCCCTCAAGAGTTGGTTCTGGCCAGCTCAGTGGATTGCTTTAAAAAAGGCCTGGATTCTTTCTTAGATACACAGAATATAACTGGATACTAACATTTATAGGTAAAGCTGATCCAGGGAATATCCGATTGCCTCTCGGGGGATCAGGAAGAAATTTTTTTCCCTGCAGGAACAAATTGGATCATGCTTTGCTGGTTTTTTTTTACCTTCCTCTGGATCAACTGTGGCTGTAGGATTATAACTTTTTTTTTTTTTTTAATGGTTGAGCTGGATGGACTTTTGTCTTTTTTCAGCCAGACTAACTATGTAACTATGTAAATTCTTCTGGATCTGAGCTCAGTTGATCTCTTTATGTGTATGAGGTTTCATCTTCTGAGCAGTTTGCGTTTTTTTTTAACCAAAAACGGCGGTTTGCGGCATTTTACTGCGTTTTTTCAGCTTTAGAGTGTTTTTACAGATAAAAAAGCTCCTCTAGAAACCCACTAGTCCTGGAGTTTTTCCAGCCAAAAAACGTTGATTACAGTCTGTGTGCATGGACACATAGGATAACATGCTGGGGGGTTTACTGGCTGTAGAAAAAAACGTCAAAAACCAAAAACAGCCGCTGTAAAAATGTCCAGTGTGCATGAGGACTCGTCATTTTGCCTGTCTGTGTCCAGGAACAATTACTTGCAGGTAATCGCTCCATGAGTGATTACCTGTCAGGGGCCTCAATTAGTGCAGGAGCTGTCAGCCTCCGTTTGCTTTCAATGGGGTTGCCGCCTGCAGGTAATCGCCAGGAACCTCCACATATGATCGCACATGGCCCCATTCGCAAGTGTGAGTGAGACCTTCCTTACTGTCCAGGTGAAAATACCTTAAAGAAAACTAATGCAGCCACCACATAAGACTTGGTAACCTGTAATATATTACATTTCTAATTTCTTGTTTCATACCGCTTTCCCCCTTTGTATGTTGTTACCTATAAAGTCTGAACTTCTGCGCTTGCAATATTTCTATGTACACCATTCACAATATTCTTTACTTCTTGCCTAAAGGGATGGCGGGCTGCAGCCTTTCTTATAGCAATGAGAATGAAGACATGATTACAGAGGATTATACTTCGCTGTCACTTTTAGGAAATGCTGACAAAGCCGGGATCAATTTCTCCAGCAAGAAAGCAGATAAACATCTGCAGTAACAATGGTAATATGTACAATGCTGACCTGGAGGCGATTTTTTTTTTTTTTTTTTTTTTTTTTCCATTCAGCAAAGCTGTGTTTTAACTGTAAAAATGACAAAATAAATGTGATAAGTCTGGGACGACTTTGTATGACATGTAAGCAGCCAGACAGCTGGGAGAAGGGTGGCTGCTGTCCTGGAAGCTGTTGTAGAAACAATAGCCTTCGGTGTACAGGGAGACCATGGCGGACTAATAACTGTGGCCTGTGTGTGGGACGGGTGCGTTCCTTAAAGAGGACCTGTCATAAATAGAGACTATAATGTTCCGCAGCACTTGGAGGAATAAAAAAAATGGATGCCTAAAAATCTGATATTAAGCCTTGGTTCACATATATGCGGTATGGTACATCACATGTGATTCCCCCCTGGAACCGCACCGCATTCCTGTGTAAATCACATGCGATTTGTGTGCAGTGCGATTGGAGACGTACATTTTGTATGGGTTTAATCGCACCGCACCAAAAACAAGCAGGACCATTTTTTGGTCCACACTAGAATCGGATCGCATGGGTATTCACACCTATGCGATCCGATTCTGCACATCACACCCGATTTCAGGGGGTTGTTACCTTAACATACACACCTGCAGTGGTTCGCATGAATGGGGTGCGATTCTGATACGGTGCGGGATTTGAACAGAAAATGCTGTGAATCCATACTGCATCCGTGTGAACGGGCTAAAGGATATCCATATTCTACAAATAATCCATATACATCAACTACTTAGTGGCCGTGTAATCTATTTTTCATTCTTTTTTACTTCCTTGTAACATCCTCCATGCTCCCAAACCTCTCCATTTCCTCCCCTCAATTCCCTTTCTTTGGAATGAGTAGTGCATGTTAGTTGCGGGCCCATAAGGCCTTTTTTTTTTCTCAGAAAATAGGTGCAGATACTCCCCCCTTCTGATTCTTCCCTTGTCTCCACCACCTACCCACCTCCAAGCACTGTCCTTGGTTCCATTCCCTACTCACCTCCCAGTACTGCCCCTTTTTAGAGAATACAGAACCAAGTATCATTTTGTGATGCTATATAATTTGTATAGACTTTTTAAATGAGAACAAGAAAAGCAGTAAAATAGATCCCAGACAGCCAGCAACAATAGATCTCCATGCGGTCAGTATCAATAGAACTGTCAGCAACAATAGACCCTTCCTTTAACAGTAGATCCCACCCAGTAACAGTTGACTCCCCACCAGCAACAACAGATCCACCCCAGCAACACTAGATCACCCAGCAGCCAGTAACAATAGACCCTTCCCACAACTGTAGATCCCACCCAGTAACAGTTGACTCCCCACCAAGAACACTAGGTCTCCAAGCAGCTAGCAACAATAAACTCTTCCCGCAACAGTACATCCCACACAGTAACGGTTGACTCCCCACCAGCAGCAACAGATCCACCCCAGCAACACTAGATCTCCCAGGAGCCAAAAACAATAGACCCTTCTCTCAACAGTACGTCCCACCCAGTAACAGCTGACTCCCCACCAGTAACAACAGATGCACCCCAGCAACACTAGATTTCCCAGCAACGATAGACCCTTCTCTCGATCCCACCCAACAACAGCAGATTCCCCACCAGCAACTGTGGATCCACCCCAGCAAAACTAGATCTCCCAGCAGCCAGCAACAATAGACCCTTTCCTCAACAGTAGGTACCACCCAGTAACAGTTGACTCCCCACTAGTAACATATGCACCCCAGCAACCAGCAATAGATCCTTCCCCCAACAGTAGATCCCACCAATAACCATTTACTCCCCACCAGCAACAACAGATCCACCACAGCAACACTAGATCTCCCAGCAGCCAACAACAATTGACCCTTCTCTCAACAGTATAACCCTACCAGCAACAATAGATCCCCTAGAAGCCAACATCAGTAGACCCTCTAGCACACCTTGCCGTTGCATACATTGAGTGCTGAAACTGTGTTCCCCCATGTTCTCACTGAAAATAAGCACTGGGTCTAGTGCACTGTTCTATGCACACTACAAGTCCCATATTCCCTAGTCCAGGGGTGGGCAACTGTGGCCCTCCAGCTGTTGGTGAACTACAAGTCCCATCATGCCCCTGCCTTTGGGAGTCATGCTTGTAACTGTCAGTTTTGCAATGTCTCATGGGACTTGTAGTTCTACATCAGCTGGAGGGCCACAGTTGCCCACCCCTGCCCTAGTCCATCTCAGAGATGAGTAGGAGAGGGTGGCTACATTTGTGCCTAGAGGGACCATAGAGAACACACGTAGCCACCTTCTACAGGAAGTCAGATCACAGCAGCAAATTAAAAAAAGGCTGACCGCAAAAGAAGTTACTTTTCGAGTTAGGAATACATACTTGGATAGATGTTCTGTAAACTGAAGTGTATTGTAATTCTATTTACTACCTAAAGTCTAGCAGTGATCTTTGGATTTGTGGAATAACCAGACAGCACCCAGTTTATTCATGTAAAAGCATTTTATTTATAATAATTATCATCATAAGTATGAAAATGTGCTTTTTCAGTGAAGTCAGATGATATTAACAATTAGATTTTTTTTTTTCTTTTTTAATCACACCTATTTATCAAATGCTTGAGTGCATACAGGAACTATTGAAACTAGGCAGCCAGGCAGCTAGCATTTCTAGGAGGTCAGCAAAGCAGGCCCCCCTTGTGTGTAGATTTGCATTTGTAATGACCCAAACACAAGAAACAAGTATTTTCCAATCATTAAATTTCAATTGTTTCCGTATTTGTCCCCAACAGATGTTGCCTGGCAGGATAAAGTAATTCCAAAACTAAAGGCAGAAAAGCCTTGTTGTCAGCGACTTCCTGCGCTCCTCAAGTGTATCAAGTATGAGGTTTAAACACAAATTATTACCAAGCTCTTAAAATGTGAAAAATATGGTAAAAAAGAGTTCATATGTGTTCACACAAGAAAAGTGCAGTTACTATATCTTTTTCAATTTGCAACTAAAGTGAAAAGGAAGGATTTTTTCCCCTGCAGGAGGAGATTGGATCTTGCTTTGCTGGGTTTTTGCATTCCTCTGTATCAACTGTGGGTATAGGATCATAACTTTTTTTTTTTTTTTTAACTGGTTGAACTAGATGGACTTTTGTCTTTTTTTCAGCCAGACTATGTAACTATGAAATATAATTGTCTGCTTTGGGATAGTGAATTCCACCTTACATAGCCAACGTATAAACTTGACATTGAACAGAAATATAGTTAGAAAATTAAAAAGTCATGTAAACTTTTTTTTTTTTTGTCTGCCAAGTAAAATAAGAAAGAACTTTGACTTACCTGTAAATTATATATCTTAGAGTCAGGAGTGTATTTGTCGCAATGCAAACACGGTGTTTGCCTTGGGCACCATTTTTCCGGAGGGGGGGGGCGCGGCACACCCGGAAGAAGGGACACTGGTTCTCCTGGGGCGGGGTGAGGGGAGCGCCACCCCCTGGAAGAAGAGGTGCTGGTTCTCCTGGGCACTGGGGCTGGGCAGCAGAGCGGGTGAGGGGAGCACCGCCCCCTGGAAGAAGGGATGCTGGTTCTCCTGGACCCTGGGGCTGGGTAGCAGAGTGGAGTGAGGGGATCCCCACCCCCCGGAAGGGACACTGGTTCTCCTGGGCACCAGGCTGGGTGGCAGAGTGGAGTGAGGGGATCCCCGCCCCCGGGAAGGGACACTGGTTCTCCTGGGCACCGGGGCTGGGTGGCAGAGTGGAGTGAGGGGAGCCCTGCCCCCTGGAAGAAGGGACACTGGTTCTCCTGGGCACGTGGGGCTGGGCAGCAGAGCGGAGTAAGGGGAGCCACAGGAGTAGCTGTGAGACTCTGGGAAAGAAACCACTGTGATGGTGAGTCTCTCTGTGGGGGAAGCGAGGGGGTGTCACAGATGGGGAATGTGGGGGCAGCAGGTTTTTTGTGTTGGCTAGGGCAGCACAAATTCAAATTCACTCCTGCTTGGAGTATAGTACAGAACATAGGCTGGATATTCATTAACCCTGAGTTTGAAAGCTGGTACCTTCAGACAATTGGACACCAGCAAGCTTTTTGAGGATACGCACCTGGGACACTTGGTGCATGCCTGACATAGAGGTAGAATCGGATGAAGGGACTGGTGTTAAAATCTGGTCCTGCTCTGGTACAAGGGAAGCCTTGACACTATGAGTGGTGTTCTGGGCCTTCAGCAAAGTGAATGTTCACCTGAGGTTTTGCTGGTTTCTGCTATTGCTACATGTGAGGGTATTCCCCTGTGGGGTACTCATAGAGTAGGGTGCAAAAATCGGGTAATCATACCCAAGAAGGAGTATTCAGTAACCTAGTTGCAGAATATTGTGTAGCAAACTCCTCAAGGTAAAAGGGCTCTAGCCGGAAGTGGCGGTAAAGTGTGTGACCTGAGACTGAGCTCTGAGTGGTTACGTTTTAGCATCATGTTGGAAAAATTTACACTATAAAAGTGAACAAAAACCAAACGTAGTCCCAGTTTCCTACGGTAACGGTCAAAGGGTTAGGTTGACCTTGCCGTATCTGTTCACATCACTGGTCCCTATACAGGTTCCAGGCTTCGCCCATCACGGAAGACATAACCTCAGAGAGGTCTTTAGGGTCTGGGTTCCACAGAGATGCCCCATGGCCCTGGACTTGTATAGCACCCTCCAGCTAACTGCTTCTACTGATGTATTAGAACAGTGGTTCTCAACCTTTCTAATGTCGCGACCCCTTAATACAGTTCCTCATGTTGTGGTGACCCCCAACCATAAAATTATTTTCGTTGCTACTTCATAACTGTAATTTTGCAGTGGGAGGACTAGCGCCCCATCACTGATGTCAGTGGGATGAATAGTGTCCCATCGTTGGTATCAGTGGGAGGAATAGCGCCCCATCATTGGTGTCAGTGGGAGGAATAGTGTCCCATCATTGGTGTCAGTGGGAGGAATAGTGTCCCATCATTGGTATCAGTGGGGGGAATAGTGCCCCATCATTGGTATCAGTGGGAGGAATAGTGCCCCATCATTGGTATCAGTGGGGGGAATAGTGCCCCATCATTGGTATCAGTGGGGGGAATAGTGCCCCATCATTGGTATCAGTGGGAGGAATAGTGCCCCATCATTGGTATCAGTGGGAGGGATAGTGCCCCATCATTGGTATCAGTGGGAGGAATAGTGCCCCATCATTGGTGTCAGTGGGAGGAATAGTGCCCCATCATTGGTGTCAGTGGGAGGAATAGTGCCCCATCATTGGTGTCAGTGGGAGGAATAGTGCCCCATCATTGGTGTCAGTGGGAGGAAAAGTGCCCCATCATTGGTATCAGTGGGAGGAATAGTGCCCCATCATTGGTGTCAGTGGGAGGAATAGTGCCCCATCATTGGTATCAGTGGGAGGAATAGTGCCCCATCATTGGTATCAGTGGGAGGAATAGTGCCCCATCATTGGCATCAGTGGGAGGAATAGTGCCCCATCATTGGCATCAGTGGGAGGAATAGTGCCCCATCATTGGCATCAGTGGGAGGAATAGTGCCCCATCATTGGCATCAGTGGGAGGAATAGTGCCCCATCATTGGCATCAGTGGGAGGAATAGTGCCCCATCATTGGCGTCAGTGGGGGGAATAGTGCCCCATCATTGGCGTCAGTGGGAGGAATAGTGTCCCATCATTGGCGTCAGTGGGAGGAATAGTGCCCCATCATTGGCGTCAGTGGGAGGAATAGTGCTCCATCATTGGTTTCAGTGGGAGGAATAGTGCCCCATCATTGGTGTCAGTGGGAGGAATTGTGTACAATCATTGGCGTCAGTGGGAGGAATAGTGCCCAATCGTTGGCGTCAGTGGGAGGAATAGTGCCCCATCGTTGGCGTCAGTGGGAGGAATAGTGCCCCATCGTTGGCGTCAGTGGGAGGAATAGTGCCCCATCGTTGGCGTCAGTGGGAGGAATAGTGCCCCATCGTTGGCGTCAGTGGGAGGAATAGTGCCCCATCGTGGGTGTCAGTGGGAGGAATAGTGCCCCATTGTGGGTGCCAGGGGGAGGAATAGTGCCCCATCGTGGGTGCCAGGGGGAGGAATAGTGCCCCATCGTGGGTGTCATTGGGAGGAATAGTGCCCCATCGTTGGTGTCAGTGGGAGGAATAGTGCCCCATCGTTGGTGTCAGTGGGGGGAGGAATAGTGCCCCATCGTTGGTGTCAGTGGGAGGAATAGTGCCCCATCGTTGGTGTCAGTGGGGGGAGGAATAGTGCCCCATCGTTGGTGTCAGTGGGGGAGGAATAGTGCCCCATCGTTGGTGTCAGTGGGGGGAGGAATAGTGCCCCATCGTTGGTGTCAGTGGGGGGAGGAATAGTGCCCCATCGTTGGTGTCAGTGGGGGGAGGAATAGTGCCCCATCGTTGGTGTCAGTGGGGGGAGGAATAGTGCCCCATCGTTGGTGTCAGTGGGGGGAGGAATAGTGCCCCATCGTTGGTGTCAGTGGGGGGAGGAATAGTGCCCCATCGTTGGTGTCAGTGGGGGGAGGAATAGTGCCCCATCGTTGGTGTCAGTGGGGGGAGGAATAGTGCCCCATCGTTGGTGTCAGTGGGGGGAGGAATAGTGCCCCATCGTTGGTGTCAGTGGGGGGAGGAATAGTGCCCCATCGTTGGTGTCAGTGGGGGGAGGAATAGTGCCTCATCGTTGGTGTCAGTGGGGGGAGGAATAGTGCCCCATCGTTGGTGTCAGTGAGGGGAGGAATAGTGCCTCATCCTTGGTGTCAGTGAGGGGAGGAATAGTGCCTCATCCTTGGTGTCAGTGGGGGGAGGAATAGTGCCCCATCGTTGGTGTCAGTGAGGGGAGGAATAGTGCCCCATGGTTGGTGTCAGTGGGGGGAGGAATAGTGCCTCATCGTTGGTGTCAGTGAGGGGAGGAATAGTGTCTCATCGTTGGTGTCAGTGAGGGGAGGAATAGTGCCCCATCGTTGGTGTCAGTGGGGGGAGGAATAGTGCCCCATGGTTGGTGTCAGTGGGGGGAGGAATAGTGCCCCATCGTTGGTGTCAGTGGGACGAATAGTGCCCCATCGTTGGTGTCAGTGGGGGGAGGAATAGTGCCCCAACGTTGGTGTCAGTGGGGGGAGGAATAGTGCCTCATCGTTGGTGTCAGTGGGGGGAGGAATAGTGCCTCATCGTTGGTGTCAGTGGGGGGAGGAATAGTGCCCCAACGTTGGTGTCAGTGGGGGGAGGAATAGTGCCCCATCGTTGGTGTCAGTGAGGGGAGGAATAGTGCCCCATCGTTGGTGTCAGTGAGGGGAGGAATAGTGCCTCATCGTTGGTGTCAGTGAGGGGAGGAATAGTGCCTCATCGTTGGTGTCAGTGAGGGGAGGAATAGTGCCCCATGGTTGGTGTCAGTGGGGGGAGGAATAGTGCCTCATCGTTGGTGTCAGTGGGAGGAATAGTGCCCCATCGTTGGTGTCAGTGGGAGGAATAGTGCCCCATCGTTGGTGTCAGTGGGAGGAATAGTGCCCCATCGTTGGTGTCAGTGGGAGGAATAGTGCCCCATCGTTGGTGTCAGTGGGGGGAGGAATAGTGCCCCATGGTTGGTGTCAGTGGGGGGAGGAATAGTGCCCCATCGTTGGTGTCAGTGGGAGGAATAGTGCCCCATCGTTGGTGTCAGTGGGGAGAGGAATAGTGCCCCAACGTTGGTGTCAGTGGGGGGAGGAATAGTGCCTCATCGTTGGTGTCAGTGGGGGGAGGAATAGTGCCTCATCGATGGTGTCAGTGGGGGGAGGAATAGTGCCCCAACGTTGGTGTCAGTGGGGGGAGGAATAGCGCCCCATCGTTGGTGTCAGTGGGGGGAGGAATAGTGCCTCATCGTTGGTGTCAGTGAGGGGAGGAATAGTGCCCCATCGTTGGTGTCAGTGAGGGGAGGAATAGTGCCCCATCGTTGGTGTCAGTGGGGGGAGGAATAGTGCCCCATCGTTGGTGTCAGTGAGGGGAGGAATAGTGCCCCATCGTTGTTGTCAGTGAGGGGAGGAATAGTGCCCCATCGTTGGTGTCAGTGAGGGGAGGAATAGTGCCCCATCGTTGGTGTCAGTGAGGGGAGGAATAGTGCCCCATCGTTGGTGTCAGTGAGGGGAGGAATAGTGCCTCATCGTTGGTGTCAGTGAGGGGAGGAATAGTGCCCCATGGTTGGTGTCAGTGGGGGGAGGAATAGTGCCTCATCGTTGGTGTCAGTGAGGGGAGGAATAGTGTCTCATCGTTGGTGTCAGTGAGGGGAGGAATAGTGCCCCATCGTTGGTGTCAGTGGGGGGAGCAATAGTGCCCCATGGTTGGTGTCAGTGGGGGGAGGAATAGTGCCCCATCGTTGGTGTCAGTGAGGGGAGGAATAGTGCCTCATCGTTGGTGTCAGTGAGGGGAGGAATAGTGCCCCATGGTTGGTGTCAGTGGGGGGAGGAATAGTGCCTCATCGTTGGTGTCAGTGAGGGGAGGAATA
This sequence comes from Staurois parvus, assembly GCF_062004578.1. Lineage (NCBI taxonomy): Eukaryota > Metazoa > Chordata > Amphibia > Anura > Ranidae > Staurois > Staurois parvus. Next base: position 2,307,830 of record NW_028318222.1, read on the forward strand.
GTGTCTCATCGTTGGTGTCAGTGAGGGGAGGAATAGTGTCTCATCGTTGGTGTCAGTGGGGGGAGGAATAGTGCCCCATCGTTGGTATTAGTGACACAAATGATGGGGCACTATCCCTCCCACTGACACCAATGATACTTACCTTGCTGACTCCTGCTCCAGCCTGGGCTCGCTCTCTCCCTCTCCCATCTACAGCCAGCATACCTGGCTGCAGCAGCAAAATTTGCACTTACCTGTCAGCTGTCTTCCTTCTCTGGCCTCTCTCTTCACTCGCTCCTGCAGCTCCCTCGATCTTCTTTGATCTCCACGCGCTGCCGCTCGGCTCCTCCTCTCCAAGCTCCACCTCCTCGCCAGTGATTGGCCACCTGTGTGCCTCTCCTGAGCTACAGTTCCGGTGGCCAATCAGCGGCGAGGAGGCGGTGACAGGGGCAGCATATCCCGCCCACACATCGCCGGAGACAGGAGCGGTGTCTCGGTTCCTAAGACCATCGGAAATATGTGTTTTCCGATGGTCTTAGGCGACCCCTGGGAAATGATCGGTCGACCCCCAAAGGGGTCGCGACCCCCAGGTTGAGAACCGCTGTATTAGAAGACAGTGAACAGTTGATTGAATAATTTAAAGAGAAAATAAACTAGTTAAGCTAAGAGAGATTTATCTGTTAGGGAGAAGAGGTCCATCACCTTAGGACAGTAGCAAAGTTCTAAGGACTCCTGGAGTAGGGTAGGGTTATGGGAGATGCCGAGGGGGCGTGTCCTCAAAAGTTTGCCAGTGTCCAATCACCTGATGGTACAGTCTATAACCCAGGGTCTATGAATATTCAGCCTGTGTCCTGTACTGTATGATTATTATTATTATACAGTATTTATAAAGCACCAATAGTTTGCTCAGCGCTGTACATTACAAAGGGGGACAAAACATGTGACAGAACAATAACAATACAATGCAAAACATGAGGGGATTGAGGGCCCTGCTCTTTCGAGTTTACAAACTATGAGGGAGGGGATGGCGGCACAGGAGGAGATAGCTGTGGGGGATGGAGTGGTAGGAAGAGTGGAGGAGGTCGGCAAGTTAGCAGGGGGTGGGGTAGGCTTCCCTGAAGAGAAGGGTTTTCAGGGTGCGCCTAAAGGAGAGGAGAGTAGGTGATCTGATGGGTTGGGGCAGGGAGTTCCAGAGGATGGGTGACACCCTGGAGAAGTCCTGGAGGTGGGCATGGGAGGAGGAGACCGGGGAACTAGAGAGAAGGAGGTCCTGTGAGGAGCGGAGTGTGCGTGCTGGGTGGTACTTGGATATTAGGTCAGTGATGTAGTTCGGGGCAGTATGGTGGACAGCTTTGTACGTCAGTGTTAGGATTTTGAATTTGATCCGTTGCGCAATCGGAAGCCAGTGGAGGGATTGGCAGAAGGGGGTGGTGGAAACGGAGCTGTTGGAAAGGTGAATGAGTCTGGCAGCCGTATTCAGGATCGACTGAAGCGGGGATAGCCAGCGGCGAGGCAGGCCAGTGAGGAGGGAGTTGCAGTAATCGAGTCGTGATATGATGAGGGAGTGGATGAGCTGTTTAGTGTTTTCTGGGGTTAGGAACGTGCGGATTTTGGCGATGTTGCGGAGGTGGAGTCTGCATGAGTTAGTTAAAGATTGGACTTGGGGCTGGAAGGATAGGTTGGAGTCCAGAATGACACCAAGTACTCTGGCCTGCGGGCGGGTTTGATGGTGGTGTTGGACATGATGGAGATGTCAATGGGGGGTGGTGTCCGGGCTGGGGGGAAGACAAGAAACTCGGTTTTGGAGAGGTTCAGTTTAAGGAAGTGGAGCGACATCCAGTCTGATATGTCGCTCAGTAGGTGTGTGATTCGGGCGGAGACCGAGGGGGTGAGGTGGGGGGTACTTCTTTATCTGTCTGCTAGCAATTTTTTGTTGGGTGTTCACTGAATGCAGTGTACGCTCCTGGCATTTGCGGGATACCAAGAATAGAGATGGGTGCCAACACCATGTATATTCCAGCATGCATGCACAGAGGTTTCCCCATCACTGGCCAAACCAAGAAGTATGCTATAATGTGCAAATATAAAAATGGAAGTCCGTAAAGAAGGTAGCAGTAAAGTGGCTTTCATGGATGTAAAAAGCTTTACTTGGCTCCCAATGGTTATGGAAGCTTCTGGTAATTAACCTGGACATAGTCCTATACCAAAGCAATAGGGGATTTAACCTTCAGTATTGAAAAAAAAAACTGGCTCTACACACATTAAAAAATATCTTTAAGGCCATTGTTTTATTTTGGATACAGTAGGGAACAGTCAATAACATACAAGGTTTGAATACTTTCCTGCTCTCTCCAAAAAGTTTTTAAAAGTTTGCCATTAGATAAACAAAGTAGGTCTATACCCTGACTTGAGGATGTTTGCTTAAAGTAGAACTACATCACCCATCCATGTCTCCATGCATTATTTTTGAGAAATCACTTTGAAAAAACACTCTCTAGCATTTCTGGCCGTGGCCATCTTGAGTAAGGATAGATGATTCATGTAACAATTACTTTCTGGAATCCATCTGCCCTTAGCTCAGGTATTCAGGCAGGAGAGTGTGCTTAGCTGAAGACTCCGAGGATATATGACATTTTTTGCCTAAGCATAAACTAGGAAGTAACTAAAGAAATGTAAAAAAAAAAGTTTAAAACAAGTAAATGTAATACACTTTCCTATCTATTTACTAATTCTAGCAGCATAAGGATTCAAAATAGTTAAAGTGGTTGTAAAGGCTCAAGTTTTTTTTTTACCTTCATGCATTCTATGTATGAAGGTAAAAAAAAAGCTTCTGTTTTTTTTTTTTTTTTTTTTTAGCAAACTGGATCAGATTGGAGGAAGGCGGGTATAAACAAAAAGTCTTTTAACACCCACCAGTCCATAGGAATAGATGATCCATCCAATCAGGTATGCCTAAAAAAGCCGATAGACAGACCTGATCTGATCACCCATGTAAAAGGAGCCTAAGGTCTGGTTCACACCAATGTGTATTTTAGGGCTTGTTGCAGAAATGCACTACAGTCCATTTAACATGGTTTCCTATGGGACATGATCACATCTATGCTTTTTTGAGCTGCTGCATTTTAGGAAAGGGTCAGGGAGTTTTTTAAGCACAAAAAGCAGCGTTTTTGCTACAATAGAGTTCAATGGAGAAGCTGCTGAAACACATGTAGTGTGTTTTTGCTGCATTTTGCTTTTTTATTCTGACCAGCAACAAAATAAATTACACTTTAAACCAAAAAAAAAGCTGGAAAAAATGCAAAACTCGTCAAAAATGCACTGCAAAATGGACAAAAAGCGCAATGCTAGGGCTTAAAGAATATATGATATTTTGATGATCGGATTTAAATCTACTTTAAGAAAAAACGTCCAATAAAAGCAGAGAATTCTTTTAATGTAATGTATTTTGGGAAAATCAACCTCTGTTAAATAAGAATGGATTTCAATAATATGTATATGAGGTTGGTATCTTGTACAATGGACTTTTCTTAAAATAGGTGAGAAGAAAAAAAAGAGAAAAGAAAACTCTGATCTAACACCACCCTGAGGCTACAGGCACAAAAGGACTGCTGTGTTGCTGGAATGCTAATGATGAGATTTGTTTAAAGGCAAGATGAAATGTGAAAAGTGATCTTCCTGGAGATGTTTTGTTTAGAAAGGAAAATTAAATGTAAAACTCTTGCAAAACACTATAATAATACTTAATGTATAGCAGGGGGTTTCCAAACTCTCAAAGTAAAGGATGAGTTCATTGTCCTTTAGATTTTATGGAGGCTGAACTATACCCAGTTCAGAAAAAAAAAAAAAAGGGAAAATAGTGCCCCAGCATCAGTGTCAATGGGAAGAATAGTGCCCCATTCTTGGTATCAGTGGAAGGAATAGTGCCCCATCCTTGGGATCAGTGGGAGGAATAGTACCCCATTATCGGTGTCAATGGGAACAATAGTGCCCCATCATTGATATCAGTGGGATAAAAAGGTGCCCCATCATCAGAGTCAATGGGAAAAATAGTGCCCTATCCTTGATATCAGTGGGAGGAAAAGGTACCCTAGCATCAGTGTCAATGGGAAGAATAGTGCCCCATTCTTGGTATCAGTGGGAGGAATAGTGCCCCATCAGTGTGAATGGGAAGAATAGTGCCCCATTTTTGATATCAGTGGGATAAAAAGATGCCCCATCATCAGAGTCACAGGGAAGAATAGTGCCCCATCCTTGATATCAGTGGGAGGAAAAGGTACCCCATCAGTGTCAATGGGAAGAGTAGTGCCCCATCCTTGATATCGGTGAGAGGAAAAGGGGCCCCATCATCCGTGTCAGTGGGAAGAATAGTGCCCCATCCTTGTTATCAGTGGGAGGAAAAGGTGCCCCATCATCAGTATCAATGGGAATAATAGTGCCCCATCCTTGGTAACAGTAGGAGAAATAGTGCCCCACCATTGAATAGCAGGAATGGGAGGAATTATGCCCGGCATTGGTATCAGTTGAAGGAATGATGCCTCATAGTTTGTGTCAGTAGAAAAAAAAATTTGCTAAAAAAAAAAAATCTAAATATGTGTAAATTAATTGGTTTACATGAATGTTCTAGGGTCTACAAATGGCAGTATATATACTGGAATTTTTTTTTTTTTATATACAGTGGGGATCGAAAGTTTGGGCACCCCAGCTAAAAATTTGTATTAATGTGCATAAAGAAGCCAAGGAAAGATGGAAAAATCTCCAAAAGGCATCAAATTACACATTAGACATTCTTATAATATGTCAACAAAAGTTAGATTTTATTTCCATCATTTACACTTTCAAAATAACAGAAAACAAAAAAATGGCGTCTGCAAAAGTTTGGGCACCCTGCAGAGTTAATATCTTGTACTGCCCCCTTTGGCAAGTATCACAGCTTGTAAACGCTTTTTGTAGCCAGCCAACAGTCTTTCAATTCTTGTTTGAGGTATCTTTGCCCATTCTTCCTTACAAAAGTCTTCCAGTTCTTTGAGATTTCTGGGCTGTCTGTCACGCACTGCTCTTTTAAGGTCTATCCATAGATTTTCAATTATGTTGAGGTCAGGAGATTGTGAAGGCCATGGCAAAACCTTCAGTTTACACCTCTCGATGTAATTCCCCGTGGATTGTGAGGTGTGTTTAGGATCATTATCCATTTGTAGAAGCCATCCTCTCTTTAACTTCAGCTTTTTCACAGATGGCATCGTTACCATCCAAAATTTGCTGAAATTTTATTGAATCCATTTTTCCTTCTACTCGTGAGATGTTCCCTGTGCCACTGGCTGCAACACAACCCCAAAGCATGATTGATCCAACCCCATGCTTTACAGTTGGACAGAGGTTCTTTTCATTAAATTCTGTGCCCCTTCTTCTCCAAACGTACCTTTGCTCATTCCTGCCAAAAAGTTCAATTTTAACCTCATCGGTCCACAGAACTTGTTTCCAAAATGCATCAGGCTTGTCTATATGTTCATTTGCAAAGTTCAAACGATGATTTTGGTGGTGAGGACGTAGAAGAGGTTTTCTTCTGATGACTCTTCCATGAAGACCATATTTGTACAAGTATTTATAGTGGAATAGTGTACCACAACTCCAGTGTGTGCCAGATCTTTCTGGAGGGATCGTGCAGTCAAACGTGGGTTTTGAATTTTTTCTCACAATCCTGCGAGCTGTTCTGTCTGATATTTTTCTTGGTCTTCCAGATCTTGCTTTAACTTCCACTGTTCCTGATGACTGCCATTTCTTAATTACATTCCGAACAGAGGATATTGACATCTGAAAACACTTTGCTATCTTCCTATAGCCTTCTCCAGCTTTGTGAGCATCAACTATTTTCAGTTTCAGTTTTCTAGACAACTGCTTAGAAGAACCCATGGTGCTGATTGTTGGGGCAAGGTCAGATGAGTCTGGGCATTTAAAACCTTTGAGATTGACATCACCTGGTTTTCCCAGACGATGATTGAGAACAATCCATGACACTGGCAGGTCTCAGCTTGGCAAAGGGGGCAGTGCATGCTATAAATTGTGCAGGGTGCCCAAACTTTTGCAGACGCCATTTTTTTGTTTTCTGTTATTTTGAAAGTGTAAATGATGGAAATAAAATCTAACTTTTGTTGACATATAAGAATGTCTAATCTGTAATTTGATGCCTTTTGGAGATTTTTCCATCTTTCCTTGGCTTTTTTATGCACATTAATACAAATTTTTAGCTGGGGTGCCCAAACTTTCGATCCCCACTGTATATATATACACTAGCAATGGTGGTGATCAGTGACTTATAGCAGAACAGCGTTGGGCATTCTGACACTAGGGGGGGGGACTAACTGTCTCTGACATCCCCAGTGACACTACTACAGTAATCATTGCTAATAAAAAGCATTGACACTGTACTAATGACACTGGGCAGGAAGGGGTTAACATCTGGGGCGATCAAAGGTTTAAGGGTGTGCTGTTTCACTGTGGGCTGTGTGTGTGCTTTACACTGTAAGCACACTGCTTTGTACGGCTCTGCTATGCAGGAGCTGACAGGGGGAGAGATCTGTATTGTCCTGGTGATAGACAGCCGAGGCCACCAATTGTGGCGTGGGTAGGGAGTCTACCCCCTACCTGGAAATGCAAAATCACATGTATGTATGTATATATATATATGTGTGTGTGTGTGTATATATATATGTGTGTATATACAGTTGCAAGAAAAAGTATGTGAACCCCTTGGGATTACGTGGAGTTTTGCATGAATTGGGCATAAAATGTGCTCTGAACGTCATCTAAGTCACAACAATAGAAGAACACAGTCTGCTGAACATAATACTACACAAACATTAGATGTTGCCATGGTTTAATTGCACATAACATGTAAACATTCACAGTGCAGGGAGGAAAAAGTATGTGAACCTTTGGACTTAATAACTGGTTGACCCTCCTTTGGCAGCAATAACCTCAACCAAACGTTTCCTGTAGTTGCAGCTCAGACCTGCACAACGATCTGGAGTAATTTTGGACCACTCCTCTTCACAAAACTGTTTCAGTGTAGCAATATTCTTGGGATGTCTGGTGTGAATCACTCTCTTAAGGTCATGCCACAGCATTTCAATCGAGTTGAGGTCAGGACTCTGACTGGGCCACCCCAGAAGGCGTATTCTGTGCTGTTGCAGCCATTGTTTTGTTGAATTACTTGTATGCTTGGGTCATTGTCCTGTTGCATCACCCATCCTCTGCGGAGCTTCAGTTGGCGGACAGATGGTCGTACGTTTTCTTGCAAAATGTCTTGATAAACTCTGGAATTCATTTTCCCATCACTGACAACAATCCGTCCAGGCCCTGAGGCAGCAAAGCAGCCCCAAACCATGATGCTCCCTCCGCCATGTTTTACAGTGGGGATGAGGTTTTGATGTTGGTGTGCTGTGCCTTTTTTTCTCCACACATAGTGTTGTGTGTTCTTCCCAAACAACTCAATCTTGGTTTCATCTGTCCACAGTATATTTTGCCAGTAGTGCTGTGGAACATCCAGGTGCTCTTTTGCAAACTTCAAATGTGCTGCAATATTCTTTTTGGACAGCAATGGCTTCCTTCGTGGTGTCCTCCCATGTACTCCATTCTTGTTTAATGTTTTCCTTATTGTAGATGTGTCCACAAAAATGTTAGCATGTGCCAGAGATTTCTGTAGGTCTTTAGCTGACACTCTGGGATTCTTTACCTCATGCAGCATTCTGCGCTGTGCTCTTGCAGTCATTTTTACAGGACGACCACGCCTAGGGAGAGTAGCAACAGTGCTAAACTTTCTCCATTTGTAGACAGTCTGTCTTACCATGGACACATGAACATCAAGGCTTTTGGAGATACTTTTGTAACCCTTTCCAGCTTCATGCAAGTCAACAATTCTTGATCGTAGGTCTTCTGAGAGCTCTTTTTCTGCGATTCATGGTTCACATCAGACAGTGCTTCTTGAAACCATTAAACCCAAAACAGGTGTGTGTTTTTTATGGGCAGGACAGCTGGCAGCAACACATGCAATATCATCACACTGATTGGAGTCAAGGTTGGCTCACTCCTGGCTCCAATTAGCTCTGGGAGAAGTCATCAAGCTAGGGCCTCACATACTTTTTCCTCCCTGCACTGTGAATGTTTACATGTTATGTGCAATTAAACCATGACAACATCTAATGTTTGTGTAGTATTATGTTCAGCAGACTGTGTTCTTCTATTGTTGTGACTTAGATGACGTTCAGAGCACATTTTATGCCCAATTCATGCAAAACTCCACGTAATCCCAAGGGGTTCACATACTTTTTCTTGCAACTGTGTATATATGTATATATATATATATATATATATGATTTTGCATACCCCTGATGCCCTTTAGCAGTATTTTTGCAATTGGGCAGCGGGAAAGCAGTTACCCTAAGGGTTTTAACTTGTGATTTTCACAAAACTTAACATCTGCATCTGCATCATGTTTAAAGTCCAAGTTACAAATCTTATTTTTGTTCAATAAAGTTTTATTTTATCAAAGAGTAGAGCAGTAAAGACATATGAGAAATCCAGCTGACAGCTACAAATAATATATTCATTATGTCCACATGGAGATTTATTTTTTTTTTTCCATCATATTATAACATTTTATTGTGTTTTAGCCCTGGTACTGTGCCACCCCTGAAACACATTGGCTGTTTTACACTGGATTTTTATCATGAAAGAAATATGAAGTCTATCCCAACCATGGCACCACCTGCCTGGAGTTTGCATGTTCTCCCTGTGCCTGTGTGGGTTTCCTCCAGGTACTCCAGTTTCCTCCCACACTCAAAAGACATGCTGGTAGGTTAATTGGCTCCTGTCTAAATTGGCCTTAATATGTGTATGTATGAATGTAAATTAGGGACCTTAGATTGCACGCCCCTTGAGGGTTAGGGACTGATGTGAATGTACAATATATATGTAAAGCGCTGCGTAAATTGATGGCGCTATACAAGTACCTGAAATAAAAAAATAAAAATAAAACCATTGGTGTGGTTCTCTGGCCTCTGAAAAGCATCACATCCAAGATCCATTAGTTTATCAATGTCCTCTTGTCAAGAGCTACCTAACCAGAGCGATTAGTCTCAACAATAAAAATAAACAATGTCTCTACTCTGAAATTGAACAAAAGCAGGCCATTCTTTATACAATTTTGCTCAATCCCCCCCAACCCAACATCAGCACAGTCAGTGTTAATGGGAGACTCTCTCCTGCAGTGTTGTGTTCTGCCGGCCGGGAACCTTCCCTCTCAGAACGACACAATGATAGATTCTAGCATCTATAGCCACCGGCAGTGATCGAAAGAATAAAACCCAGCAGGCTGGTTGGACTGAAGTTGATCGATGGATCAACTTTAGTACAACCTGCCTACCCATGGATGGATCAAAACTCCACTGGTTCCCACTGAACCGGCTAAGATTCAGTCCATTGGATCCAGTGACTTCCATCTATAAATGTCTGTTTTCTGTAGCTATGAAGGTGTATTGGTAGCACTACGGGGCCAGTACAACTGTACGCCCATTCTGCCTATTGTGGCACAGCTTTTACGCTTAAGAACACCTAAAAAAAAAAAAAAGCAGGAACTGGCCCACTTTCAGTCAGTGTGTGCAGTGGTCTTTCCAAAAGAAGCTGTTCTAACGGCTGGCTTTTGTCAAACAGACATTCTGGAAAACCAGCATCCGATCATTACTTGCAGCCAATGACTGCGAGCGCTGAACTGTGAATTTTGGAGGGGGAACCCCCCCCTCTCAAAACTCAATAGAACAGCAGGGGAGATTGCAACACCAACATCACTTGTGTTGGTATGGTGATCTCTAATTTTTTTTTTTCCATTCAGCCCCCAAGATTGAACAGAAAAAAAACACAAACTAGCAACTATCACAGAGTAAAGCAGAACTTCACCCAAAAGGTGAAGAAGTTCCACTCTTCCACCTCCTCCCCCTTTAAACATTTGGGACCTTTTTTGGTTGTTAGGGGGAGACAGGTACCTGGTTTTGTCAGGTACCTGATCCCCCACTTCTGGGTCAGAGGAAGTTTTGCCCACAGCCTTCTGGGACATGTCACAGGTCCCAGAAAGCTGCGGGACCAATCAAATAGCGCATTGCGGCTCACGCATGTGCAGTAGGCAGCTGGCTGTGAAGCCAAAAGCAGTCACAGCCAGCTGCCCACAGTTAGTATGGCAGTGTCGGGGACCCAAGCCTGGTGAGGAAACCACCCGGGTGAGGACATTGCTGGATCCTGGGGCAGGTGAATATCTAATTATTAAAAGTCAGCAGCTACATTTTTTTGTAGCTGCCAATTTAATTTTCGAACAGAAGACTTGAACAGTGCTTTACGAGAACCTATTGAAAATGTACAGTTCAGTAGACAGGGAGAATCCTCGTGCACACAGCACACGGTCCAATGCTGGGCCGCATCAATGGCAACTAAAACACTTTTGTGTAACACTGGTAATAAATGCCCAAAAAAAAAACGTTCTGGAAAATAAAGAATCACTGCCAAATGTATTTTTAACTTAAAGGCTTTAATTCAAGCAATATTAAGGAACAAACAATTGTAAACAAATTACTATTATATTTGTGAGCATGGTCTAGTAATCCATTCACGTATTGCAATTGTACCAAGGTTCTGGCAAGGAAGCAAATAGAAAAGTCTAAAGAAATAAAAGTATCCAATGGGTGTAAATCTAGGCCGATTTGCAGTGCATACCACCCCACCATACTCATATTAATAGACTGAAAGCACAGGTGCCCCTATCCACGGGGACAACTGGTTAAAGGATAAGTTCACCTTTAAGAACGTTACGTCTGTATTTAGAGTATAACATGCCCCCCAGCCCTTCCAACAAGGGGCAGGGGTTCTCCCCCCACAGACACTGTTACATTTCAAATTGGAGTGGCTGCATAGGGCTCTGCCCACAGAGCCGCATCAATGATTCACAGGGATCTATGAATGAATAAAAATGCAAACCCACTGATCGCAGGTGCAATACTTGTAGGCTGCTGAGAAAAAAAAAATTACCAGCACAAATATGTGCATATATATATATAAAATGTATTTATTTATTTTTTTTTGGGGCCTAATGATGAACTTAGCCTTTACAAGGGAATGTATAGTGGTTTTGTAGATATTTTCTCTATTATGGTCAGTACCGGAATTTTGTAAAATCAAGTAAATTGTACAGTTCTTGTAAGAGGAGATAACATGAAGTAAAATGGTGTGTTAGGTTCCCCTTTAGTTCCAGGTTGAAATAGAAATGTGCGAGTCAAAATAATAAAATAGAATGTTAAGTAGAAGAGGTCAGTATTGGTAAGGGTTTGTGTGCATTTAATGTAAAATGTTACTTTGACATGGTAATGAGTAGTATTTTTTCCCCCAGATTTAATCATCATGATTGTGGGATTCTGTATATATGGCAGCAGAAAATGCAGTCATAAATACAAAAACAAAACAAAAAAAGGTAAAAAAAAAAAAAGTACCTAGCAGCCATTTGCGAAGATTAGCATCTGATTATTGTGTTTTATAGCAGCCTCACATGCGCAGTCATAGAATGGCCTACACATGCACAGTAGAGGTGACATATTAGTACACATAGAATGTGCTGAAGTCACTGCTGTCACACCGAATGCTTCTGACTGCATTTTAATATTGATCTTTAGGAATATGTCTGCGGCAACATGCAATATTGTATTAGAGCCGACTCAAAAAGGTGCACAAATCAGGTGCATGCATGATAGTTGGAAGCATTTAATAACATAGACTTGCTCCTGCGCAGGCGATCAGTGACATTTTTACACTGAACTGATGTCCTGTATAGTTGATGTCACCCAGAGATGTCACTTCTCCCAGCGCCAGAAGCTTCTTTACTCTGTAAGCGCTGGGCTCCCATGGGTACATATGCATGTCTGAAAAGCACACACTACTACACTCACTGCCATTTACCCAGCATGCACTACTACGCTCACTGCCATTTATCCACCATGCACTTCTACACTTGCTGCCATTTACCCAGCATGCACTACTACACTCACTGCCATTTATCCAGCATGTACTTCTACACTCACTGCCATTTACCCAGCATGCACTACTACACTCACTGCCATTTATCCAGCATGTACTTCTACACTCACTGCCATTTATCCAGCATGTACTTCTACACTCACTGCCATTTATCCAGCTTGCATGTCTATGCTTACTGCCACCTATCCAGCATGCACTTCTACACTCGCTGCCATTTACCCAGCATGCACTTCTACTCACTGCCATTTATCCACCATGCACTTCTACACTTGCTGCCATTTACCCAGCATGCACTTCTACACACGCTGCCATTTACCCAGCATGCACTTCTACACACGCTGCCATTTACCCAGCATGCACATCTACGCTCGCTGCCATTTACCCAGCATGCACGTCTACGCTCACTGCCATTTACCCAGCATGTACGTCTACGCTCACTGCCATTTACCCAGCATGCACGTCTACGCTCACTGCCATTTACCCAGCATGTACTTCTACACTCCCATTTACCCAGAATGCACTTCTACACTTACTGCCATTGATCCAGCATGTACTTCTACACTCACTTCCATTTACCCAGCATGCACTTCTACACTTACTGCCTTTTACCCAGCATGCACTTCTACACTTACTGCCATTTATCCAGCATGCACTTCTACACTCACTGCCATACACTCAATGCATCAGATCCAACACACCTTTCTATTCTCGCTGCCACTGATTCGATGCGCCCTTCTACACTCCCACCACAGCCCCCATGTGCATGTATTCCCACCCACAAGCACTTCTGTATTCATCCCATTCAACAAATGGACACACTTTTGCTAGTATTAAACTGTTGCATATGCTGTAACTCGTGTTCTTTTGAGGCAGTGGATATTGTGCTAATCTCCTTTTCATCTATTTGGCTATTTCAGTTTCCCATTCTGCTGAAAGAAACCTATTGCGTACTAAACTCAATTGGGGGGGGGGTGATTTACTATAGGCACTTTGAAAGTTGCTCCAGAGCTTAGTGATGGGGAGCTCTGCAAACATCCATCATCCAATCATGTGCAAGTAAAAATGCTGTTTTATTTTTTTTTTTATTTTCCTCGCAGGTGATTAGGTATTCTTTGTAAAGTAAGGCTTTACCTCATTGGAAGCTATGAAGCAACTGCACTTGCAAAGTGCACAGTCAATTGGCCTTTATGTAAGGCATTTTTCACGGTTTTCAGTTTTGCAGAAACGCACTACAGTCCATTTAACATGGTTTCCTACAGGCCACATTCACATCTCTGCATTTTCCATTTTTTTTGGAAAGGGTCAGGTACTTTTTCTTGCAGCAGCTTAAATTTTTGGTTCCATAGCCTTCAATGGAAACACAGCAGAAAGGCATTAAAAATACAGTGTCTGCGTTTTTGATTAGTTTCTGCTGTCTTCTCCCACATGACAGCACACACCTGCTGTCAAAAACGAGTTTGAACACACGCAAAACGCACAGAGAAAATACATCAATCGCAACCGGCATAGGTGTGAAGCAGGCCTACATCTCCCCCAGTGAGTCATTAGAGCAGTGATGGCCAAGCCTGACATTTCAATCAGGCAATCACAAAGCAATTCGCATCTACTGTGCTGTCTCTTAAGGCTTGGTTCACACATGCTTTTTGCTTTTGATCTGTTTTATAATGCTTTTTGCATTGTGCTTTGCATTTTTTTTCAGCTTTTTTTTTTTTGTTAAAGTGGAAATTTTTGTTGATGCGGGGCAGAAAAAAAACCCAAAAAAAACTGCAACATACTGTAAAAATGCAGCATCATATAGTCTTTAAGTCCTGGTTCACACCAGTGGAGTTCTTTTTGTCCGTTTTGCCATGTGTTTTTGACGAGTTTTGCAGGGTTTTTTCAGCACACTGATGCGGTGCAGAATTTGCAGCGTTTTCTTTGTGAATTCCACACCGCATCACAATCGCACCCTGTTCATACGAACCGATGCGGGTGTGTATGTTAAAAACACCCCGACATTGGTCCGCAAAACGCAGTGCGATGTGCAGAATCAGATTGCATAGGTGTGAATATCCATGTGATCTGATTCTAGTGTGGACCAAAATAGGGTCCTGCACGTTTTCGGTGCAGGTGCGGTGTCAGTGGAGCTATACAAAATGTATGGCTCTAATCGCACCGCATACAAATCGCATGTGATTTGTACAGGGATGTGGTGCGGTTCCTGTGCGAATCACATGGGATTTACCACACCGCATTAGTGTGAACCTAGGATCAATGTAGAATTTTTTTGCTGCCGGTCAGATAACAAACGCAAAAGCACACTACATGCAATTCAGCAGCTTCTCCATTGAAATCTATTGTAGTAAAAACACTGCTTTTTGCCCACACGGCCACATAATTTATATTGTAAAGCGCTGTACAAACTGTTGGTTCTATATAAATCTTGTTTAATAATCACACAGTTCTGTGGAAAGCCTTCCCAGAAAAGCGGAGACTGTTGTTGGCAAAGAGGGGGACAGCTTCATATTAGTCAGAGTCTTGGTGTGGTGTTCTCAAACATTGGCCTCCACGGTGTTGGAGAAAGTTTCCACTGTTGTAGGAAGAAATAGCATCCTGGTTTTCCCTTGGTTCATGGATTGCCATGGCACACAGCCATAGGCCAGCTTGGGGAGGACATACATCTAAAGAGATGCTAAGAAAGACTTTGAAATGGCCTGATTTACCCCGGTTCACATATATGCAGGCGTACGGGCCACGTTTTGCGTTGGCACGAGAGCCCATTCATTTGAATGGAGTCCCGTGCACCGCAGGGAAGGAGTCCCTGCACTTCTTCTGAAAACACAGCCCACACAGTTACCTCCGTTCCCAGTACGGTTGTGTTTTCCAGTGTGGGCGGCGTGCCATTAGAAAGAATGGCACCCGCCCATGGGTCCGTGTTCCTCTGTGCAGCTGCACAGATTTTCGTACGGATCCGCAGCGGCACCACCCACACAGATGTGAACCAAGCCTTATTCAGAAAAATAAAGAAAGCCCAAATGGGCAGGTTGCCCAGTACTTCCAGTATAACTATCAAAGGACATCTAACAAATGATGTGCTAAATAAATGAAGAGATTAGGTGTTAGAAATATATCTGCAGTACGTGTTAAGGGAATAAAAGATTCCCTTCCTAAATTGTATAAGTGTTACATAGAACAATTCAAGCAAAAAAAGTCATTGTGCAAACGTCAGGGAATAGCTCCGCATTCAATGTCATTATTCACAGCTGCCTTGGCTAATGTCGTATATCGGCTATTAAACGTAAACTAGTGTGAGCTCAGTCTGCCTCTCCGCTATTCATTTACCGTGCTTGTGCAATAAAAATCCATTTGTGAATAACCTGGGGCTGAACTTCCTGGTAAATATTTGACCTTCTAAAGAAACCTGAAGCAATCTGGTTACAGAATCTCCCAGCTGATTGATCAACCATCAAAGGGAAGGGGGTGGAACTTGGCAATAGTAATTCTAGCACACCAGCTTTAATCTACCTGGTTATGAGCAAAAAGCAGTGTTAAACGCAAACAAAAATCGTTGTGTCACAGATTACCAATTCTTAGATGTGCCGGCTGTATTAATATTCGAAAGATGAAAACGACACTTGGGGCTTCTTCTCGACAGGTGTGGTGGGACTGTGTTGGACAACTAGTCCAGTGCAGTCCCAGCACTAGGCAAAGCAAAATGCGTAGTCTCCTATGTGGCCAATTCACACTACCACATTGTGGCAGCCCATACTTTTTTTTATTTCCCCAGTACAGTGCGATGCAAAGCATTCCACCGCCTTACGGCTCAGTAGCGAATAGAACCAAATGAACGGTGCAATACACCACAATCAGCGCATGAGCACTGCAGTGATCTCATTGTATAGCATACTAGCCACTGCGTTTTAATGCAGAAGCTGGTGTAACCAAGCCCTTACCGCCGGCGCCTCCCAGCCCTTTAAGGGTTTTAGAAGCCGGGAGGCAGGGTGGGGATTTATGGTCATGTGACAGCCGTGATTCGCTGTCACATGATTGAGAAAGGTCCCGATCAAAACAGGAGATCGGGACCTTTCCGTGAGTACCGAACATGTGTGCTGGGAACACGAAGGGCGCACACTCTCAGCACCTATGTTTTTCTCAATTGCACGCAAATGTGCGGCCGCTCTATGTCTAGGCCCAGACACCGGTAGGCTGCACATTTGCATGCGGCCAGCGCCAAGAGGTTAAGGTTTGCTAAGCTGCAATAGAATACATTTTTGGGTTTAATAAGCATTTCATATTTTGTTTCAAGTTTTCCCCTCTTACATGAGACACTATTGAAATCACCTGCATTTAAATGACCAATAAAAGAATTCTCTTCCCATCCACCAGTCAGGTCATTTTAACAACCAGTCCAGATCATTTTACAAGCAAGGTTCAGGACCCACGGTCATATGGAATTTTAACATCCCAAATGAAATTACATATTCAATTGTTCTTCTAATTGAGTCCAGGTTCACACTGATGCAGTGAGGCACATCGCATGTGATTCACACAGGAACCGCACCGCGTTCCTGTGCAAATCATATGCGAATTCTGTGCGGTGCGATTTGAGCCATACATTTTATATGGCTCAAATCATACGGCATCTGCACCAAAAAGGTTCAGGACTTTTTTTTTTCTTTTTTTAGTCCGCACCAGAAACTGATCACGTGGGCATTTTACACTCATGAAATCTGATTCTGCACATCGCACCACATTTTGCGAACTGATTTTGGGGTGTCGTTCGCTTAAAATACACACCTGCAGTGGTTCATATGAACGGGGTGCGATTATAATGTGGTGCGGCAATCGCACAGAATCCGGTGTAAATTCCGCACCGCATCAGTGTGAACCCAGGCTGAAAATTAACATAACCTCTGCAGGGAACAAACTTAAAGAGTAACTTCTGCTCCCAAATGTTCCGCTCATAAACGAATACTGCTAACAGGTGCAGTTACTAAATCCTTTGATATTCCTCAAAATACTAAAAATATAAAAAATGTGTAGCAAATGCATCGATAACCCCAATTTTCTCCTATGCTGGCTACACGGTGGGTAGTCAGCCTTAAAAAAAAAAAAAAACAATTCCTGCATGCACACAACAAGGTGGACGCAGGAGTGCCCCCACCGCCAGGATGTTGTATGCTCACAGTAGGGACTCTTCTCCACTGTCAGAATACACTGATAAGTGCTGCAGCTGATTTTTCCAGAGGATCTGTTCAACAATTGGCTTCTGGGAGGGCTACACACAGATCAAAATTCAGCAGGTCCCCCTTAGATATTTCAAACTGTCTCTTGGGACTTGTTGAACCTCTAGCCATCAACATGTATAAATACATCAGCGGTTCATATAGTGAACTCGGTGTAGAGTTCTTCACCCTGAGGTCATCACAGAGGACAAGGGAGCACTCTTTACGTCTGGAGGAAAAGCGATTTAATCTCCAAACACAGAAAGGTTTCTTCACAGTGAGAGCTGTGAAAATGTGGAATAGACTCCCTCAAGAGCTGGTTCTGGCCAGCTCAGTGGATTGCTTTAAAAAAAAGGTCTGGGTTGTTTCTTGGATACACAGAATATAACTGGATATAACATTTATAGGTAAAGTTGATCCAGGGAATATCAGATTGCCTCTCAGGGGATCAGGAAGGAATTGTTTTCCCTGAAGGAGCAAATTGGATCATGCTTTGCTGGGTTTTTCCCTTCCTCTGGATCAACTGTGGGTGTAGGATTAGAACTTTTTTTTTTTTTTAATGGTTGAACTGGATGGACTTTTGTCTTTTTTCAGCCACACTATGTAACTGTAGCCTGAAGAAAATCATCTAGCACATTGCTCAGTGTTATTGTTTTACGCTAGGAAAATGATTGTACAGAAATTAAAGTCTTCTGTGCCACCCACTCTAAACTGGAAATCTTTAGTGAATTTGGCTCTTTTGCTTTATAAAGCCTTTTACAACAGCAGGGGGTGCCTAGCCCCATTTGATAGTCTGGTCAGTGTGGGTGGAAAGTCAACAGTCACAATTGTTTTGCAGATTTTCCTGTGGGTCCGCGGTTGTCCTCGATTCTGAGACTACCGTCTGTGATTGTGCGGCTTCTGATATTTCTTGACTTTGTGTAATTTGGATCATTGCCCCTCAGATTCTACTTGACTCCTTATTACTGGCATGTACTGCTGCCGATTTCTACTGTCTCCATATGCTTGATAGTGTGTTGGGCCTACTGAAGCACATTGGTTTTCCACTTTTCTGGGGAGTTTTTTGTTTTGTTTTTTTTCCCTCTCTTTGAGTGCTGCTGCACTGTATTGTATGTTTAAAATCAATAAACAAAATTTATTTAAAAAATAATTTGTCAGGTTCCTGCTAAGCCCGATTTTGATCTGTGCATAGCCAAGGTTTTGTTGCCAATTTCCTGTTAGAGGATTTGCCGACGCTTCCTGTCTTGAAAACACTTTGCAATTCCTATTCCCTTCACCAAAGTGCATATTATATTCATGGAAAATATGACAGAGCCATTGAAATTGCCACACATAGTAGCCATTTAAATTTTTTTTTTTTTTTAAAGGATTACATTTGCTGAATTATGTCGATCAAAGTCAAAAGTACAAAGCTCTGCTTTCTTAAAACTCATTTTCTCAGAACTGTTTAATCTTTAATCTCAAATTATCTTTGCAGTTTGAAGTTTAAAGTGGAGTCTGGCATCTCGCCTGTAATCTGACACAATTAAAGGTGATGCGCTTTAAAGCAACCCTGTTGTTAAACTGGTGTAACCCCAGGCAAACGATCCCTGTTAAAGAATGGTGTAAATTCTTACCTATTCTGCCTCCAAATGGCACTTTGTTAAACCAGTAGTAGCTCTCACTGACCCCCTCATCCTCCCCTCCATGTCAATAGAGGATTACTGAATACCAGCAGGAAGAACCAGCCAGAGCTGAAGGGGACCAAGGAGATTGAAAACAGAGAAAGCGCAGGGAGTACAGATCTCACATACTGCTTTGGATTTCAGTGTAACAGAGACAGCAGTCTCAGGTAACTACAGCAAATAAGATCTCACTGGATTTCTGGCAGGATCATCAGGTATTTTTCTATAGCTGCTGAGTTTTTGGAAACAAAACACAGGGAAATGTGTATGCATTGCAGAGATTTTCATTTTGTCTACACATACACTCTAATATTGGTGTTACTGTCCTAGTGGGTAAGCGGAACATACAGTTCATCCAGAATGTATTCACAGCGCTTAACCTTTCCCATATTTTGTTATGTTACAGCCTCATTCCAAAATGGATTAAATTCATTTTTTTTCCTTCACATTGTACAAACAATACCCCATAATGACAATGTGAAAGATGTTCATTTTGAAATCTTTGCAATTTATTAAAAATAACCCTGCACACAAGTATTCACAGCCTTTGCCATGACACTCAAAATTGAGCTC
Organism: Staurois parvus; assembly: GCF_062004578.1. NCBI lineage: Eukaryota > Metazoa > Chordata > Amphibia > Anura > Ranidae > Staurois > Staurois parvus. The sequence continues at coordinate 2,327,316 of NW_028318222.1, forward strand.
TGGTGCATCCTGTTCCCACTGATCATCCTTGAGATGTTTCCACAACTTGATTGGAGTCCACCTGTGGGAAATTCAGTTGATTGGACATGATTAGGAAAGGCATAAACCTGTCTATATAAAAGGTCCCACAGGTAACAGTGTATGTCCGAGTACAAACCAAGCCATGAAGTCTGAGGAATTATCCATAGACCTCTGAGACAGGATTGTATCAAGGTACAGAAAAAATTTCTGCAGCATTGAAAGTCCCAGTGAGCACAGTGGCCTCCATCATCGGTAAATGGAAGAAGTTTGGAACCACCAGGAAACTTCCTAGAGCCGGCCAAAATGAGTGATCGAGGAAGAAGGGCTTTAGCCAGGGAGGTAACCAAGCACCCGATGGTTACTCTGAAAGAGCTCCAGCATTTCTCTGTGGAGAGAGGAGAACCTTCCAGAAGAACAACCATCTCTGCAGCACTCCACCAATCAGGCTTGTATGCTAGAGTGGCCAGTACAAGGTAAATGGCAGCCTGCCTGGAGTTTGCCAAAAGGCACCTGAGGGACTCCTAAACCAAGAGAAACAAAACTCTCTGGTCTAATGCAGCAAAGATTGAACTCTTTGGCCTGAATACCAAGCGTCATGTCTGGAGGAAACCAGGCACCATTCACCACCTGGCCAATACCATCCCTACAGTGAAGCATGGTGGTGGCAGCATCATGCTGTGGGGATGTTTTTCAGCGGCAGGAACTGGGAGACTAATCAGGATCAAAGGAAAGATGAACGCAGCAATGGACAGAGACATCCTTGATAAAAACCTGTTCCAGAGCACTTTGGACCTTAAGTTGGGGCGACTGTTCATGTTTCAACAGGACAATGACCTGAAGCACACAGCCCACATAACAAAGGAGCGGCTATGGGCCAACTCTGTGAATGTCCTGGAGTGGCCCAGCCAGAGCCCAGAATTGAACCTGATTGAACATCTCTGGAGAGATCTGAACATGGCTGTGCATCGACGCTCCCCATCCAACCTGATGAAGCTTGGGAGGTACTGCAAAGAAGAATGGGAGAAATTGCCCAAAAATAGGTGTACCAAGCTTGTAGCCTCATACTCAAAACGACTTGAGGTTTTAATGTGTGGTAAAGGGGCTTCAACAAAGTATTGAGCAAAGGCTGTGAATACTTTTTATTTTTGATAAATTGCAAAGCTTTCAAAACAAACTTTTCACGTTGTCATTATGGGGTATTGTTTGTAGATTGTTGAGAAAAAAAAATTATTTTTAATCCATTTTGGAATAAGGCTGTAACATAACAAAATGTGGCAAAAGGTTAAGCGCTGTGAAAACTTTCTGGATGCACTGTATGATGAACACACAACTGTACCATGGGTCCAGAGATCTATTCACGGTTCTGGTTCAAACCATGCCTCATTCTACCACAAAAATAATTTAAATAAGAAAAATTAAGTGTTTTTCTATATTTTAAAGTGATGGTAAAGCTTCAGATTTTTTTTTTTTTTTTTTAAATGAAAATAAACATGTTATACTTACCCGTGCTGTGCAGTGGTTTTGTACAAAGCAGCCCCGATTCCTGGGTCCCCCGCCGGCACTCCTTGCTCCTCCTCTTCTCCATGTGCCACCATTTACACAGACAGGTGGCTCGGTCCTGCCCCCCCCACGTCCTCATCATAGGATCTGACTGATCAGAGAAGGATCCTATGGCTCCCACTTCTGTCAATCTAACTAGTGAGTAGGGACAGCAATGGATCAAGAGCAGGCTCGGGTAAGAATAAGGGAGTAGTGCAGGGGTGTCAAACTGGCGGCCCTCCAGCTGTTGAAAAACTACAAGTCCCATCATGCCTCTGCCTTTGGAAGTCATGCTCGTAACTGTCATTCTTGCAATGCCTCATGGGACTCGTAGTTTGGCAACAGCTGGAGGGCCGCCATTTTGACACCCGAGTAGTGGATCCTCTGCAACAGGTGTTTTTTTTTTACCTTAATTCATAGAATGCATTAAAGGTAAAAAAGCTCAAGGTTCTAGAACCATTTTAAGTTGGACCCTTGCGTCAGGCAACATACAGAGGCCTTCTGCTCCTTCACCGTTTGTCCAGGGTTTCACTGCTTACCTACATCTGCACCCGTACTGAACTGTACCATCACTACCTCACAGATACAGTAAATAAAAAAAATGCTCCCCCAAACCTTTACGTACATGATAAACATAGTTGGTGGCCTGTTACAGTGCAATGACCGCACACAAAAAGAGTCAGAGTTCACTTATTCTCTATTAATAGCTAGCAATTGCTTTAATGCCCTGCACCATGGTAAGATTTCTCTTTACACTATGATCTCATAAGCCGTAAGTATATATTTCTGCCTAAGTAATGGCAGCTCAGTGCATTTAATATAATCGTATATTAACATATATTATATTTTACAATAAAAGCATTTTGTATTTTAAAAAGTTTTTCCTTGATGACATAGGGTGAAACATCCAGACAAATATACACGCGAGATATAATAAGTTTTGTAATTCGCATACTAACACTTTGTAAATAGAGATTTCATATAGAAGAATAAAAAGGTTCTTATTTGGGAAGGACACCGTCAATGAAAATATTGCTAACTGCTTGGCAGCTGAGTGGAAATGCACAATGGTAAAAATGTTCATTAGAAAAGCACAAGAAAGATTGTTTACATTCTCAGCACATACAAGTCATAAGTACATTCTCAGGAAAAATGTAGTTCTACACACATTCATTGACACTTTACCTGTGCAGAAAAGGAAGATTAAGTTGATGAATAGTTCAGTAACAGGTGCTGCGAAAAAGATGATTTAAAGAAAAAAAAATTAAAGGAAACGTAAAAACTAAGGCCTCATCCACACAGGCGGCCACATGACCGCTCCTGGACATAGACAGTTTGTGTCCGCGGATGGCATTTCTCCCCACATCTAGTTGGGCTCAGAGTGTTGCTGAGTTCAGAGGTGACGTTTTGGCTGCCCATCTGCCCTCATTCACTTGTCTGAATGACACCTTTTGAAAGTCTGCATTTCACCTCTCCATATAACAATACCCCCTTCCCTTCAGCATTAATCTAATGGAGGCACAATTTCAGATTATAAATGGCCTACTTCCTGAAGAAATCGAATATTGCACTCTGAAATAATGTGTATGAATATGCCGTTGTAGAAAGAATGACGCTCCAAGAAGAGCAAGCAAATGGGAAGAATGGGAGTCCTCCTAGCTATTACAGAGGTAGAAAAAAGCAGATATGAGATTTCCATTTATAAGGAACATGGCAAGCCAACATTTAGCTGGCTGAACATAGCTGTACATTCCGTCTAATAAGCTCTAAAAGTGCTGTGCAAGTCAAACAAACCAGAAAGATGTTGAAATCATAAGTACAGAGACCGTGTTAGTACAGCTTTGCTAACATTCAAATGCTCCAGCGATCAAACAAAATGACAAAAACCATTGCTAAAAGAACTCTGTGAAAAAAAACGTTTTTTTTTTATAATCTTCTGGGTTACAAATGGTTAAATCAGAGGAGCTGTATGTCACCTCCTGGATTGCTGCCTGTTACTTACAATTTCACATTTTTCAAGCACTGACAGTATAACATTCGCTATACTTCCAGCACTCTGACAGAAGACTGCTCTCCTACACAGCAACCATCCTGATTCCCTGTCCCTCCTCCCATTCTGTTCAATCACAGAAAGCCTTGTGAACCCATTAAAGTGGTTGTAAAGGCTCAAGGTTTATTACCTTCATGCAGTATAAGTCCACTCTCGAACCAGCAATGTGCACTGGAGTCATGGCTATCCCGGGACTCCCTCTTCTCATTGGCTGAGACAGAAGTAGGAGCCATTGGCTCCTACGGCTGACAATTACAGCCAGTGAGCCCATGAGAAGAGTGAAGGGGTGGGGCTGAGCCGCAGCTCCATGTGTGAATGGACATACGGAGCAGCGGGTGCCCCCATAGGAAGCTGCTTGCTTTGGGGGCACCCAACAGGAGGGAGAGGCCAGGAGCGCCGGCAGGGGACCCAAAAAGGGGGAGGATCCAGGCTGCTCTGTGCAAAACCACTGCACACAGCAAGTACGTATAGACATGTTTGTTACTTTTTTTTTTCTTAAGAAAAAAAATAAGCCTTTAGAATCACTTTTAAAAAAAAAGGCATTCTGAGAATAGGCAGGATGGTTTGTGTGTAGGAGAGGTACTAGTCTGCCACTGGAGTGCTGAAAGTAAACTGTCAGTGCTAAATACAAGTACATGGTACAGCAGGCACCTATCAGGAATATGAAATGGTGGGTTCACATACTCTAGTTGTGGTCCAGCAGACTTAAAAACGTTTTCTTCCTAGAGTTCCTCTTTAATGTAAATACAAAATGGTGTACTGAACACATACATGGGTGTGGGCAGCCGTTCTGTGAGCCATCCAAAATCTGATAAAAATGCAGTCAGTTAGCAACAACCTTGAAGTTTTGCCCTAAAATGTACTGGCATCTGATATCGCAGAGTGGCTGTGTATCAGCATAATAGCAGCTGAGTACAGAACAACATGGGCGCTTTTAAAGAGATCATTTGTATGGCTAAGCCTAAGGGTACAAAACAGTTGGCTTTGCTACTGAGGGATTTAACTATTTGTGCCCATCTCCTTAGCAGCAGATAGATCCCATTGTGCTGCAAAAGAGGCGACGGCTAACAAGCAGGTACAGCTCGCAGCAGCCAAATACAATCACTTGCGTAGTGCCAGCTTCTTCATACTAAATATCTGTAACCGTCATAAGAGGCTGGCTCTTGTTCGCAGGGTACTGCCAACAGTAGAAGCGCCCACTCCTGCCCAGCTTCAAGTTGGCCATCTTGCTCAATTCTGGTGACTCGTGACTAACCCGGTACACTTGAGACATTTGGCAAGCCTGCCGCACTCATGGCCCGTATGAGGAACAATGGAAAACAATGACATAATAGGAGAACAAGCAGCTTGTAAATGTAACTTGGTGCACGCTATGGACAACACAAGCTCAGTCTAAGATTTTCAAGAATGCTAGAATATTGCTGGCACATTCACCCCTCATGTAGTACATGCTGCTACTATGGTGCAGTTGTTGAGGGAGGGCAGATCTAGCTTAACTTTTAGGTATGTGGCTTGTTTTACAGTGATATTAAAAGGCAATTTTCATTTTAAAATGACAAACATGTTCTACTTATCTGCTCTGTGTAATGGTTTTGCACAGAGAAGCCCCAGTCCGCCTCATCTCAGGTCCCCCGCCAGGGCTACTGCCCCTCCCTCCTGCTCAGTGCCCCCAGAGCAAGCAGCTTTCTAAAGGGGAACCCAAGCAGGCTGCCAACTGCCCTGCATGTCCACTTACACACAGAGCCATGGCTCAGCCCTATCTTCTCTCACCTCATTGGATCACTGGCTGTGATTGACAGCAGTGGGAACCAATGGCCAAAGAGGAAGGAGAGTCCCTGACTAGCCAAGGCTCTCGCGCACGTTGCTGGATCACACTAGGCCTCAGGTAAGTATTAGGGGGGAATAGGGGGCCTGCTGCAAAACAAAAGGTTTTTTGTATTTTTTACCTTCTTGCATAGAATGCATGAAGGTAAAAAAAACCTTGAGCCTTTACACCCACTTTAAGCTAGGCATAGACAAAAATACGGCTGGTTCAGCAAAGACCGTCCGAATTGTGATCTGTGCTTGGCCCTCCCTGTTTGACAGAAGTCGAACGTCAGATCAACTTCTGTAGAATGGTTAGCACTGGAAAATGTTGGTCAAATGGCAGCTGCAGCCATCAATCAGTGTATTCTGACAGCAACAGGAGCTTCTGTCAGAATACAATGTCCCAATGCTTGTGTGGGTGGAAGAATATGTATCCTTTTTTTTTTTTTTTTTTAAATAAAAACCACTCACCATCTATGGTCAGCTTAAGTCACTGCTGACAGCAAGGAAGGGCCATAGCAAACTTCATAGAAATCCTGAAGAGAAGAAAGCAAGCTGCATTCTCATCAGCTGACTGAGCTCACAGAGCGGTTACCTCAACTGTATGAAAGTAATAGGTGCACTTACAAAAAAACTGGTTCCTTTATCATGGAGCCCACTTATGTACCGTAATTGGGTTGCCCCTAATATTAGAGCCTAGCTCAAACAAGTACGTATACAATGTATCATGCTTTTCCATGTACATTGGATTGACAATTTATCGTACCGCTATACTGTAATCATGTAAACTAAAAAAGAGGCAACAGCTATAAGGCAAATTGTAATTTAAAGTGCACCTGTGCACTATGGACACGTTATTACATATTATTAAGCAGTAAGAGAGCTTAAAACATCAACAATTTCTCATGCTCCTTGTACTGTGACAATCATCCTGAACAGCCCTCCAAGATCTCAACTGAGACTCTGAAAAGGTAGTTTCTAGAATACAAGTACCTGGTATTTGTTTACATCAGAAGGCAAGATTTTGCTTCTATAGAAAATAAAAGAGGGATAGAAAACGGTTTTATCTCCTCTGTTGTAAACTTTAAGGATGAATTTCTCCTGTCTACAGCTAGAGGTGAATGAGGGTTTTTAAATAGCTTTCACTGCCTGTTTATAATATGACAATACTTTAATGTACACAGGAAAGCAGGCATGGTGAAAGGCTTGTGCATACCTGCAATAAAATGTTCTGGAAGCCTTTGGACCAGGAGCTCAATATGGAAATACCAACTGCTAGTCTAGAAATCAAAGCTCTGTCATGTATCCACCTCTTCAATGTGAGCCTCTTTCTTGGTTTGGTTATAGAAGATTACAGTTTTGCATGGAGGAAGAGTGTGCATACAGAAATGGTGCTATGCCTGCTTTCCAACCATCGTGCTAGCTGTTCTAGTCTAGCATTAGTATAGGTGTACTTTAAAGGCTCAAACTGCCCATAAACATACCAGCTTGCTTGTTTTGCCTCAAGTCAGGCTGCCTGCAAGACATGGCTCAGTACCCAAAATGTGTATGGGATTCTTTGCTGCTCATTTACATTTATTGAACAGGCCTGAGAAGGTAATGGGGAGAGAAGCTAAAGGGAGCAGAGCAAAAGAGGCAGCGCCAGCTAACAATGGTGATCAGGTCCCTACCAATTTGATACAGTTTACCCCCCCGACAGCAGTCAACCAGCCCTCTTTGTAGGCACTGACAGACATGATATTAATGTCTTTATCTAGGATGAACTTTTTCTTCACCATCTAAAATTGCTGCTTTTTATAACATCTTGTCAAGAAAAGGCTCCTCTGTGCCCAGCCTGAGATCACTTGCACTTTTCTATGGAGGCCTAGACTTGGAGCATAAGCCCCACCAACCTCCCCCATGTCCAATAAGAGTGCCTTGCTGGCCAATGAGTGGGCACCCCAAGTAGAGGCTTCCATAGCAAAGAGTACGTAATCTCAGATGGGGCAGAGAATGCTTTTCCAGATACCAGTGGGCAAGTTGTTGTACTTGCTTTTAGGCAACAATTTTAGTTTAAAGTGTTACTAAACCCAGAACAGTAAAATCAGTCTGTATATGCAGTAAAGCATGCTTGTTATATTTACTGTGGAACTTAAGGGGTTAATCCTCCGTATTGTGTAAAAAGGCAGTTTGAGCCTATCTTCTCTGATTATCCCCTTCTTTCACAGTCCCCAATCCATCTGTAGATAATACAGAGCCCTAGGAGGCATTCTGCAAAAGTTCAATTTGGTGTAGTGCGGGTGCATGTGATCAGCGCAGGGCCAATCAGCACTGTCCAGACAGAGGTCAAGGGTCATGCAGCCTCATAGCACAGTCAGAGGAGAACAAAAACTCCTCCTACAAGCTTTAACGAGTGTACAGCCAAACACTGACAGAAGTCAGAAGCCTGCTACATAGTGCTGATGAGAAAAGGTATTTAGCAGTTTATATTTACTAAAATAATTGCATTTCCATGTTGTGTGTACTGTGGGAGATCAGATATAGTGAATGCAGGGTCCTGGGTTTAGTAACACTTTAAAACAGAAGAACAAAAAGTTCTCCAATAAAACTATTACACTCCAAAATAATTTAGTTAATGCTGGTGGGGGAAACAAAATGATGCCTTTCGGGTCTCCATGATCCTTGCCACCATCAACAGGTCTTACAAGGATTAGCAATCTCATCACAATACACCTGCCAGTACCTTCCACAATATAAAAAATGGAGACTACAGCAACCAGAGTGTGACAACCTCAAAAAACTAAAGACAGGTGATATGCAAAGGACAGAAACCGATAACGCTCTCTGAAATATTCCCTGGGGATACATACACATCGACCATCATCCAAGATTGTTAGTTGCTAGAGGGTTTGGAAAATAAAGAAAGGATAGAATGTTTTGCATACGCGTCTAGATCAAACATGGTGCAATTGTATATCTAAAGCCAAAACTTTTCTTTTCAACTTTGGTGGAGCAGGGAATGCTTAAAACTGAAGATTTTGGGTGTCCTAATGGGGAGATTACACTTTACCTGCAGTCTCAGGACACAAAAGACCGGGACACCCTTGCTTACTCCTTTAACCAAAACAAGAAAAAAAAGTTTGGTGTTTTAGATACACTTTACATTTAGTGGTAAGCAATTTTAAAATACAAACATTAAAACAGACATACTCATTATTACAGTAAAACATGGCTAAATGGATATCATCTCTCAGGATAAAACCGCAAAGACCTTTACTGCCTTTTCAAACGACACACAACAATCAAAACAACTGCCAATGCTGTTGGCGTGCAAAAATATTTTTCTGGATCACACTATGCTCTGGATGCTTATCTTTACATCACAGTATACATGGTGCTTGTGATTTTAGCAAAAGAAAGGCACAATTAAGCAGTTTAATACAGTACCTGAATTGAAAAAAATGGTTTTAAAAGTTAAAACAAAAAAATACAAGTATACATTAAGCTTCTTTTTAGCTGCAATTAGAATGAAAATGAATGGACCATTTGTCAGCTCTGTTTGGCCCGATTATGTAGATACCTGCCCAGTGATGGTTCTGAGACATAGGTAAGGATTATTACAAAGCTATTGAGTTTCCCCCATAAAAAAGTCATAAGGGGAGAAGCAGGTCTTCTCAGAGGAACCTAACCCTTTCTTCAAGGGTTCCCTTTATGCTGTCTGTACTAGAAGGAAACTACTATCATTGGAGCCCCAAACACGTAAACATGTAGGGGACAAAGAATATGACTGAAAATCCAACCACCCCATAGGTAAGGTATCTGTACGGGAGTTCCACCTCCATTCTTTGCCTTGCTTTTCGGATATCATCACAAGGAATACCAAAGACTTTGCAAGCCAACGGGATGGTGACCATCTTCATGACTGCTCTCACAGGTAACAAAATGACTAATCCGACAAAGACCCGTAGCAAGGCCTTTCCAAGCAGGTTCACAGTGATAGCTGGAATTGTAAAAGGCATTGAAGAAGGCAAAGGTTCTGCCATGAGGCCCAGCATGTAACTGACGTGGGACCCGCAAGCGACTCCAGCTCCGCTGCCGAGAATCTCCGCCGTGTCTCCCCGGGAGGTGCTCCATGTGTCAAGTGTAAAGGAGAAGATACCAAGAGCTAGGTGTAGGCTGATGATGATGAGGGGGGAATACTTATAAGTAAGGTTGAAATTGTCAATAAGGTCCAGAGCAGGCAGGAAGACTATTAAAATGATAATTGCATAAAAGACGCCAGCTACAACATCCTGTGGGGGGGGAAAAAAAAAAAACTTTAGTAAACATTCCTAAACCGTAAACTCCAAGCAGATAAAAACAAATTTATCACAGTATGTATTAATCAAGTGTAAGTACCCGAATTTTAATTGATATAAACCTGTTGTAAATATCTACACAACAGAACCCCGACTGGGAGAGGGAGAAGCAGCACAATGGAACCAATCAGTTGTGCCAATAGGAGAACAGAAAAGAGGGTCAGTGATTAGTGTATCAGTCTGCTGCTTCTCCTTTATTGTCCAGACACAAGCTGAGGGCAAGCACAAAACCTAATTGTATTACTTAAAGCAGAACTTTATCAATAACTTGATAAATAATGTTCTTTAGCAAGAAACATACATTCCACAATAATAATTATGCTGCCAAAACTAGTGTGTGCTGTAAATTGCCTCCAGCATTGTTCCAGTTTCTTCTTGCTGGAGGCTGCCATGTACTGAAGACCAGGGCCCCAAAGCAGCAGTAAATCTTTAGGCTGTCAACAGATCAGCCTCTACATTTTTTGCACAGTGCCAAAAAATGGAGAGCAACTGAGCATGTGCAGGGGAGTGAGAGCGTATTACTGGATTTTGAACTGTATAGGCACTTATTTTTAATGTTTTACATAGTTATACCTGCAGAAGGAGCCAGCATGAAGGGATCTAGACAGACCTAAATTTTCTGAGTAGAGTTCTACTTCAAGGCTGAAGTTGAATCTGCTTATATAAAGAATTCTTTGGTTCATCCCTCTCCCATATATATATATATATATATATATATATGCGCGCATGCACCTAGTGGGAAGTGATCAAATAAAAACCTGCTTTCATTATATACCTATTTTTAAATCCAGTGATGTCATCACTAGATTTCTGCACTTCTCTATGCAATCCAGGCAGATCATGGTTGGTGAAAGGGACTGTATATACCTTCCTGAAAAACAGCAGACCACTCTAGGTAATGCCCATAGCCGTTTCCATTCCTAAAAACTTAAATCAAAATGAAAGAAAGGGGAGGGCCAGACCAGTGAGGGCTATATACTGCCAGACACCCTCCAGCTACAAATTGAGTTGCGTTCATGTGATCTGCGTCAGGTTCTAATGCTCACTGTGTGCAGTGAAATCAGAGTAAGCATTTTCAGTGCAGGACAGCAGTCTGTGTAACTGTGTACAACTGAAGGTAAGGCTGGAGGTTAGCTGTAACTGCAGTAGAAAAAGTCAGGTAAGTCAACCTGGACACATTGACCTTCTCAGGAAACAATGGAGAGAAATACAATTCCTTCAGTAGTTAAACAGTTCTCATATGTATTTCATCTCTGTATTTGGCGGTTTGCCTGGAGTTCAGCTATTAAGAACTTTGAGCTAACTGAAATACAGGACAAAAGTGTTAACTATATTCTGTTAACCAGGATGGTGGGGGGGGGGTTGTTTGAGGCTATGAATTATTATTTCTAGTTAGTACAAATGTGGGCAGCTTGAGTATATAAATTAGGTTTCACCACTGGAAGCCTCATATGCTGACATCCACCAGTGAGGAGAACTGATGATATGTTGCTTCTGCTACCTTCCAAGTTGTGCTGCTGTTATTGTAAATGGTATGACCGCCCTACTCCTAGCGACCGCCCTACTCCTAGTGAATGTGTGATAAGCATTTCAAAGCTTGGGACAATTCAATCCACTTCTCTCTGAATGTATCTAAAAGCACGCTTTCTCATGGATGAGTTTATTTGCTCATGACTCTGAAACCTGTATACACTTGCCTCTATCAAGAAATGCAGCTCTGCGCCTACGTTAAATGTCACCTTTTGATCAAAAATGAATAAATGCACATTTTATTGTAGGTAAAAAAATGTGCATTTATTATTGTTGGTTGCAGGAGCCAGCAAAGCATTGCACCAGTGATCAGTAGATTGCTGGTGCCATGCAGGTCTCCTGCAAACCTGTCAGTGTATCAGCTTGCCTGTATGGGACGTACAGGCAAGCAAATATACTAAAAGGAAAATTCAATGAACTACCACGGCGCTCCACAGTGCAGCGGCTGCAGCATTGGGAACATGTTACATGGTCCACCCTATAAACAGGTGGACCATGTAACATGTTCTCAAAGGTGAATGTATCTTAAGGCTAGGTTCAGGCTACTGCAGCTGTGATTTCATCCAATCATCAGTACAATTATATAGTGAAACCTGGTTGCATTTTTTGACACGATTTTAATGCCTCTGCATTTTCTGTTTGTCACAACAGATATGCTTATCATTGGCCAAGAGGAAAAAAGCACAGACATTGCTTCAAAAACACATCAGTTTGCACGTAGATGCATTTTTGTTGCACTGACGTCTATGGGGCCAAAAGTTGTACAGAACCCTTTTCCAAAATTTCACCATGCTGTACTGCATTGATGTGAACGGGCACCATTGAAAACAATGTGATTTCTATTCTCATGTGATTCTGTTTGACTCAGGTAGCATCTGAAGTCGCACTAGTGTGAGCCAGGCCTTAGTTTAGGAATACAAGCATTGTTAATGGGCCTTGACAGCTGGACCTGAGCACTAGTGCATTATAAAAACTAACCAGATCTGTGAGACCAACGTGGGCGGAATATGAATACAATGATATGGGTTAGGCTAGCCATGCAATTGCACATTTTTCTCAGCTCTTGGGCTGAACGACAGAAATCATTAAATTCCCCAATCCATGCTAAACAGCGTTGACGGTGGAATCTGCACTGTTGGCTATTATTTTTAGAAAGCCACAGCACTATTGGCTGTCTGAATGCCTGAACAGTAATTGTATGTAATAGGAACATTCGCTGTTTAGCCAACAATTTTCCACCCACATCCTTCGATTTTCAGTTGAAGTTTGCTGAGCTGTGGGGGTGATGACAGGGTCACCTGCTCAAATTTCACCTGATTCAGCTGGAATTCAGCCATGTATGGCCAGCCTTACTATAGATATTTGCATTTTTTACCTGTAGACCCATGGTACCTATTAGTCCAAAGAAACAAACCGGAATGGTTACTGTGAGGACTGCAAAATAAATCAGAAATCCCGACTCCCCATGAACACAGGTGCTGTGGTAGGGTGGCTATGCATGGCCTAATCATTGCTTGAGATAATTGGGAGAGGATGGGGAAAAAATGAAGGTTTCACTCCCTTTTCATCAGATACATTTGCCTATCTATACTCAGTCTTATGCTTAGGGAAATTCATTCTACATGAAGACTTGGAAAAATATAAGCAACTGTAGTATGAATGGTTCTAGGTGGTAACAAGGTGAGAATGTGCCTCTATATTGGAGGGGAGAGATGTATAGTGGTATTACCCGATGGGTATGCAGTGCAGTCAAGGCATAAGATGGGCTGTCAGAACACTGGGACTTAGTACAATGGATGGGTGTTACTATGGGAAGGTTCACAAAGCCACTATAATAATATGAGGGTTAGTGTAGCAGAGATGGTTTTTGGCTTACCAAAATGGAATGCATTCCCATATAAATACGACTAAGGCACACCAAGGAACACCAGCTCACGGCAAGCAGCAGCCCATAAACAAATGGATACTTGAGAGGGGGAAAAAAAACAAAACAACTGTCAGTATAATTTCAAAACAGAAAATATTTGCCAATAACAAGCACATCTTCCTTAACCAACATTTAATGTCTACATGAGCATTACATAAGGAGGAGAGTAGTGTGATAACAAAATGATAATGAAGAAATCTGCTACATACAAAAGATCGTTTTTATATTTCCTGAACGTATTTATACAAAGACAGGGAATACACAGAGATCTATTTCTAAATGTTTTCACCCAGGATTCACACTTTTTTTTGTTCTGTCACATGTTCTGTCCCACTTTGTAATGTACATCGCTGAGCGAACTATTGGCGCTTTATAAATACTGTATAATAATAAATTAGAAAAATGTGTGAATCCTGGGTGAAAATTTAACGTGATTAATGTATGAATGTGGGTTAAAAAAAAAAAAAAAAAAAATGTATAAATAGACTCCACAGTGTTTTTGCGTATATTTTTTTAATACCTGAATGTTCTGCAAAGAGATAGAAACACCAGGTATGAAATATTTGCCTCTAAAACTAGGACACAAGCAATGAGAAAGACACATATCAAATGTACGTTTAAAATCCATTTGTTTTTCTTTTACGAGAAATTACAATAAGGCCTCGTTCACAGTGTATGCACAAAAAAGAGGATTGAAAAACTTCACAGATTTCCCTTGCAGAGACATGAGTTCACATCCGTTTTCATGTGCGTTTCATACACATTTCAGATTCCTGCACAGAAAAAATCCGCACGTGATACTAGTGTTGTGGTGTGAACAGGACATAAATGTTTTTATGGGGTTTTTTTGCCCTTGCAGAACACGTACAGAAAAACTCACATCTCTGCACATGGTGTGAACGAGGCCTAAGACATTGCATGGGTGCACTATAGTGAACAGCCATACGAGGTGTTCTATGCATCCCTTTTCAGGCAGTCCCACAGATGTCAATCAGGATGCAATGGCTGCAAGGACACAGCCAACCAATGTGACAGCTATGTGGGTGCACAGTCTCAATTGCACATTGAAAGCATTCGGGGCCATGCCCATGCATTGAGAGCAGCAACTGTTGCATCCTAATTGACATGAATGCGCCTGCCTGCATGAAGATGCATGGAATACTTGTGCATCCCTGTGCAGGCAAACATGGCCCTCACATTGGTGTGCGATGTAGTATGCCCATGTAAATCTATTGGAATACATTCCTGATACAATACACAGGGTAAAATAAAATGTTATAGTACACTTACCCTGTGTTCACACTTGTGTGGTGCGGCATATCGCATGTGAATCACTCCACATTCCTGTGCAAATCACATGCGAATTCTGTGCGGTGCGATTTGAGCCATACATTTTGTATGGATCATTTCACACTGAATCCACACCAAAAAAGAGCAGGACCCTTTTCTTGTTCCGCACTAGAATTGTATCGCATGGGTATCCACACCTATGCAATCCGATTCTGCACATCGCACCGCATTTTGCGGATTGATTTCGGGGTGTTGTTAACGTACAAACCCACTGCGGCTCGCATGAATGGGGTGCGATTGCGATGTAGAATTCGCACAAAAACTGCCGTGAATTCCGCACCGCATCAGCGTGAACCCAAGCTGAAACTGTATAAAAAAAAAAAAATCTGATAATAATTCTGTCTCTCCTCCCCCCGTTGATCACGCAAACTGTACGCTGCAACTTGGTGGCAGCTCACGAGTTCAGAGACAACATCAGAAACTGATCTGTGAGAGATAATATATGTAAATACAGCTGAGAAAAAGGCAAGTCTTCAAGATCTTGGCAGTCTGTGCACATGGTGGGGTTAATTTACTAACAATGGAGAGTGCAAAATCTTATGCTGCTGTGCATGGCAGCCAATCAGCTTCTAACTTCAGTTTGTTCAATTAAGCTTTGACAAACCTTGAAGCTGATCAGTTTCTCTGCACAGCTGCACCAGACTTCAAACTCTCCAGTTTTATTAAATCAACCTCCATGTCTTGGACATATCAGCCTCTACTGCAGCCTCTTAACTTGCACTTAAAAGAGCTTTACATAATTGTGCCATTTATGCGCTAGAATCGTTGTACACAAGAAAATGCCTACAATGAATGATGCCTGAACAAAGATGCCGATGGCCTTCTGAGCAGAGAGGAGGATGAAGGTATTGTCATGGTCAAGGTCAGGTATAGTATGATCTCTGAGAGGTAATTAATACCCCTACACTTACAATATTCCTTACTATGCATGAAAATGATAACTGACGTTAGGTACACTGGTGTTTAAAGTAGTTTTTCTTCAATTATATGAAAAAGGAATATTTTGTTTCTTCTAAAATGTATGTAAACCCAATTGTATAACACTGCCATAGAGTGCTTTAAAAAGGACATGTAGTTGCCCCAGAAGAGTTCACAATCTAGTGTTATAGTCATGTGAGCCACCAAACCTGAGCCGAATTTTGTTAAAGTCAGTCAATCTAATATGCGATTAGATTATTAAAAGGACATAGGGTATATGACCTTCCACTTTTAATGACTGGAAAAAGAAAAAGTTCTGGAATCTGTTGAGAAAATAGTGATGACTGAAGGCCCTTTGAGCTGGAGGGAACAAGGTACGCTACAATCATCTGGTGATCCGCCAAATATTAGAGATTAAACTATATCTGCCAAAAACCAAGACACACATATGAATGCACGGCGTGATCCCATTGTCTTTTGAACTTGTAAAACAGGAGTTTCTCTTTTTTGTATGGTATCAAGTAAAAAACACAAATTAAAAATATTCTAGTGGATATATTTTATCTGCTGTATTAAATGGTTCTAAAGATGTAGAAGGTTGTTTATCTTAATTCATTCTTTGCAATAAAGAAAAAAAATCTTCTGCATGCAGCCGCCCCCCCCCCCCCACACACACACACTTATAATTACCTGAGCCCCATCTCGATCCACTAATGTGCACCAGAGCAGCAGCTCTCTCCCTCCTCATTGGTTCAGAGACAACAGAGGGAGCCATTGGCTCCTGCAGCTGTCAATCAAAGCCAGCGAGGAGGGAGCGGGGGGCAGGGCCGAGCCTTGGTCTGAGAGTCTGCTAAAACTACACTGAGTTGATAACAAATGTTTGTAAACATATAAATTGTGCCTTTTTGCGAAATGATGAAAGGAGCGGAGAGCAACAGCGGGGGATTGCAGAACAGGGGGTAAAGGACTGCTCTGTGCAATACCACTGCACAGAGCAGGTAACATTTTTAATTTTATTAAAATCATGTTAACACTTACACTAGCCTTTAGTGAAATTTAAATTGTTCAAACAACCAGCTATGGAGCTAAAAATCCCATGAAGCACTAAACAGATCTGGCAGAGTGCAGAGTGTGCCTGAAAATGGCAGTAAAGCGTTTTTTAACTTGAATCTACAGGTAATCCTATAATAAGGTTTACCTGTAGGTACTGTCAATATCTCCTGAATATGCACCGTTTAGGAGATATTTACCTGTGTAGAGCACCGGTGCATGTGCTCTGAAGGAATGGCATGCCTGTGCCATGACGTCATCACGGCTTGGCCATTCAAGCCGCTGGAGCCTGCAAACCCTGAAGAAGGACCGACCGAGTGAAGATGGAAGCCCTGCCAGAAGTGACAGCAAGTTGAAAAACTGTGTTTTAAGTTTTTTTTTTTCTCTAAAAGAGTTTACTACCGCTTTAACAGGGAATGGAGGAACCCGATCTTCTAACCCATAAGCGCTAATGAAAACGTGTCTGCTCCATCTAGTAATGGCGGAGTGCGACGCAGGAAGCAGTCAAGAAGGACAAAGAGAATCCGAAAGAAGCTGCAGCTGAGAGGAAAACTCAGTGGGCGACACATCAAGACAGGGGAGTAAAATTTCCCTTTAGAGCAGGGCATAGAATGAGGGTGTGCTATACCCTGAACAAACACTTTAACTAAGGAGTAAGAGGCCAAAAGGTGTCTGGAACAGGACAGCCATGGCCAAGATTTGAATGATGGTAATCAAGGCCAGATGCTGATCTAGAAAGCATACATCCCACAGAGCACTTTCTAGAATGAAAGTTCCTTGACTCACATCAAGTGAAATAGGCCATTCAGGTGTGATGGTAGACTTTAGAAGATTATTTCTTAGTCATCAATACAGTACAGTTGATGGGAATCCAATAGGCCCCTGTCGGTTGCAGCAGTGGGAACATGTGATGTACCCTAACAACGGGTGATACAAGTAACATGTTCCCAAATAAGAACTTATCTTTCAAGACATGTTCAGGAGCAATTTGTTGTTTTTTTTTTTTATGATTAGGGGATACCATCATGGTTCATGTCAAGGCTAATTCAGGTACACTACGTACATTTAAAAATTGATTTTTTTTTTTTTTTTTTTAAGTAACTGCATTATTTGGGGCCATTGTTAATTTCTGCCTGCAGTTTAACTTTAAGGACAAAGGGAATTAAAAAAAGGCATCTTCAAGTGCCGGTGTTCAGTTTGTTATGCAACATTCATAGGTTAACTGAAATGTCAGGTTTTATGTTTCCTAAACAGTTCAGTTGAGACAACAACTCACATTAAGTTTCCATGCACACGGGGTGTTTTAATAACGCTGCTAACATAAGCTGTGTAAAGTCATGTTAAAACATCAGTTTTTAGCTCTTTTGCATTAGCTGAGTTTTATTTTTAACCCAAAAAAAAAGGTCCAAACACTACGGTTTGCTGCGATTTAACCACGTTTTTCAGTGTTAGATCATTTTTACAGCTAAAAAAAAACTCTAGTCCTGGGTTTTTTTCCAGCCAAAAAATGTTGATTTACAGTCTATGTGTTCATGGACACATAGGATAACATGCTGGGGGGTTTACTGGCTGGAGAAAAAAAAAAAAAAAGTCAAAAGCCAAAAACAGCCGCTGTAAAAACATCCAGTGTGCTTGAGGACTTAGGCTGGCCATACATTATATAATCATCTGGAGATTTTTGGTTTAGATTTACCAAAAACCATATAATAGGAGGACAAACCTAAACAACACTTTCAGTTGTATCCAATTAGGCAGGCCCTTGCACTACATAGTTGAAGGTAAATCTAAAGGAAATTGGGCAGAAAACTGGAAGATAATTGTATAATGTATGGCCAGCCTTACACAACAAAGACAGCTTTGTTCTGTCATGCACACATGCATCAATTAATCATTAGTGGCAACGATTAGCTAGGTTACAGCATTATGCTCAAGAAACATGAATCACAATATTTTCTTCTGATCTAAAACAGCTTTTTTTGTTTTCAAGTGTTTATTACAGCAGAAGATACTGATAATGGAGGTTGTATGCAGAGAAGCAAAACCTTTCCAGGAGTTTCATGTAAGAAATTACAAACTGCCATTTTCCTGTAGCCTCACATGGCAGCAAAAGAGCAATGGACTACATGGCAAAGTTGGAAAATGGAAATGATCTCTATTTCTGTACAGGTGTGGGTACATCTGCATACATAATTAAAAGTCCTATCAGGTAAAAAAAAAAAAAAAAAGTGTGAAATCAAAGTTCCCAGGAAAAGTAGTATACCTTTCTTTCTGGCAGCCCATATCTCCCATCCATTCCAGTACTGCAGCCCCTACCTGTCCTCCATTAGTGTTGGATGTCTGTCCCCCTATCACCTGACCCCACTGTCACTGCTGTGTCCTGGTGGGTGGACGACACAGGCTTCTTTTCAGGGACATCCGATCTCACTTTATTTTAAAAATGGACAGGGTCGCTTTAAAATGTATTTCCGCTTCTGCAGCCAAATTGAGATAACGCCTACTTTATATATTACATGTCCTCATTCACAGCTTAACGCAAAAATAAAATAAAGAAAAAAAAAAAAACGAACCCCTTTACTTTTAGGTTTTTTTTTCCCCCCCCTAGAAACTCCACTAAGCAAAAACCTTTAGTTCTCTTGTTTATGAAGGGGTTGGGAAGCGGTGTTTGCCTTAATTAACCCTGTCTGTACTGTGCTGGCAGATATCTCATCAGTTGTAAACTAGGCCTAAACATAGTCTGTCCTAAAGTGGAACTTAACTCTCTCAATCAACACGGACCTATTTTTAATCCTTATGCTGCTAGCATTAGTAAATAGATAGGAAAATATTCTTTTCACAGGTAAATGCTGTTCTGTGATCTCCACCTTAAACTGTCTCCTTGCTAAGCACTGATTTTCTGTAAAAACCTCATGATAATTAGTTCAATATCTTTTTGTTCGTGATTGCTTCCCACCTCCTTTTGCTTCTCCTGCCAGGAGGAGCCATACCACGATGTGATGTCACGCCGCCGAAGCAACGTGGAGCTCCGGCGGCCATTTTAACATACCAGCTGGTCAGTGCTTTTTCAGACTACTGTCTGCAACGGTTTTTACCTATTTTACCCTGATGTATCTCTAATAATAAAGCCTTTACAACATACTACACTATGGGAGTGTTCTTGTCACCCCCTGGGGGAGTGTTCTAGCCCACAGATCCACTCTAAGGACGGAATACCACCCACTACCCAGGCCATCCGGAAGGACAGCATCCACCAGGATTACACGGGGGGACCCCTTTGAGGAAGAGGACCACTTACCTCGGACTGTATAGAGGGAGGACCACCCATTACCTAGCATCAGGATAATTACATATAAGGCGCATTTAATATGCGCGTCCGGTGAGTGCGCATTTCATTACCATTACCACACAGATACCCAAGTCACCTCAATTTTTCATATTCATCTATATATTTGCTGGACTATTCCATAATTCTTATATTTAATATTAAGGACTTACTGTTCTTTTGTTCACCTATTGTTTATAAGCGCTGCACTCTTCATATACATATGCTGCTAAACAAGCCTACTTTGTCACTCTCATCAATAGGATGTCATCGAGTCCTCGTCGTCTCTTCTCTACTTATAACTTTCTACTTTCTCCACCTCCACCTGTAAATGCACCTTTGTTACATGTCCATGCACATATAGGCCTTCACAGGCCTATTATAAGGAGTGTTTCAAGGGTAAAAAAAAGAAAAAAACACCACACACCACAAACAACACACTACACCACCAGCACAATCAGGAGAGGAAAAAATGCATGATTCACCTAAACATGTATAAACACATCTAAATGCTAGTGAGTGAGCATTCATTCATTCATTCCAATAGCCATAATAATTTAATATTTCAGCCAATGGAATCCATCAATACTCAAACGCCTGATGCGTCCAAACTCATGTAAAATGTGTATTTAGGTGCGTTTAAGCAGCTTTTCTCCTGCTAGGAAAAAAGCATTCAGGGGAGCTAAAGAATGCTCAGTGTGCATAAGGCCTAAAAAGGTAAGAGATCAATATATTTTTTAAATTTTATGTAAGCTACATAAATGAGAACACAAACATAATGGAGTTTTCTCAAGATTTGACTGCAAGCGTGGATATATGCTATATTGTTTTTATACTTTTTTTTTATTAGTGACTCTGCTACGTGATTTAATAACTTTGTTAACCTATCAGTTAAAATAGTCTCTAATAACTCTATATTCCTTGTTTATAGATTTCATGAACAGAACTTTATACCATCTTAAGTTATCTAAAATTACTTAATTACACTGGATGAATATCAAATGGTATACTCCAATCAACCATTATCTCAGTCAGCTGTGGAAACTCTCGGTTCCCCATAAATAAGTCATGTGAAACATGCAACTACAGCAATTTCTCCCAGGCAGTGCTATGGTAGGGAAGCACTTTGTGCAGCAGATGACACGTGCACAGAAAGGGGACACACACACTAAAGAAGAAGGAAGAAACCACAGCATAAGGGCCTGCAGCTGCGGATCCAATAAAGACCACTGTTTTGTCATCCCTAAGTATTTGTGTAACATGAGACATGATCACAAAAGGTAGAATGATCCTGCAAATGATTGCTCTTGAAAATTACTGCAATTAAAAAAATATATATTTTATTTAAAAAAATTCTCTCCTGTCACACTAATCAAATTGATAAATAAAAGCAAAAGGTCTCAGATGCAGACAATTTTTGTGTCCACAGCTACGCTTTGAAATGATACATACAACCCAGGCCCAGCCACAAAGGATAATGGTCATTTTTCTGTGCACTTTGTAGACAGAGCCCAACCCTCCCACCTCCATACATTCCAACATTCTCTCCTTCATTGTTACTTCCTTTACCAAACTGTCCACCTTCCACTAAATACAATATGCCATACCAAGAATACCCCCAAAAAATGTCTTTTATGAGAGCCACCAGCCGTTGTGGTCTGTGAGTCTCAAAATGAGCTGTCAGTGATAGCTGCAGTTCCTACTGACAATCAGGAACCAAAGTGATTTCTGATCATGTCATCCCTATGCCAGCTATGACATCATGATTACATGCAGGCTGGAAGCTTCCGTCTCCATTCACATATATGCATTTTGAATTTGATTCTTTCAGTGTATTTTGCAGTTTGTTTTGCATTTTTACCGCATTTTGAGTTTTGTTCAGTTTTTGTTTGCTGGACAGAATAAACATGCAAAAACGCACTACCATGCATTTCGGCAGCTTATTGTAACATTTTTGTTGAAATGTAGAGTCTCGTTCTGTAGCCTCAGCAAGCACACAAGTCCTTTACCAAGCGGACAAGTGAAAATGTATCTTTATGTTCTGCCTGCTTGCAAAAGCAAAACGTTGATTACTTAACGTTTTCAGATGTATTTCCAACAGCATGTAAAGGGTCTACAACACATCACAGAATGTACTTTGTGGAAATCTTGGTAGGGATTGTCTCGTGTGCTCCTGTCTTACATCATATGTTCAGTGTTAAAGAAAACAATTATCTTTACACGTTCTCTGGGAGTCAATATTTACTGACACCTGAGACCCTTTTATTTACTTTTTGTTTTTGAGGATTGTCTACCACAGAACAAAGCGAATGCCAGCACTTCATGTCTACACAGTGCACTCAGAAACACTGACTGGACACTTAGATAAAGCAAGCACATCACAGGCTAGTAGTCTGGGTTTTGAGTGTTTAGCACATCTCAAACAGACCATACTTACTGCAGCTTATAAAGGTTCACTGAACTCTACAGACACAGCACATGATGTACATGAGTAAAGAAGAAATCAGGGATAAGAAAAAAAAAAAAAAAATCACCCTCTATTACACCTCCCCCCTACACAAACCACTAAACAGACAATACAATTTTGAAAATCCTTACCATTTAGGAGAAACATTAACTGAATTTTCATGACCTCATCTCTGTAATTCAAACGATGAATACAAAAAAAGCTAAAAAAAACCTCACATTTTTATCGTGACTTTACATAGCCAACGGTACCAGAAGTATTAAAATGCCCCGTGTGCATGACCAGAAATATTAAAATGCCCCGTGTGCATGACCAGAAGTATTAAAATGCCCCGTGTGCATGACCAGAAGTATTAAAATGCCCCGTGTGCATGACCAGAAGTATTAAAATGCCCCGTGTGCATGACCAGAAGTATTAAAATGCCCCGTGTGCATGACCAGAAGTATTAAAATGCCCCGTGTGCATGACCAGAATTATTAAAATGCCCCGTGTGCATGAGCAATTAGGAGAAAAGTCTAAATGAATGTTCATGACCTCATCTCTGTAATTCAAAAGATAACAGCATCTGCTCTGCCAAGGAGGAGGTGTGACAGCCGGGACTACATCATATCCTCTCCTCTCTCTGCAGTAAAAGGAAACTAAAGTTCCCATCAACCACAGGGAACTATAATGAATGTGGGTGGGTACACTAGGCCTGTACATGTTGAATGTGTCCGTCTCGGTCTGCCCACCACTGCAAGTGGGGCTGAATTACATAACTGCTTTCTGGAGAAGGAATTAAAAAAATGATGTGCCAAGATGTGCCAAGGCTGGGGGAATAGGAGGCATAGCAGCCACCAGTCTTACAAACGGGAAACCGAAGAGAACGGTTTGATCTGAAAGTGAATAGGCGATTTCTGAGCAACTACTGAGTGAACCAGACGATAGATGACCAATCAGTGAAGGTAGGAAATCAGCAACAAGGACATGTAAAGAAGTTTTTGCCTGGAGTTCTACATTAACGGTCCAATGTAGCACAAATTATTTTCAAATGTGCTGTACTGCTTTTGGCTGCCAGGTGAAGCACCCATGTACGCTGCAGGCACAATGATCAAAGTGTTTAATAAGTGACTCTGAACTACACAGACAAAAACGGACAGGCCTTGGTCACCACCTAGGCTTCTGTGTACATGAACAGGAACTTGTACAGAAAACGTTAAAGTGACCGTGAACTCTGGTTGGTTAATATATATATATATATATTGAAGTATGTATTCTTATTTAAAAAAGTTTCATCTACCACTCTCAACCTCCTCCAAATGCCTTTTTTGTTGTCGTAACCTGGACTTCCTGTTAGAAAGTGGTTACAATCATTCTCCATGGTCCCACTGTATGTAGAAACATAGTCACCCTCTTTTACTCACTCCTGAGACATACTATGGGATCTGTAGTGTCCATACAGCAGTGCAGGTGACTGCAACTAGTCTGAACTGCTCATTTCAAACAGTGAGGAAAATGAGAGGTTCGAGAGATCACAGAGGATGTTACAAGGGAGGTAGACAAAACACAGTAAAACAATTTTGTGAAAAATTGAAAAAAGGGCCATTAGCCCCCTTGGCGGTATTCCCAAGTGTAGCTCGGGGTAAACTTTCAGTACCAGAAGCGGTAACCCCGAGCTACACTCGGGAATACCCTGCAGCGTTGCTCAGGGATCCCTCCAGCACTTACCTTGTCCTGCGCTCCCGCGATGTCCCCCCGTGCAGCGTCCCCGGCCATGTCCTCCGGCTGATGCCGACATCCGTCTTCCGGTTTCCGTTCCCTGCGTGTCAGGACGTACGGGGGACAGAACCAGCGGGAAATTTGAAAATGTAAAATGTGACACTCAATACACTAAAAACTGAGTTTTATATTACTGTATCAAAGCATTTCACATACATTTTGTCCCAAGTGCTTTGTCCTGTGCCCTGCCTGCATTTTTACTGTTCTTTCTGCCTGGAAACTGAGAAACGTCCATGGCGTCCAAAAAGCGTCCCTTTAGGTCAAAAGCGGTTTTAGACCAGCTAGAGAACAGCCATAGTAAATTAGAACCACTTGCAGAATTGAGTGATAATGATTCGTGGGGAAATTCGTCAGTCGCTGAAAACGATTTTGTGACTTTGCTCAGTGATGTGCGAACTTGGCGCTATATTTCAAATTTTAGTGTTTTTGGTTTGATTATATTATTGAGTTAAAGTGATATTTTTTATGATTATTTATAATATTATAATTTATGATTTCGTGTTTCAAATTTTATCATACCCGGGATGTTTACTAGACTCTTGTTCGGACAGATTTCAGCGAGTTATTCCTAAGAATTACAGGCCCCACAATAAAAACATATTTCCATGCAAAAAAAATGTACCACTTTGAGCATAGAAATACTGAAATAATCAGACTGCTAAGGAGGTTAAGTAGTAGATATGTATGGTTTATTTTTGGAGAAAAAGGTTTAGTGTCACTTTATAGGTGTTTCCATATTTAGTCTACTGGACTTCCTTTAGTCTGACATTGACCAAAGAGAGTAGGTCCCTTCTGAGGTCCTGACCCTTTAAAGGATAAGCTCACCTTTGGGAACATTTTATGTTACCTTCACTTCCTGATCTGAGCCCTCTGTGACAGCAGGTAGAGATCTTTTCCCCACACCCGCTTTCACTATCTGAAAACAGTGTGGCTGTGTGGGGCCCCGGCCACAGGGCTGAGTCATTCATTCACAGAGTTCTGTGAATGAATCAACTTTAATCAATTTTTTTTTTTTTTTTTTTACATATACTTTTATTAGAGTAGTTCAGTTTCACCACAGTAACATTGTACTACTCTGGGGGGTGATCAGGGATTTTTTTTTTCATACACACTGATTGTTGTTACAATGATTTTCAAGCCCGGAAAAGTCACAATATAAGATCAAGTGAGGCTGTATCAATGCTGGCTCTTCTGCAGGCTATTAACATTGTATCAGCTGGGTAAAGTTCAAAATTAGAGCTCATGTACACTGCAGCTGATAAACTCAGGTTTTATTTTTTTCAGCAGCCCCTGAACTCTCCCTAATGTTTTCCTATGTGTCCATGTACACATCGTAGTTTACAGGCAGTTGAGTTTACAGTCTTTTTTTGAACGCAGAAAACTTGCGTTCAGGAGTAGATTTTATCAGCGTTTCAAACGCCAAATGCTTGTAAAACGCGGCTAACCGCATTTATAAATATTTGCAGTTTACATTTTTTTTAACTCTTCCATTTCCAGATGCTGTCCAGAGCCTTTTTTCATCATGAAAAATGCATGCAAAGCGTTTTCCCGGTACTCAAATGGACCTGGTACAAAAAAAAAAAAAAAAGACAGGTAAGCTCAACAAATACTGCTCTCTCTGCTTCTGCTCTATTTCTCTCAAAATGTCTGAAATAGTTAATTTTTTACTGTTTTTCAGTGCATTCTGGGCATTTGGGAAGGTGTCCTGAGGTTATTTAAAAAAAAAAAAAAATGCTTCTAAATGCAAATGCTCATCTGGGTAATCCGGTTTCCTCTCACACTCCAAAGACATGCTGGTAGGTGAATTGGCTCCTGTCTAAATTGTCCCTAGTATGTGTATGTATGAATGTGAGTTAGGGACTTTAGATTGTGCACCCCTTGAGGGTTAGGGACTGATGTGAATGTACAATATATATGTAAAGTGCTGCGCAAATTGACGGCGCTATAGAAGTACCTGAAATAAACGCGGTATGCAAACGCAGCTAAACAGACAGTGTTTAACCTACGTTTTCCAGCAGTCAGCTTCCATCGTTCAGAAGTGTCGCGTGTACATGGAGCCTAAATCCAAACTTTAAACCTTTTGTAAATGATCTGCATTGTCAGCTGTATTCATTTATCTTCTGGTATTCTGGCTGTATGCTAACGCCAACTTGGAAAGCAAACTGTACTCCGCAATGCAAAACGAGCACACCATATCTAATCACTGTATTTTACAGTTTGATGAGCTGAATTAATTTTTCTCTGAACAACCAAACTGTCATGAGAATGTTTGAATATGGATTATTGTGTTTGCCAAACCCCACATGAAAAAAGTCAGCAAACAGCCAGTATATAATCAAAAAGCATCTGTCAACGCACAGTCCTGGGTTCTCTTTATGAAAAGAAGCACAATAAACAATGGGTCTCCTTTCTGAAGAATAACCGAGGGGAAAGAAATGGTGCTGCTGGGACCTGTCATTTCCCAGCTGTCTCTGCTTATAAACTAACATAATAATGAAAGGGAACAGCAGTGTGTATTTACTTTTTGATATCATTTAGGCCTCATTCACACGGCCATATTGATATAAGCAGGATCATGCTGGTAGCAAGATGTGTAAAAAGCTGTACAAATGTAATGTTTGTGGTAATATTTACATGTATACAAACATACCCTAATAGCTATCTCCGCTGATTACATAATATTGATGTTTACATCTCCCCCCGAATATCCTCGGCTGATTCTGAATAACTGAAGGCTGAGGTAATTCTGTGCATTCCCCACAACCTCATGAATGACTCAAAGCGTGGGCTTGGCAGAGGGTGGTGCTACAAGGGAGTTTCCAGGCACACATGGATGGAGAGCAGAGAGGGAGGGTAGTGTGTTGATTACAGCGAGAGTGGCAGAGAATCCCCCGCACTAGCATTGCTGTATAATAAGATGAGAGGAGATAGGAGAGCCAGGCTGGGCATTGTGATTGGCTCAGCAATTTCTTGGAGAATGTACACATCACCTACACTGAGGAGTTATCAGGTCATGCTGGACAACACACAACTGCAGCAGATCACTAACATGTAATCAGTTGATATGTAATCTTCAGCCCTTGGCAGGAGTCAATGGGGTCCGTGTACACTGCACACATGTAAATGGTGCACAAATGTTTACATGCATAGAAGTAACAGATTTTACTCTGCTACACAACAATACACTGCCAGGGTCAGCTCTGTGAATGGGCCCCAAATACTTCTATACTGCTGCATTAAGAAAAAAGAAAAATTCTCTGTAAACACAGATTGTGATGTCCTTGCGAATGAGTCCTTGTGGGCCGTGTGCTATTAAAAGTGCAGAGCACCGTTTACGTGTCTTTTTTTTTTAACTTTAATAAAATGTCAAAGTGTAACATTTCACTAATTTCTTTGCACCACAGCTGAGCTGTGGTGCATAGAAACACAGAGATAGAGTACAGTGTGAAATGGAAATATGCAGACATGCTGTAGATTTCCACACCGCAGCCCACACGCGGGTTGTTTTTAAAGCCTAAGTAGAGCCCCCCCCCCCAAAAAACAAACTAGACTGTAAAGTTAGCACAAGGGTGCTAACTTCCAGTAACCGGATGTGTCCCTTATGCTGATTTCTCCTCTGTCTACTCCAATTAAAGGGCTGTCACTGGCACTCCTCAAGAAAGCCCAGCTGCTCCAGTCATAGAAGCCATATTACAGCTTCTTAGCACATGTTCCATGAATGGAGGATGGGTGGATGAATGAGAAGTTTTCCCCTCCAAGCATAGAAGCTGCAGTACAGCTTTTTTGAATGATGGAGCTTTACAGAAAGGGTGGGCTCTGTTGATTAGTCCCTTAGTTTTATTAACCCCCACCGCACCAGAAGATTACAGTGGCAAGAACGGGGGCACATAGACGTAGGAGGGTTTCACCTAAAAAGAGGCATCAGCAAAAGGGACCAATCCTGCTCACAGTAAGCACCTTATGCTAATTTTTTTTTTGGGCTGCACTTAGGCTTTAAGTATGAACGGAGCACACAGAAAAAAAAAAAAAAAAAACTGGTCCTACACCAAGGAGACACTAAGCTACTGGCTGTTACTCTGGTAAACAAAAAAATCCTCTAGGAAAATCCATTATGAACAAACAATATTCCTTCCTAGATTGGGCAGCCAGGGACTGTCTGCAGAGGCTGCCCAACAGACCACAAGACACTATCCGGCTTTAATGGGAATGGTAGGCCTATCCTGCCTGTCTATGTGCAAAGTGTTGCAGTCTTCTGGACCAATGCAGTCTTCCAGATCTACAAAGTAACTGTCCATACTGAATGAATATGAAGTGTATGCAAACCCTAAAAATGCACTTTTATTTCCTCCCCAATTAAGTGTTTTATTATCTCTGGTTACCAAGTGCAAAAAAGTAACCGCTGATCCTGCTATAAATCCAGTGAAATCCAATGTCCTCCCCAATATTATCAGCTCTTCCCAGTTCACCTCTTAAATGACAGGTTTACCTTTTGGAACATGTTACACTTGTAATTATAGCGTAACATGCAGAATGATCCAGCATCCTCCCCCAATTTCAGTTTAAATTGCTATTTAAATGCCTTTTCCCCCCTTATTTATGTGATCACAAAGCCTTGACTCGTTTGTGTAATGTGCTGGGCCGACACTAGGGATGAATCCAATAGAGTAGTGACCTCACTCAACAGCATCCAAAGCTAGGTGTTCGGGAAGAGTGTCCTCCTGCCAGCCGCACATCACCACAGAAGAGACAGAGCTTTACAGTCACGTGTCCACATAGGAAAAAAAAAAAAACTAGGAAAGAAAAAAGGTATTTAAACTATCGGGCAGCACGGTGGATAAATGGTTAGCACTTCCGCCTGGCAGTACTAGGGTCGTTGGTTCAAATCCCAGCAACAGAACTTCCTGTCTGGAGTTTGCAAGTTCTCCCTGTGCCTGCGTGGGTTTCCTCCAGGTACTCCGGTTTCCTTCCACACTCAAAAGACATGCTGGTAGGTTAATTGGCTCCTGTCTAAATTGGCCCTAGTATGTGTATGTATGAACGTGAGTTAGGACCTTAGATTGTACACCCCTTGAGGGTTAGGGACTGATGTGAATGTACAATATACATGTAAAAGCGCTGCATAAAATGCTGGCGCTATATAAGTACCTGAAAGAAACTGATTTATGCTAAATTGTATGCAGTGCAATGGGGCAGCAGAGGGGAGGCAGTATGTAAAAAGTGGGGTGTTGTATTGCCAAAACTTCTATTTTAAGCTGCTGATTGTTTGTTTTCACAATGATGTAGCTCTGGCAACACCTTGATAAATGCAGAGCAGCACCAAGTAGCCAAACAGCCTCAAGCAGTTTTGTAAATTACTGACAACAACTGACTGGTGGGGTCTGAATGGTGCACACCAATACCAACCTAAACTAGAATCCAGAGTTGTAAATAGTCATAAATCTGGAAAACCCTTTTAAAAACCAGATCAGACTAACCAGGTTATCCAGAGTAACTATTGAGAAAAAATTTTAAAAAAAGAAAAACTGCCATCCTCCCAATCATTTTTCTAGAGCAAGAATAACAAAAGCACTGTTGTTCTAGTATGACAATATACAGTAAAGGTCAGAATGAAGCAGACGCCAATGACTTAACACACTATCAGAATTCCATACACTTTTATGACATGCAATAGAAAGACCAGGGACGGTGAACACTACACCTCCTAGTTGGGGCTCACACAAAAATCCTTTTATAAACAGACTGAACCATGTGGCAGTCATGACTAAAGTTCACTGGGTGACACATCTCATCTCCCTCATCTGCTGACTGTCAAAAGTAATATCCGCTGAAGTGGAAATGCAAAGCATTTTCTGAAATACACAGCTTGCAACATAATATTCTCAGCTTGATAAGACTATTTTATCAATTCTTGCAACACAAGAACAATAATGATGTCACTTGAAAGGGAATGGCCTTTTTAGACATCTTAAAAAACTCCAGGATAGGAGGGGGGAAAAAAAAAAAAAAAATCACCCATTAGTACACCCCCTATACCAGGGGTCTGCAACCTTTAAGACATAAAGAGCCACTTGGACCCGTTTCCGAGAGGGAAAAAAAGACTGGGAGCCGCAAAACCATTGCAACATTTAAAACAAATCCGACACTGCATATATTGCAAAAAACGCTCTGGTCATGAAGGGGGTTTAAGGGCCCAGTAAGCAAAGGGTTAATCAGGGCCACAGTGTATCGTCACAATCACAGTCATAGCCTTAGGTCAGTGGTGGGCAACCTTTTTTTTCGACTGAGCCAAATCTCGCCAAAACCACGATTGAAATTTATTTTGAGAGAAACATTTTTAAAACTGAAAATACATCCCCCATATAGTAATTCATCCCCCCTATAGTAATTCATCCCCCCTATAGTAATTCATCCCCCATATAGTAATTCATCCCCCCTATAGTAATTCATCCCCCATATAGTAATTCATCCCCCCTATAGTAATTCATCCCCCATATTGTGTGAATTCACTTACCTTTGCTCCGCGCGTTCCTCTCGCTGGGTTCCCGCGCCGTTCTGGTCTTCAGGGCGGACTGTGAGAGGAGAGGAGTTCGTCACGCTGCCCCGCCTACATCCTGACAGCCAATGTTTGCCAGCGGGCGCCCAGCACACAGAAGATCTGCATTAAAAGAGCCGCGGCTTGCCGACCCTATTGCCTGTCACCTGGTGGGCAGTGTGCTCCGGAGCCGCAGGAAAGGTGAAAAAGAGCCGCGGGTTGCCGACACCCGCCCTATACAAAACACTAAACAGGTAATAAAAGTTCCATTAAGTCCTCATGCACACTGCACGTTTTTACAGCTGCTGGTTTTTGCTTTTAATGTTTTTCCTATAGCCAGTAAACCCCCCCAGCATGTTATCCTATGTGTCCATGCACACATACAGTGAAGGAAATAAGTTATCGATCCCCTGCCGATTTTGAATGTTTGCCCACTCACAAAGAAATGATCAGTCTACAAATCGAATGGTAGGTGTATTGTAACACTGAGAGACAGAATAGCAACAACAAATTCAAAAGAAATGCATGTCTAACAAATGATGCACTGCTTTGCATGTTTATAAGGGAAATAAGTATTTGTAAATAAGTATACATAAGAAATAAGTATACATTCAAAATCAGCAGGGGATCAAATACTTATTTCCCTCATGAACATGGAACTCTGTGCATAATTTGTAAGACATGCATTTCTTTTGAATTTTTTGTTGCTATTCCGCAGTATCTTCTCTGCCAAGGAGAAGGTGCAACAGCAGAGATTCCATCATATCCTCGCCTCTCTCTGCAGTAAAAAGGAAACTACAGTTTTCATCAACCACAGGGAACTATAATGATTGTGGGTGGGTACACTAGCTTGTACATGTTGAATGTGTCAGTCTCAGTCTGCCCACCACTGCAAGTGGGGCTGAATTACATCACTGCTTCCAGGAGAAAGAACTACAGAAGGGATGTGCCATGACCAGTGGCTGGGGGAATAGGGGGTATAGCAGCCACCGATCTCACAAACAGGAAATCAAAGAGAATTATCAGTTTGATTTGAAAATGAATAGGATATTTTAGAGCAACTACTGAGTGAACCAAAAGATGGATCACATAGTCAGTGAAGGTAGGAACTCACGGTCACACAGTCAGTGAAGGTAGGAACTCACGGTCACACAGTCAGTGAAGGTAGGAACTCACGGTCACACAGTCAGTGAAGGTAGGAACTCACGGTCACACAGTCAGTGAAGGTAGGAACTCACGGTCACACAGTCAGTGAAGGTAGGAACTCACGGTCACACAGTCAGTGAAGGTAGGAACTCACGGTCACACAGTCAGTGAAGGTAGGAACTCACGGTCACACAGTCAGTGAAGGTAGGAACTCACGGTCACACAGTCAGTGAAGGTAGGAACTCACGGTCACACAGTCAGTGAAGGTAGGAACTCACGGTCACACAGTCAGTGAAGGTAGGAACTCACGGTCACACAGTCAGTGAAGGTAGGAACCCACGGTCACACATTCAGTGAAGGTAGGAACCCACGGTCACACATTCAGTGAAGGTAGGAACCCACGGTCACACATTCAGTGAAGGTAGGAACCCACGGTCACACATTCAGTGAAGGTAGGAACCCACGAGCACACATTCAGTGAAGGTAGGAACCCACGAGCACACATTCAGTGAAGGTAGGAACCCACGAGCACACATTCAGTGAAGGTAGGAACCCACGATCACATTCAGTGAAGGTAGGAACCCACGATCACATTCAGTGAAGGTAGGAACCCACGATCACATTCAGTGAAGGTAGGAACCCACGATCACATTCAGTGAAGGTAGGAACCCACGATCACATTCAGTGAAGGTAGGAACCCACGATCACATTCAGTGAAGGTAGGAACCCACGATCACATTCAGTGAAGGTAGGAACCCACGATCACATTCAGTGAAGGTAGGAACCCACGATCACATTCAGTGAAGGTAGGAACCCACGATCACATTCAGTGAAGGTAGGAACTCACGATCACATTCAGTGAAGGTAGGAACCCACGATCACATTCAGTGAAGGTAGGAACCCACGATCACATTCAGTGAAGGTAGGAACCCACGATCACATTCAGTGAAGGTAGGAACCCACGATCACATTCAGTGAAGGTAGGAACCCACGATCACATTCAGTGAAGGTAGGAACCCACGATCACATTCAGTGAAGGTAGGAACCCACGATCACATTCAGTGAAGGTAGGAACCCACGATCACATTCAGTGAAGGTAGGAACTCACGATCACATTCAGTGAAGGTAGGAACTCACGATCACATTCAGTGAAGGTAGGAAATAACAAGCAACAAGGACATGTAAACAAGTGTTTGCCTGGAGTTCTGCTTTAAAAGGATAAGTTCACCTTTTGAAACATATTACACCCATATTCAGGGTGTAACATGTTAAAATGCACGAGTCCCACCCAAGTCCCTGTTTTCACAGCGAGCAGGGAACTTCTCCTGTTGCAATTAAAAAAAAAAAAAAAAAAAAAAAAACTACGCGGCCAGTCGCGTCATTCATGCACGGTGGACTAACAAGGAGCTGTTGATCGCTCCAGGTTGTTCACTGAGCTGTCAGAGTAATTGCGTTGGGAAAGATCAGCTGCACTTAAAGTGGTTGTAAAGGCTCAAGGTTTTTTACCATTCTATGCCTGAAGGTAAAAAACCTTGTTGGCAAGCAGTGCCCCCCAGCCCTTTCAGTACTTACCTGAGGCCCCATCGCGATCCATCAAAGTGCACAACAGCCTCGGCTGTCCCAGGTCTCTGCCTCCACATTGGCGAAGACAGCAAGTGGAGCCATTGGCTGCCACTGCTGTCAATCACAGCCGGGGGCGGGGCCAAGTCGCAGCTCCGTGTGTGAATGGACACACAGAGCAGCAGCTCGGGAACACACCTGCTCAGAACGGAGGAGCCAGGAACCCTAGTGAGGGACCCGAGAAAAGGAGGATCTGGGCTGCACTGTGCAAAACCACTGCACACAGCAAGTAAGTATTGTTATTTACCCCCCCCCCCCCCCCAAAAAAGCAAATGCTTTAAACTATACACCGCCCCGACTTGTCCTTTGTCTTCTGCTGGTCTCTTCTTGGCAGCTTTCACAGTTCAGATTCTCTTTAAAGTATGTATGGGCAAAAAAAAAAATATTTCTGCAATCAATGGACAGTATTCCATATTTTTCTTCTTTAAAATACACCAGGAATAGGTCTATTGATACACCAGAAATCCAGTATGCCCCTAACTTCCTGTTTTGTCTGACAACACAGTAGCATTGCTGCACTTAAATTCCAATCAGTGTTGTCAGCCCTCTCGGCTGCACTACCGAACTCCTGTTTAACTTAACAGGCATACAATTTTTTCCAAGCAAACCAGTGCTGCTGCCATGACTCCCAAGAATCAAATACTGTGCAAGGATGAAGCAGTTTACATATGTATTCCAGGGGGTGGGGTATGTGCCTACATTACTATTATTTATTTCAGGTACTTGTATTGCGCCGTCAATTTACACAGTGCTTTACATATATATTGTACATTCACATCAGTCCCTAACCCTCAAGGGGTGTACAATCTAAGGTCCCTAACTCACATTCATATACAAGGGCCAATTTAGACAGGATCCGATTAACCTACCAGCATGTCTTTGGAGTGTGGGAGGAAACCGGAGTACCCAGAGGAAACCCACGCAGGCACAGGGAGAACATGCAAACTCCAGGCAGGAGGTGCCGTGGCTGGGATTCAAACCAACGACCCTAGTACTGCCAGGCGGAAGTGGTAACCATTTAGCCACTGTGCTGCCCATAGCGCTGACAGCTTACACAGCACTTTTACAACTTAAGGGCAGATTACAATATAATTTAGTACATAAATAAAAACTGACCAAACAACAAACTGCCCCACAACAATTTTACAGCCCTAGTAACGTTGCTGGGAGCGATGAACCTCAGTTCTTGCTATGGGTAGGTAAAAGAAAAAAATGAATGCTTGACCATGATCCAAAGAGAGGCTTAGGGGGTAAACTTGGGTCACGTCACTCAACTGTGAAATAGGAACAGTGCCACCCTTACCTACCCTTCTATTGTTACAAATATACAGGTGCACTTTAGCAGTTCCAATATGTAAGGTGTCAACCACAGCACATTTAGTCTTTAGGGAGAATGAGTGTCGCTTTTACTTCTAATTGCTGGAAACACCCTAATGCTACAGGTACACATGACTGCATCCAATAGTCACCAACATAATGAGTACAATGGACACTTGAATTCCCCATAGCAAACTGTTTATATAGCATGCACCTACACCCACATTCTGAGATCTAAGAGCACGTGCACAATCATGGACATTGCATAATAGTTGAGAAACACAACTGCAATAGGAAGAGGTAATGTCACAAAGATTCCCACACAACATGCGGGGAGACTGCATTGGGCAGCTATTCCAGCGCAGTCCCACTGCATGCACAAGGCAAAACGCCTCTTCTCCTATGCGCCTGGTTCACACCACTGCCTTGTGGTGGTATGCGGGCGCGGTGCGCTTGGAAAAAAGTATTGCATGCAGTACTTTTTTTCAGTTTCTTTTAGTTCAGTGCAAAGCAATCCACTGCCTTGCACTGTGCAACTGAACTTTGAGATGTTCTGTGAGATCTCAAAGTTCATTAAAAAAACAAAAACCGTAGCAATGTGCCAAGCTCAGGGCATCATCACTGTGCTGATCTTCGCCACACCACACACCAGCCGCTGTGTTACAAGGCTTCTGAGCAGGACAGCAATATCTTCTATTTTACAATTTATGCAAGTATGACACCTTACATAAAAATGATGAGCAAGTTCAACCAGTATGACAAAAATGCATAACTGGAAGTGAGATTTGAAATGCTGACAAAGTTTGGAGAGAGCCTAAGGGTACAGACTTAGATAATCCTTAATAATAATCAAGTCAAACAGGCTGAAAATAATGACCATCCTGAAGGCAAAAACTCAGAAATGGTTAAAAAAGGTAAAGTTTAACCTCAAAAAGAGGACCAATCATATGGAAGAAGGAACTTCTAGAAATATTTAACCCTTGCAGTGCAGGAGAGCCCCACTATAAAGGTATTCTCCTTTCCCTGGAGTTCAGATTTAAAACAAAAAAAATTACACTGGAGTTGGCCTTTACATTATCAAAATAAACAATTCACTAATACTAACCCCTTCCCCTCCACCCTACAGCAGAAATACTGTAACAGGGCGGCAGGGTTGCGCAAAATCACATATATATGCACGTGATTTTGCATTTCCTGGTAGGGGGGAGCGCGCGAGCTGCCATTTGAGGCCTCGGCTGTCAATCTCAGGGTCTCAGCCGGTGATCACTCGCCGGCACCCGGTGATCGCAGAGTATTACCCATGGGGGAGAGACCTGTGTATAAACAACACAGATCTCTCCCCTGTCAGCTCCTGCACACTGCTTTGTATAGTAGAGTCATATCCCTACCCACCCACGCCACCATTGGTGGCCTCGACTGTATCACCAGGACAATACAGATCTCTCCCGTCAGCGCCTACACACTGCTTTGTATGGCTCTGCATAGCAGAGCCATACAAAGCAGTGTGCTTACAGTGTAAAGCACACACACAGCACATAATGTGAAACAGCACACAGTTAATCCTTTGATTGCCCCACATGTTAACCCCTTCCTGCCCAGTGCAGTTAGTACAGTATCAGTGCTTTTATTAGCACTGATCACTGTATTGGTGTCACTGGGGATGTCAAAAACACCAAGTCCGTTCCCCCCCAGCGTCAAAATGCCTGCTGTAGTCCAGCTATAAGTCACTGATCGCCACCATTACTAGTAGAAAGGAAAATAAAAATTCCAGTATATATACCGCCATTTGTAGATGCTATAACTTTCACGTAAACAAATTAATTTACACGTATTGGGATTATTTTTTTTTTTTAGTAAAGACACGTAGCAGAAAACATTTTGGCCTAAATTTATGAGGAAATTTGATTTTTTAATTTTTTTTTAATGGACATGTTTAATAGCAAAAATTCAAAAACATTGTTTTTTTTTCTCAAAATTGTTCGTCTTTTTTTTTTATGGCGTAAAAAATTAAAAATGCACAGGCGATCAAATACCACCAAAAGAAAGCCATTTGTGGGTTAAAATAACAACGTAAATTTCATTTGGGTGCAGCGTTGCATGACCGTGCAATTGTCAGTTTAAGTAGCGCTGCACCATATCGCAAAAGATAGCCTGGTTAGGAAGTGGGGTAAATCCTAAGGAGGGCAAGTGGTCAAATTTTCCACCAAATACTTGTTTTTGTGAGCATTCATCAACTGTCTCATTGCACATGCAGTACTGAAAATAAGAGACTTCAACAAAGAACATTCAGGGAAGCTAAAGAATTATTTTTTAGGGCTCATTCACACGGGCGCTCATCCTAGTATAGCATGAGAAGCGGTTTGTATTTGTAGTGACCTGCGTGCAGGTAGCCTACATAAGTGAATGAAAGCCAATTGATGTAGACTCACCAACACAGCAGAGTTTGATAGGCAAGCAGGGATGGGTGCACAGATCAACACAAAGTCTGTGCATCGGCGTCAGTGCACCTGTCAAACTTGGCTGTGCGGATGAGTCTGTCTAAGGCACTTCCATTCACGGATATAGGTTGTCTGTAAGCAACTCGCTGTAAGCACAGACTGAGCGTGTGTGAATGAGCCCCAATGCTGGCCAAAGACAGTTCATTTTATTCAATCAACCAGCGGGCTGATTGGAAAAAGCAAGTGGATTACCCCATCCACACAAGCAAGTTGGATGGAGGAATCCTACCCACTGTGTCATCATATTCTGACAGAGGGACTCCTCTGCTGCGAGATTACATTGATCATCGTCTGCAGCACTTGATCGACAAATGTTTACCCAACATTCCCTTTTGTGGGAACAGTCATAAATGAATTGAAATTTGGCTGGACCCTGCTTAACCAGACGAATTTCAGTGGCTAAATGGATAGCGTTTCCGCTTGGCAGTACTAGGGTTGTCGGTTCGAATCCCAACCATGGCACCACCTGCCTGGAGTTTGCATGTTCTCCATGTGCCTGTGTGGTACTCCAAAAACATGCTGGCAAGTTAACTGGCTCTTGTCTAAATTGGCCCTAGTATATGAATGTAAGTTAGGGACCTTAGATTGTACACCCCTCGAGGGTTAGGGACTGATGTGAATGTACAATATATATGTAAAGAGCTACGTAAATTGATGGCGCTATATAAGAACCTGTAGTAATAATAAATCTATGGCCAGCTTTAATTTGCACTTTATTCTAAAATATTTTATATTTACATTAAACATACTGGCCAGGACAAAAACGTGTGACTCCCCAGAGGCTCCGAGACCGGTTTAAAATGTTTCCAAGATACGTTGTGGTATTTTGTCTTTATAATGTATTAAAAAAAAAAAAAAATGTACTTGCCCATTAAACTTTAATCAACTACAAGGAAAACTGCCATACAAAGCAAAACACACCAATAAACAGGCATGTGTCACTGAATTACAAGGCAAACAGCTGAGCTGGCCCTGCAATAAGAACATTCAATTTGAAACTTTAGCCACGGAGATAAGATATCAGCCAGACAGTGAGTGCATTGTATTTATGAGTCTGCTGATGAAGGCTTGCATTACAAATACTGCCATAGACATTGTGCAATTTTCTTTCCTGCGACCAATGGGAGAACACAGCGACTACTGCTAGCGGCTAGCTAGCAATAATCACATGTAAAACCTGGCAGGCTGGCTAAACCAAAGTTGATTGATCAATCAGCTTGGGTACATTCAGCCTGCCCAATCATGGTTCGAACCATCTATGCCCAGCTTAAAGCCTTGTACATATGGGCTAAAAACTGGCCCAAATCAGTTGGTTCGGCAGGGACTGGCCCACTTTCAGCCCATGACAAGCCTGACAGGCTTCTGACAAACGGCCATGTTGGAAAACCATAATCCACTCTGCATCTGATCATCGCTTGCAGCCAATGGCTTTAGTTACACAGTTATTAAATGTCACATTGTCACAATTCAATAAAGATTTAAAAAAAAAAAAAAAAGGAACAGTGTGATACATTGCAACGTAGCGACTGCTGTTGGATGTCATTTTTATTGCCTTGATCAAATGTTTCTGGCAGTCTCTTTGTTGATACTTATATACTCACGCCAGATTTGCATTGGATTTTTTCCCACACTGTCCACAAAACATACTAGTAGGTTCCCTGAAATACAACCAGATTGCCTGCACTATGCTTGCTGGAGTAGATTATTAGCACTTTAAGGAACTGAATTTCATCTGCCCAGGGCTAAGATTTTCACCATTAAAAATGCCCTTGAGATAAAGAACTCTGGAGGAAAACATAGTCCAGATTATAAAGGTATCCCAGAGGCACCCTTCTCATCTGCCATAAAACATTAAAAAAGATTTTGAACCTTACCAAACATACATGAGTGACTGAATGAACTGCAGAAAATCACAGATCAGAATGAGGAACTCCAACAGAAAAAAGGGCCTCCAAAAGGTGCTGGGACTTTATGGGTTTAAACAAGGTAGTTAAAAAAAAAAAAAACATTCTAAGAGCCCACTGGCTCAGGTTAGGCCACTCACAACAGACAAGACTACCCTCCAGTGGGTTCCCCAACAGGTCACCAGAAAACCACGTGCATATATGAAAGGAACACTAGACTTATCTTTCGGTCTGGCGCACCTTCCATACATGCACATTGTTTTCAGGATGAAGAACTGTCACCTTCTTACCTGCCTAGGACAGAGATTCTGAACTGATACTCTGAAATTCCAACAACATACGTAGATGTTCCTTGACTGATGGAACTCTGCGCCGTCATCAAATTCTCAGCTTGATACTCATTTGCACTAATCTACAAAAGTACCCCAAAGCTAAAACTACTCCAAACTCACATAATGCAGACTGGATGGTAGACCCACAAAAAAGGTAAAAAAAAAATTAAAATTGGTTCTTCAGGAGGGTCATAAAGTTAAAATCAGAAGAAAGATCAGAACCCCGGTACAGACTCTGTAATAACACATAGGTGTCTCTTGGCTGGAAAAAGCTCACACAGTTCTGATGAGAAGGAAGATCTGGCACCTTCCTACCCAATGCCAGCTTTAGATAAACTAGGGCCATGGAGAAGGGTCAAACTTGGATCTCCCTTTATATACTGCATGCCCTCCAACAAAACCCAGTTAATAAGGCACCAAATGTTCTACTTTAATGCATTTCTCTACCTTTAACTTTCCAAAATGTTTAACAGGCTATGTACAAACGTTAACAGAGAGAAGCTCTGGAGCAGATGATTCTATTTATTTCTCGAAGATCCCATAGCTTAGATCAGGCAGAGATCCAGCACCTTCATATCCACCATCTGCCCAGATCGAAGATTATCAATCTACAAAACACACTAAGGTGTCTTCTATGTGATGAAACTCCAGAAGAACTCATCGCTCAGATGAGGATGTGGTCACATCCTCATGAGTGGAGGACCTCTAGAAGTTCTGTCAGAATGGACATGTGGTTTATTCTAATAAACGTAGGTGACCCCGGAAAGATTTTGCAAGAACTCAAGGTTTGGGTCAGGGTGAAGATGTGCCCCCTTAACTACCCAGGTCTAAAGATTCTGAATCTATAAAAACACACACAGGGGGCCCCCTGAGTGAAGAAACTCTAGAGATTTCATAGCTCTGGTCAGGATGGAGATGTAGCCTCTACTTCTAACACACAAAGGTGACCACCTGAATAGAAAACCACTAGAAGCTCTGGTCAGCATGGACATGTGGAGCCGTCTTATAATATACACGAGTGCCCCGAGTGGAGAACCTCTGGTCAGGGTGGAGATATGGCCCCTTCTTTAAAACAACAAACATTGGTGACACCAGAGTGCAGGACCTCTAGAAGCTGTTTGGGGGAGGTGGGGGGGTATGTGGTTCCTTCTTATCTCCCTAGATATAGGACTGAAGATGGCGATGTGGCCCCTTGTTATCAGCACAGAGATAGGGTTGAGGGCTGGGACGTGACCCCTTTTTTCTTAACACACATAGGTGACCCCCCGGGTGGAGGACCACTATAAGCTCTGGTCAAGGCCAGAGACGTGGTCTCTCTCTCCCTAGGGAAAGAACTGGGAGTGGTGATGTGGCCAATTACCTTCCAAGGGATAGGATTTGGCCCTTTATCTCCCTAGGGATGGGACATGGTCACTTATGATAGGATTTGGGGGAGTGTTTCTTGTCTACCCATGGATAGGGGAAAGGATGTGGCCCCTTATGACAGAACTGTAGGTGAGGATGTTGCTCATATCTTTCTATGGATGGGGATGTGGCCCCTTATTATAAGATGGGTGGTGGGGAATGTGGCCTCTGGACTCCCTATCGACAGGGTTGGTGATGGGGCCCTTTATCCTCCCCCTACGAGATTGGGAATACAGCCCCTATGGTTGGTGATGTGGCTCCTTGTCTCCCTATGGATATGGGAGGGGATGTGGCCCCCTATTATCTCCCTATGGTTGGGGATATGGCATCTGGTCTCTCGAAGGATAGGGGAGAGCATGTTGGCCCTGGTCTCCCTATAGAGAGGGTTGGGGATGTGGCCCTTATCTTAAGGTAGTGGATGTGGCCCCTGGTCTCCCTATGGATAGGATTTGTGCTATAGCCCATGATAGTGCGGTGTCCCCCGTTCTTACCTGCCACCATCCCAAGGTAAGCAGGGAGAGGGGGATGTGGCCCCCCGCGGTGGATGTATCGCTGGTCTTACCTTCCACCATCCCAGGGTGAGGAGGGGGGGGAATGTGTCCCCTGGTGGTGGATGTGACCCCTAGTCTCCCTATCGATAGGGTGGGGGATGTGGCCTCCTGTGGGGGAATGTAGCTTTCCTGCCACCGTCCGAGGATGAGGGAGAGGGGGATGTGTCCTCTGATCTCCGTAGGGAAAGGGTTGGGGATGTGACCCCTGGTCTCTCTATGGATAGGGCTGGGGATGTGACCCCTGGTAGTGGATGTAGCCCCTGGTCTCTCTATGGATAGGGCTGGGGAGGTGGCTGCCGGTGGTGGGGGATGTGTCCCCAGTCTTACCTTCCATTGTCCCAGGGTGAGGAAGAGGAGGGAGAGTGGATGTGGCCCCCGGTCTTATCTGCCACACTCTGAGGAGGAGGGAGAGGGGGATGGCCCCTTATCTCTCTATGAATATGGTTGGGGATGTGGCCCCTGGTCTTACCTGCCATTGTAACAAGGGTGAGAAGGAGGAAGGAGAGGGGGATGTGGCCCCTAGTCTCTCTATGAATATGGGTGGGGATGTGGCCCCTAGTCTCTCTATGAATATGGTTGGGGATGTGGCCCCTAGTCTGCCTATGGATAGGGTGGAGGTTGTGGCCCCCGGTCTCCCTATGGATAGGGTGGAGGATGTGGCCTCCCGCCTCCCATGGTGGCGGCGGCAGACCTCCCCGTCTTACCTGCCACCGTCTGAGGGTAAGGAGGAGGGAGAGGGGGATGTGGCCCCTGATGGTGCTTTGGCCCCTAGTCTCTCTATGAATATGGTCGGGGATGTGGCCCCTGGTCTCCCTATGGATAGGGTAGATGATGTGTCCCCCCCACCTCCCGTGGTGGCGGCAGCAGGCCTCCCCGTCTTACCTGCCACCGTCCGAGGGTGAGAAGGAGAGGGGGATGTGGCCACTGTTGGTGCTTTGGCCCTGTTCTCTCTATGAAGAGGGTGATGGATGTGGCCCCTGTTCTCTCTATGAAGAGGGTGGTGGATGTGGCCCCTGATCTCTCTATGAACATGGTTGGGGATGTGGCCCGATTTCTCTATGAATATGGTTGGGGATGTGGCCCCCGTGGTGGTGGCGGGGCCCTCTGTCTTACCTGCCACCGTCTGAGGGTAAGAAGGAAGAGGGAGAGGGGGGTGTGGCCCCTGATGGTGCTTTGGCCCCTGTTCTCTCTATGAATATGGTGGTGGATGTGGCCCCTGGTGGTGTATGTGGGCCCCGGTCTTACCTGCCACCGTCCGAGGGAGAGGATGAGGAGGGAGAGGGGGATGGCGGTGCCGGACATGGCATGTGTGGAGGGCATGCCGTACTCGGAGTTGTAGAAGACCTCCATCTTGATGACGGGCGGGGAGGGGGGTCGGGGCAGGCGGATGACATCCTTGGTACACTGGCCCAGGTACATCACCCACACCCAGATGACGATCACCCTCCGGCCCACGTACGGGTCCACATTCCAGATCCAGAACGGGAAGAAGGAGATGTAGAAGAGCTCGTTGCCCAGCTCGGTGCCGATGGAGAAGAGGTAATAGAGGAGCCGGTTCCGGATGATGAAGTTCTGACCCTCCTCCCCGGTCAAGGAGTTCCGCCGCTGCGCCTGCTTCTCCTCACCCCGCCGCTGGGAGGCAGTACCGTTCCCCACCCCATTGGGATGACAGTCCGTCTTCTTCTCCTCCTCGGGCGCCCTCTGCACCCCGCACAGCCGCTGGAAGGCGGCCACCTTCTCCGGGTCCTGCAGGGAGTGGGAGAGCCGCTGCAGCCCAGTGAACGCCGCCGCCATGGCGTCCCGCATCCCTCCCGGCTGTCCGTCCAGCCCGCCCGCCGGGCACAATC
The DNA here is from genome assembly GCF_062004578.1 of Staurois parvus. NCBI lineage: Eukaryota > Metazoa > Chordata > Amphibia > Anura > Ranidae > Staurois > Staurois parvus. The sequence goes on from NW_028318222.1 coordinate 2,370,539, forward strand.
TCAGCCTCAGCTCCGGCCTCGCCACACAGCGGACTGTGACTGAAGGAGGAGGAGTGGGCGGGGGGCAGGCGTCATGTGACCGGAGGAGGGCGGGCTGGCGCTAGTACCTCAGGTTGTGTCTTTCAGCTTCAGCCTGCGATGTGACAGAGATGACAGAGGGCGGACTATCGTGATATGTGTAGAATGTCGTCCACGTATACCAATAAAAGCTGCTTGTACGGTCCTTGTCTCCAGTACTCCTCACTCTTCACCAATAAGTCCCCCCACATAAGAAGTTCCAACACATACATGTGCTGCTGGTCACTTTGTGGCAGTGATGTCACCACCACCAGCGATTTACAGCGACTTGTAGCCAGCGATATAATGGCTGTAGTCACCAAGGCCCCATACATGCTGCATTTTTCCTCTCAGAACATGACAGGAAAATGTCTAATATTTGCATGCGTTTGGAAGCATACAAGTGTAAATGCATTCTATTGGGGAGAACACATGTATTCCAGCCAATGGAATCAATTTACATGCATAAATGCACATGTATGTGCGTTTGCGTGTGAATTATGCTCCAAACGCAGGTATGGGGCCTTTTTTTTTTAACCCCTGAATGCAGCAAACAAAGACACATAGACACAAATGGCTGTATTTAGATATACTGTGGTGCTGGAGTAAGGCCTCAATCACACGGCCATAACACGGCTGGAAACATTGCACTGATAAATTGGCAAGGGACAAGAGTTTGTGCGTTAGGCCTCATTCACACGAAATCTGCATGGGATACAGTTCTTGATGGCAGAGCTAATAAAAGATCTTGTGTGAAATGCACACCTAAGGTACTCGCAAGTAAACGCATTTAGATCCGTACAGCATTTAGATGTAGAGAGAAAACAGGTGGCGCACACACCTAGTGCATTATCCAAGGTTTATTGTAGGAGTGAAAGAATAATAAAAACATACTCACAGACGAAGCATGTATCTAAAAAGCATAGAAAAATGACAATGGCCACAACGGCAGGCAAGGTGTTCTCACTGTCAGTGCGGTCAAATTTCTGACGCGTTTCGGGGACGAATCCCTTTCCTCAGAGCTGATGACCAACCTCTGTTGCTGATGTATGATGAATGGAAAGTAAGAGCCTTTTCTGTTGATGCCTCAACGAGGACTCAACGAGGCATCAACAGCAAGGCTCTTACTTTCCATTCATCATACATCATCATCAGAGGTTGGTCATCAGCTCTGAGGAAAGGGATTCGTCCCTGAAACGCGTCAGCCATTTGGCCGCACTGACAGTGAGAACACCTTGCCTGCCGTTGTGGCCATTGTCATTTTTCTATGCTTTTTAGATACATGCTTCGTCTGTGAGTATGTTTTTATTATTCTTTCACTCCTACAATAAACCTTGGATAATGCACTAGGTGTGTGTGCCACCTGTTTTCTCTCTATCCAGTGGCTGATTTCCCCGTCTGAGGAGGGCTGCACCCCTGAAGCATTTCCTTTGGTTGTCGCTGTCCTGGTACCCTTGGCTTCCCTTTTGGCTGTGCATATCCTGAGGCGCTGGAGAGTACATACGATAGCATTTAGATGTGTTCAATAGACCCAGGCAATTCATTTCATTCCGAATCCGAAATCCGAGGAATTTTTCATTCTTTGGAAATTTGGAAGTTTCTGAATTATTATTATTCAGGATTTATATAGCGCCAGCAGTTTGCTCAGCGCTGTACAATATAACGGGAGACAATACAGCAGCAATACAGTTCAATACAAGATGGATAGGAGGGCCTGATCCTTGGAGCTTACAATCTAAGAGTAACAAATGTAACCACTTGCCCTCCAGGGGATTTACCCCCCTTCCTGACCAGGCCATTTTTTGTGTTACGGCGCTGCGTTACTTTGCCAATTGCGCGGTCATCCAACGCTGCACCCAAATTAAATTTACATCCTTTTTTACCCACAAATAGAGCTTTCTTTCAGTAATATTTGATCGCCTGTGCGGTTTTTAATTTTTGGCGCTATAAACAAAAAGGACAAACAATTTTGGGAAAAAACCTATATTTTTTACTTTTTGCTATTAAACCTTTTTGCTATGTCCAATAAAAAATAATTAAAAATCAAATTTCATCATAAATTTAGGGCAAAATGTATTCTGCTACATGTCTTTGCTAAAAAAAAAATCCCAATACGTGTAAATTAATTTGTTTACGTGAAAGTTGTTGCATGTGCAAATGGCGGTATAGATACTGGATTTTTTCTTTTTTTTTTACAATCAGCGACTTATTGCGGGACTGCGGGGCCATTCTGACACTGGGGGGAACATCCACCTGACATCCCCAGTGACACCAATACAGTGATCAGTTCCAATAAAAAGCACTGACACTGTATTAATGGCACTGGGCAGGAAGGGGTTAACACGAGGGGCAATCAAAGGGTTAACTGTGTGCGGTTTACTATGGGGCTGTGCGTGTGCTTTCCACTGTAAGTACACTGCTTTGTATGGCTCTGGAGAGCCATACAAAGCAGTGTGCTGGAGCTGACAGGGGAGAGAACTGTATTGTTTAATTTCAGTTCTCTCCCCTGTCAGTAATACTCGGCGATCACCGGATGACGGCAAGTAATCACCAGCCAGGACCCGGTGATTGACAGCCGAGGCTGCGAACGGCGCCGTGGCCCTACCCGGAAATGCAAAATTGGTTTAACGCACACTACTGCCTCCCTGTAGCAGTATTTCTGCTATAGTGCGGCAGGAAAGCGGTTAAGCAAATCCAAAGTAATGAAACAATATTTCATCCGAAATTCGAATTGAATTTGAAAACAGAATCAAATTTGAAAACAAATTCAAAATATAAACATATTGCTGAATATCACTGATTTCCTTCAAAGACTGTGTGTGTTGGTGTTAGAATATAGCCATCTTCCAAAATTCAAATTTCGAAAAGAATAGAATAAAACAAAATAGAATAGTAAATACAATAAATGAATAGACTATGTTATTTATTTATTTATTTCAGGTACTTATATAGCGCCGTCAATTTACGCAGCGCTTTACACATATATATTGTACATTCACATTGGTCCCTAACCCCCAAGGGGCGTACAATCTAAGATCCCTAACTATAACAGAAAATAAAAGAATAGAATACAATAGAAAATAAAGGAACAGAAAGTAAAGGAATAGAAAATAATGGAACAGATTTGAATAGAATAGAAATATATGTAAAGATATAGCCGGCAACACGATCATTTCTTCATAAACGATCTTTATTAGTACAACATGGACATGATATGATCCATAAAACTAACGTGTTTCGATCAAAGCCCTCCTCAAAGCATACGTATAAGTAGACGTGTTGTACTAATAAAGACTGTTTATGAAGAAGTGATCGTGTTGCTCCCAATATCTTTACTTATATTTCTATTCTATTCAAATGTATTTCATTATTTTCTATTATATTATTTTCTATTATATTCTATTATTTTATTTTCTATTCTATTATTTTATTGTATATACTATTCTATTTTGTTTTATTCTATTCTTTTCAAGCGCCGATCCCCCAATCCCATTTTGCCAATATACCGTAGCAGTAGAGCTTGGGTGAGTTGTCTGGATAGAATAGAAATATAGCTGTGTTCCAAAATTCGATTGTTGAAAAGAATAGAATAAAGCAGAAAATAATATAGTAAAATAGAATAGAAAATAAACGAATAGAATAGAGTAAAACAGAACAGAATAGAAAGCAAAAGAATAGAATAAAATAGAGTAGAAAATAAGGGAATAAAATAGAAAACAAAATAATAGAATGTAACAGAATAGAGTAAAACAGAACAGAATAGAAAATTAAAGAATAGAATAAAGTAGAATTGAAAATAAGGCAATATAACAGAAAATAGAAGAGAAAAGTAAAAAATGAGTAGATTAGAATAATGTCACCTTAAAATTTTGAAAAGAATAGAAAATAAAAACTGAATAAAATGGAAAATAAAAGAATAGAATAAAATTAAATAGAAAATAAAGGAATGGAATAGAAAATAACAGAACAGAAAAAAACAATAGAATAGTAAGAATATAACCGTCTTCTGAAATTTGAATTTCAAATAGAATAAATTTGAATGCCAAGTCGATTCTTTTTGATTCGGTCGAATTGGAATTAGAAAATTAATAAAACAAAACAAGTTCCAAAAATGGGCGATTTCAGTGCGGTAAAGTGGAGCTAAACTCTGTCATACTCACCTATTCTTCAATGGTCCAACGTCCCCTGCTGGCGCTGGCATCTTCTACCCGGCTTCTCCTGGGTGCCAGGCTGCGGCTGTCTTCATTGGCCGTCGCGGGGTGAAATCACTGTGTAGGAGTGCAGTGATCCCGGCACACAGGCACTGGGTCAGAATGTAAGGCTCCATGTACACGGGACATTTGGAAAACACTTCTGAATGATGGAAACTGACTGCTGGAAAACGTAGGTTAAAAAACGTCTGTTTAGCCGCGTTTGCATACCGCGTTCATGCGCATTTACTTTTAAAAGCATTTTTTAAAGATAGGAGACCTTCCAAAATGCCCAGAATGCACTGAAAAACAGTACAAAATTAACTATTTTAGACATTTTGAGAGAAATAGAGAGAGCAGAAGCAGAGAGATCAGTATGTGTTGAGATGACCTGTCTGTTCTGGTTGTATGCACTATGGATCCCATCATGAGCATAATGCAGCACGTTCTGCCATTTTGTCCTTCATGCGAAACCTGGAACTGACTGCGCTGGTGTACCGTGTCCATTTGAATACATGGAAAACACTTTGCATGCATTTCTGATGATGAAAAAAGGCTCTGGACAGCATCTGGATATGGAACAGTTAAAAAACGCTTCTAAACGCAAACGTTTATAAACCCAGTTAGCCGCATTTACATGTGTTTACAAGTTTTGAAGTTTAAAAGGCTGATAAAATCTACTCCTGAACGCAAGTTTGGTGCGTTCAAAAAAACAACTGTAAACTCAACTGCCTGTAAACGACTGTGTGTAAATGGACACATAGGAAAATATTAGGGAGAGTTCAGGGGCTGCTGAAAAAAATGCAGAAAAGCTCCTGAACGTCAGTTTAGCAGCTGCAGTGTACATGAGACCTAAATTGAGCTCAGTGTACTTTCCTAAGAAGGCTGCAAGCAGGCAGGTAGGTTTCTTCCATAGCATGTCTCTTCTGCAAGTCTGCAAGAGCCTGCCTGTTCGCAGTTTTTGAAGGCAGGACTTTAGTTCCACTTTGACCTAAATGACAGCACAGGACTGATAATAGTTTTTGTTATAGTGCAGAGATATGGGGATTAATCTGTGTGATGGAAACGCTGAACGTCTGTGGAAAGATATGTTAAAACTGAAATCATTCTACAAGGCAAGAAAGAGCAGCTAACACATCAACTGATACAAGCTGATAACAAATTAGCAACAAAAGTGGAGCGCTAGATATATAAATATATCACTCTACAATATGTTCAACTATATATCTAAAGAAAAAACAAAATCATGCATAAATATTCAACAATGAATCGTCCTCCACCCAGTGTGAAATACGGAAAATCCAAATGAAATAGTCCTTAAAAGTGCAAAAGGGAATGGCTGTGAAAACAAGAAAGTTTCAGGGACAACAAAATAGTCTCAACATGAACCCGTGCCAGAAGGATAAACTGTATAAGGACACCACTCCAGAGCACCTTCAGCATTCAATCCAACACATGGATCAATTTGGCCTCTAAATTATAAGAAGTCAAGATACGCTCGTATCACAAGGATCGTGCTATTCAGCAGATAGATGGCATCCTTATATGTCGGCTCCCATCATTCCAAAGAAACAAATGCCACCGTATTGGGGCAGCACAGTGGCTAAATGGTTAGCACTTCCGCCTATCAGTACTAAGGTCATTGGTTTGAATCCCAACCACAGCACCACCTGCCTGGAGTTTGCATGTTCTCCCTGTGCCTGCGTGGGTTTCCTCCCACACTCTAAAGACATGCAGGTGTGTTAATTGTCTCCTGTCTAAATTGGCCCTAGTATGTGTATGTATGAATGTGAGTTAGGACCTTAGATTGTATGCCCCTTAAGGGTTAGGGTCTGATGTGAATGTACAATATATATGTGAAGTGCTCTATAAATTGATGGCACTATATAAGTACCTGTAATAAATAAATAAATAAATAAATATTAATGGAGATACAGCCAGAAAACCACATAGTGTAAATCCATAAAATTCCAATAGTTAAAATAATGCAATTATACTCACAAACATGAAAACATATGCACATATAAATTCAATACTTAGGCACAGGTCACTTCCAGGATTTTGGCTGTGTGATGGCATCACAAACATTGGCTCCGTCCTACGTGTTTCATCATAACCAACGTCATCTGGGGCATGGATTTCTGCAGAAGGACCTACCTAGAAACAACCAAATATATTTTGGTCCATAGATGATGCTTTTTTTTTTCCTTAACCATCAAGTTGAGCGGAAAAAAAAATGATTCGATTCCCCCATCAACACACTTGGTGTTGATAGGGAAATCCCTCCCATGGAGATATTGTATTCTGACAGAGGGGAGATTTCTCCACCTTCAGAATACGATGATCACTGTTGTCAGCTATAGCTTGCGGCACTGATCGAGCGAAAAAAAATGCAACATACTGGCTGTACAATAGTCGACGGAGAGATCAACCTGTACAACCTGCCTGCCCATAGATGGATCGAAGTTTGACCAATCCCTGCTGAATTGGCTGAATTTCGATCCACCTAAGGCCATAGTTGGAGAGCTCCAACACTCGACAATCAGATCTCCTTGGTATTCTATTGAGTCCACATACATCTGAGTGATATGCTGTCACTCAATGCCCAGAAAAAGTACAGAAGCTTCTTTGAGGTATGATCGGGCATTTGGCCCCCAAAGACTTTAATAGGTACACCTAATAAATGCCTGATTTTGCTCCTAACAACCATCTCCTCCTCCTGGTATCCTGCTTTCCACTGGCTAAAAAACAAAAATTCTCAGGCTTTAAAATGAATGAAAAACGTGCATACAGATGTGCAAAAGATGGCCGAATATGTCCAAAGACAGCGGCAAAGTAGCTAAACGTGACCTCAGACATGAGATGCAATCTAGCCAGAACCATTGGCAAGGAAGAATATACTGCACCAATAATTTATGAACGGGAGATTATTTCCTTGTAATTAAAGCATTCGTTTTTCATTTTTGCTTTTAATGACATCTCCCCTCACAGGTCCATTGTGTTGTTAAAGGAAAAGAATTTAATTTGCCAAACAGAGAAATAATGTTAAAGCCGGCCATAGATAGTTCAAACCATGTATGGGCAGGCTGAATTGATCAATGGCTCGATCGATCAACTTGGGTACAAGCAGCTTGCTGGATTTCACATGCAATTATAATGACCGTCTTCTCCCGGCAGTGACAGCTCCCCCCCACTCTGGAAGAACACAATGGCTCGGAGGGAGGGATTCCCCCATCAACACCTGTGGTTGCAGGAAAGAAATATGCTCTGTGCATAACCTGCCTAATTGTGCAGTTAATTATATGTCTCGGAGATTAACAGACCTGGCTTGCCTTCATCTTTGTGTAAATTTTCAAGGAATGCTATAAATGCTGAAGTGGATGGAGCAGGATAGAGATGGGATCGGGTTTCAGAACGTTCCTCTGCACGGTACAGAGGCGCACACACTGCACTGATGATGGCCAACAAGCCTGAAGCAGCTGTGTGCAATTTGGAGTAAATGGGTTGGTTGTTTGTGGGACCTAAAAATTATTTACATGGCCTAATCCACCATCCTTAACTGCTTCTGCGCCGCCCTATAGCGGAAATACAGCTACAGGGCAGCACAGGTGTGCAAAATCACATATATATATATATATATATATATATATATATATATATGTGATTTTGTAGTTCTCGGTAGGGGGCGCGCACGCGCCCTACCCGCGCCTCCATTAATGGCCTCGGCTGTCACTCACCTGGTCCCGGCCAGTGATTCCCAGCTGGCACCCAGCGATCTCCGAGTATAAACAACACAGATCTCTCCCCTGTCAGCTCCTGCTCACTGCTTTGTATGGCATCCCTAGGCAGGTGCAGGAGGCGCGCGCCGCACCGGGTGACACCTATCGCATGGGGTGACACTGGACCCGCTCCACAAAAAGGTAAGTTTTAAAGCAAGCCAACGATCCCCGCAGGATGGATCGGATCTGCGGATTGAGAAGCATAATGGATCGGACTCTGATCCATTATGCTCAATCCGCAGACCCGATTCATCCTGCAGGGATCATTGGAGGGGTGACACTAAGTGGTACCGCACCAGGTGACACCAACCCTAGGGATGCCTGTGCACACAGTTAACCTTTTGATCGCTCCACATGTTAACCCCTTCCTGCCCAGTGCCATTAGTACAGTGTCAGTGCTTTTTATGAGCACTGATCACTGTATTGGTGTCACTGGGGATGTCAGTGACACCAAGTCAGTTCCCCCCCCCCCAGTGTCAGAATGCCCGCCGCCGAAGTCGCTGATCGCCGCAATTACTAGTAAAAAAAATTCCAGTATATATACCGCCATTTGTAAACACAATAACTTTCACGAAAACTAGTTAATTTACACATATTGGGATTTTTTTTAGCAAAGACTTGTAGCAGAATACATTTTGGCCGACATTTATGACAAAATTTGATTTTTAAATTTGTTTTACTAGACATGTTTAGTAGCAAAAAGTCAAAAACATTGTTTTTTTTTTCAAAATTATCTATATATTTTTGTTTATAGCGCAATAAATTAAAAGCCTGCAGGGGCAATCAAATGCCACTGAAAGAAAGCTCTATTTTTGGGGAAAAAGGGACGTAAATTTCATTTTGTTACAGTGTTGCATGACCGTGCAATTGTCAGTGAAAGTAACCCAGCGCCGTAACGCAAAAAATGGCCTGGTCAGGAAGGGGTGAATCCCCTGGAGGGCAAGTGGTTAACAGAAGAGCAGACCCGTATTTTCTAATTTGTGATGGAAGTGTTGATGTGTAAATACTTTCCATATTAGGAAGGTTGCATAGTGGTTAACAATGGTTTAGCAGAGGGCTTTTTGGTTCCTTTTGGCCAACCTCTCCTTATCCTGACAAGTTATATTCATTATATTAGGCTCATATAAGCTGTACATTGATTGTAAACCTCAGACGTGAAATATGAATAAAGTATATACCTCTATAGTGTTTACCTGTCTCAGTTAAGAGCACTAAGTGTCATTTCTGTCTGCTCTTCCATTCATATGCTATCAGAATGAGTCACTTCTGACAAGTTTTCCTGACACCAAGAGAAAAATGGTGACAGGGGAGGAACTTCCAGCAAATTGACACCCTCAGCTCTGTTCCTGTGTGCTGTGTGGAGGGAGGGGTGTCTCTTCCCTCCAATCTGCTCTCGGAGCTCTCCTCACTCAGCTCTGCAGTGTGTAATTTCAGCTGTCCGCCCCTTTTTTTCTGAACTCTCAGACAAGCTTTAAATATTCAGCACTTTGAATGGATGTAGAAAAGAGAATTCTGCAGATAGACAGGTACAATTTATGTAAGAGGATTTGTTTCATCTCTGTGTATCTCCTGAGGCCAGTCACTTCCCTGGGTATATGTAAGGGTGTCAAGGTCCTACCTTTTCCCGGAGGCTATGTTACTCCATGTGCTGGCGTCCATCTTGGATTCTGCTGTGCATGGTGGGAATCCTTTTTATGCCTTCAGGTCTCTGAGGTCCACCCCCCAGAGGGGCATGGCTGATGACATATAAGCCTGTGGCCTGCACATGCTCTTTGCACTTGTGTCTTGTGTCTTGTTGTTACTATTACTCTGTTCTGACTCTCGTGACTCTCCTGGTATTCTGATTCGGCTTGTGACTTGACTATTCTTTGTATTCTCCTTTGATCTGACCCTCTGTTGCTGAACCCGGCTCGTGACCTGTGATTCTCGTCTGCTGTCCTGTACTGTTTTGTCCTGTTGTTGTTGACCCCGGCCTGTCTGACTACTCTTTTGTCTCTTCCACCAGCTACACGCCATTGGCGGCGGCCATTACCGCAGCTGAGGTGTCTCGGGGGCCGCGGCCTGGTTCCTGGCTGCGTCAAGTCCATCCCCACCATCAGGGGCCCTGGTGAAGGGCAGCCTGGGACTTAGACTCCGCGCCCTGAGGGACTTCGGTCTGTGGGTGGTGGTTGTCGTCAGCCAGTGCGTTACATCATTAGGCCTGCCTGTCCGTTCCTCGGCTCCTGCCCTGACATTACACAAGTGCCATGAACCCTGACGGTGCAGGCACGCCTTCGCTCCCAACGCTAGTCGCCAGACTCGATCAACAGGATCACCTGTTGGATCAGTTCGCTCAGGCGTTGCAAACCCTGCTTGCACGCACTGCACACCTTGCTCCTGGTGCTATTAGGCCGGTAGTCACTCCGGTGGTCTCTCCCGCTGCTTCTCTGCCTATTGCGTCCACCACCTCGGCGGTTGCATCAGCGGCATCCAGAGGTATGACTGGCTCTGCCCCTCTTCCACAGCGCTTTGGGGGTGAGCCGAGTCAGTGTCGTGGGTTCCTCAACCAGGTGGGTATTTATTTTGAATTAATACCCCACGCCTTCCCGTCTGAGAGGTCAAAGGTTGGGTTCCTAATTTCACTACTCTCAGACAAGGCCTTGGCCTGGGCAAATCCCTTATGGGAGAGGAACGACCCGGTGATTCAAGATTTTTCCGGTTTTGTCGATGCCTTCCGTAGGGTATTCGACGTACCGGCTCGTTCCGCCTCGGCGGCCAAGCTGCTCATGACCATGCATCAGGGTTCACGGACCGTGGCCGAGTACGCCATAGAGTTTCGTACCCTGGCAGCAGAGGTCGGTTGGAACAATGAGGCTCTGGTGGCTGCGTTTTCCCATGGTCTTTCTGACACACTGAAGGACGAGATTGCAGCTAAGGAACTGCCTGTGGTGTTGGAGGAGCTCATCTCTTTCCTGATCCTGATTGACACCAGGCTCAGGGAGAGGCCTTCACTCAAGGAACGCCTGCGGAGGCCTTCCAATCGACTGGCACCTGCGTTTTCTGTCCCACCCGTTCCTCCCTCTCCTCCCACGCCTCCTGGGGATAGATTGCCTGGTGGTGAGCCCATGCAGCTGGGGTTTGCTCGCCTTTCCGAGGGAGAGCGGGCCGCTCGGCGTCGGGAGGGTCGCTGCCTGTACTGTGGTCTGGGTGGGCACTTTCGGCAGTCCTGTCCGGTCCGTCCGGGAAACGCTCGCACCTGAGATCCTGTCGGGGACAGATCTTGGGTGGAGTCTCCTCGTCCCCGGCGTTCCGCAGAGATAAGCCACTGATCACCGTTGTCCTCTCTTGGGCGGAGGGCTCGGTGACGGCCCAGGCGTTGGTAGATTCTGGGGCCGGCGGGTTGTTTATGGACAGCTCGTTTGCTGCCCAGCACTCCATTCCCCTGCAGGCTCGAGTTACCCCATTGGTTCTCGAGGCGATAGATGGCAGGCCCCTGCAACCACCGCAGGTTACCCACGAGACTGTGCCAGTGGAAGTAGCTATTGGGGCTGTTCACAGGGAGTTGGCCTGTTTCCAGGTGATTTCTTCTCCGCACTATTCGGTGGTTTTGGGGTATCCCTGGCTCCAGATGCACAATCCAACCTTCAATTGGCAAACAGCCGAGATTCTCTCGTGGTCTCCACAGTGTGGGGCCGGGTGCATCCGTGGGCCGGTTAAGGTGTTGTGTGCCTCCTCGGACTCTGCGTTGCCCTCTGATTATGGGGAGTACCGGGACGTGTTTGATAAGGTACGCGCTGGTGCCTTATGACTGCGCCATATCCTTGCAACCTGGTGCCACTCCTCCGCGTGGCAGGGTGTATCCTCTCTCGGTTGCGGAGAATAAGGCCATGGAGGAGTACGTTGCGGATGCGCTTTCCCGGGGGCACATTCGTAAGTCTACTTCCCCAGCAGGTGCGGGCTTTTTCTTTGTTAAGAAGAAGGGTGGTGAATTGAGGCCTTGCATCGATTATAGGGGTCTTAATCGAATCACCACTAAGAATGCCTACCCGATTCCCTTGATTACTGAGTTGTTCGACCGCCTTAAGGGGGCAACAGTCTTTACCAAACTTGACCTTAGGGCGGCGTACAACCTCGTACGGATCAAACAGGGGGATGAGTGGAAGACCGCGTTTAACACCAGAACCGGTCACTACGAATACCTGGTGATGCCCTTCGGGTTGTGTAACGCGCCCGCAGTTTTTCAGGAATTCATAAATTATGTCCTTCGTGACTTGTTGCAGCAGTGCGTGGTAGTTTACTTGGATGACATCCTGGTTTACTCTGCCTCCATGGAGTCCCATATCCAGGATGTCAAGCAGGTGCTGCAACGATTACGTGAGAACGAACTTTTTTGTAAACTTGAGAAGTGCGAATTCCATCGATCCCAAGTTGCCTTTTTAGGCTACATCATTTCTGCGGAGGGATTCTCCATGGACCCTCAGAAGGTTTCGGCGGTTCTGCAGTGGCCTCGTCCCAATGGTCTTCGGCCCATTCAGCGCTTTTTGGGTTTTGCCAACTACTATCGGAAGTTCATCCGGAACTTCTCCACGCTGGCAAAGCCTCTCTCAGACCTAACCAAGAAGGGCAGTAATCCTCACAAGTGGCCACCCAAGGCCATCGTAGCGTTTGAGGCTCTGAAATCCGCCTTCGCGTCAGCTCCGATACTGTCTCATCCCAATCCTGGATTGCCCTTCGTCCTTGAGGTTGATGCATCCGAGACGGGAGTAGGCGCTCTCCTGTCTCAACGTCGGTCGCCCGATGGACCCCTACTTCCCTGTGGGTTCTACTCCAGGAAGCTTTCCTCTGCAGAGTGCAACTACCAGATTGGAGATAGGGAGTTGTTGGCAATCATTCTGGCTCTCAAGGAATGGAGGCACCTGCTCGAGGGCTCCACGGTTCCGGTCCTCGTTCTTACCGATCATAAGAACCTGACTTATCTTACGGAGGCCAAAATATTGACACCCCGCCAGGCCAGATGGGCTCTGTTCTTGTCACGCTTCAACTATGTGGTTTCATATTTGCCTGGTTCCAAGAATGTCAGGGCTGATGCGTTATCACGGCAATACTCTGAGTTGTCCAGGGAAGACTCTGAGCCAATCTCAGTTATTCCTCCAGATCAGATCCTGGCTGCCATTCGCACCAGTCTGACCTCTCCTCTTGGGGAGCAGATTTTGGCGGCTCAATCTGATGCTCCCCCCGGGAAGCCGGAGGGTAGATGTTTTGTACCCGAGGGATTGCGCACCCGCCTGCTGCGTACCTACCATAACGCCAAAACTGCCGGGCATCCGGGGAAGAACCAGCTGTGTTGGGTCGTCTCTCGCTTATTCTGGTGGCCAACCCTCCGTGCCGACATTGCCTTTTATGTAGCGGCATGTTCGATCTGTGCCCAGAATAAGTCTCCACGGCATCTCCCTTTGGGTTTTCTGCAACCCATTCCCAATGGGGAGCGTCCTTGGTCACACCTAGGTATGGACTTTATTGTAGACCTCCCGGTGTCTCGGGGTCATAAGGTCATCCTCATGATCGTCGATCGGTTTTCCAAGATGTGCCATTGCATTCCACTCAGGAAATTACCAACAGCGCAAGAACTGGCCACGGTCTTTTCCAGGGAGATTTTTCGCCTGCATGGGTTGCCTAAGGTGATTGTCTCGGACCGCGGGAGTCAGTTCGTGTCCAGATTCTGGCGCGCCTTCTGCTCCCAGTTGGGTATTAGTCTCTCCTTTTCCTCAGCCTACCACCCGCAGTCCAATGGGGCTGCGGAGCGTTCCAATCAGGCCTTAGAACAATTCCTTCGGTGTTATATTTCAGACCATCAGGACGATTGGGCCGATCTCCTGCCTTGGGCAGAGTTTGCCAGGAACTCGGCGGTCAACTCCTCCTCCGGGATGTTGCCCTTCATGGCCAACTATGGGTTCCAACCCGCGGTATTACCTGAGAGGTTCTCACCACAGGACATTCCGGCTGTGGAGAACAATCTTGCTGCCCTGCGTTCTTCATGGGGGCAGATCCAGAGGGCCTTGAGGGACTCAGCTCAGCGCCAGAAGTTCCAGGCTGATCGCAGACGGTTGCCCGCTCCTTCATACCAGGTCGGCGATCGGGTGTGGTTGTCTACTCGCAACCTCAATCTTCGGGTGCTCACACCCAAACTAGCTCCCCGTTTTGTCGGTCCTTTCCGCATTCTCCGCAAAGTGAATCCGGTGGCCTATGCCCTTGCCCTTCCGTCTGGGATGCGGATCTCCAATATCTTTCATGTTTCCCTGTTGAAACCTCTGATCTGCAATCGCTTCACTACCTCTCTGCCTCGGCCCCGTCCTCTCCGGGTTGACGGTCATGAGGAGTATGAAGTGAGCCGGATTCTGGACTCTCGATTGGTGCGCGGTCAATTACAGTTCCTGGTTCATTGGCGCGGTTATGGTCCTGAGGAGCGTTCCTGGGTTCCTTCCGCGGATGTCCATGCTCCTGCCCTCCTCCGCGCTTTTCATACCCGCTTTCCTCAGAAACCTTTTGTTGAGCCGCGGAGGGGGAGGGGCCCTTGAGGAGGAGGTACTGTCAAGGTCCTACCTTTTCCCTGAGGTTATGTTACTCCATGTGCTGGCGTCCATCTTGGATTCTGCTGTGCATGGTGGGAATCCTTTTTATGCCTTCAGGTCTCTGAGGTCCACCCCCCAGAGGGGCGTGGCTTATGACATATAAGCCTGTGGCCTGCACATGCTCTTTGCACTTGTGTCTTGTGTCTTGTTGTTACTATTACTCTGTTCTGACTCTCGTGACTCTCCTGGTATTCTGATTCGGCTTGTGACTTGACTATTCTTTGTATTCTCCTTTGATCTGACCCTCTGTTGCTGAACCCGGCTCGTGACCTGTGATTCTCTTCTGCTGTCCTGTACTGTTTTGTCCTGTTGTTGTTGACCCCGGCCTGTCTGACTACTCTTTTGTCTCTTCCACCAGCTACACGCCATTGGCGGCGGCCATTACCGCAGCTGAGGTGTCTCGGGGGCCGCGACCTGGTTCCTGGCTGCGTCAAGTCCATCCCCACCATCAGGGGCCCTGGTGAAGGGCAGCCTGGGACTTAGACTCCGCGCCCTGAGGGACTTCGGTCTGTGGGTGGTGGTTGTCGTCAGCCAGTGCGTTACATCATTAGGCCTGCCTGTCCGTTCCTCGGCTCCTGCCCTGACAAAGGGTTTATAAACACTTTAAGCTGTTCAAGCAGATTTTCTTCATTCAGTCCTACGAATCTAACGGATTATTCCATCTATGCTACATGGGGCAAATGGACAAACCTCCCACTTCAGCTATGGTAGTTTGAAAGCCTACCCTGCCAGCTGTTAAAAAATAACTGAACAGTCCCTGCATCTGATTGGATACAGGTGCTGTTCTGCCAACAATATTTGTGCTTGGATCCTTCAATTTGTCAGTAGAGGGATGTGTTTCTAACAGGGACACCCATTGAGCAAATGTTGGCTGACCTGGACAAAATTGGCTCTGTATTTTTTCCAGCTTTAGGGCAATTTGATGGTAGCTTTCATTGATACTAAAATAGCTATATGGTAAGGTGATATTCTAGACATGAGATAGGGATTGTATGCCAATGGAGCCCACAGACAATGCAGGCCACTGTTTGGTGTATCAATCATTTGGAAAGCTTTAACAACTGGTTCCATTCACTATTGCAGTCACTATTGTTACCTCGCCCTCCCCTTCAATAAGCCAGCAGCATTTTGTTTTCTGCTCCTCCCTTCTTCATTGACATAAACTTGTGTGCTTAGTAAACCACCCATACAGTACATGCTTTTGGAGTGCTCCGATTACTTGTTAGCCTAAGGATGGTCAGATCTTGTCTACATGTCCTACTACAAACTAAAGCCTATAGCCCCAGCTGTACGCCAACAAAAAAAAAAAATCACAAAGGAGAAAAGGCCATTGGTCTGACTGGATGTTTTCTCTTTCTCTATTCCTTTAATATGGAACAAAACAAATATACAACTCCATTGATACGATTGGTTGCTTTTTTTCTCCTTTCATCCTCTTATTTACCCATATGGAAGAAAAATATATTTGAAATATGTTTTAAAAATATTCTTCCCAAATACATATTGACATATATTTGAAATACTACAATTTTGGCCATATTCAATATATTTAAAAATATATTTCTATATATATATATATATATATATATATATATATTGAAATGTGTTTTTATTACAAAATATACGACAAATATTTTTAAAAATACATTTCAAATATACTGTATGTCTTTAAAAATACAAATCTACATTTTTGGAATGCATTTACAAATATATGTAGAAATATATGTTAAAATTACTTTTTTATATGTTAAAAAAAATCTGAAGAATATATTTTAAAAGCATATATTTTTAAAAATATTTTTCATATATTTTGTAATATATATAAAACGCATTTCAACATGCAGTATATATATATATATATATATATATATATATACATATATATATATTGAAATATATTTTGAAATATATTGAATATGGCCAAAATTGTAGCATTTCAAATATATGTCAATATATTTGGGAAGAATATTTTTAAAATATATTTCAAATATATTTTTCTTCCATGTGGGTATGCTTGAATACAATATTTAAAATAATATGCATATTTTGTTATACATTTTTGTTATGTTCATATTATTTAAGGCAACTGTTATACTTTATATTATCTTTGTTACCTCCACCTTCATAGAATCTAACAATTATTAATAAAAAAAAACCCACAGGGCCCAAAACCAAGGAATCAGATGTTGTAAATTCACAATGGAAGCCGAAAAGAGACATTGGTAGTTAGTAAGATGTTCATCCCACCAGTATTTACCCAAAAGGGATATATCAGTAATCCTTTAAAGTGACTCAGTTGCTAAAATAAAAACTACCATAAAAGGATCCCTAGTAAGAAAAACAAAAAAAAACTCTCCTGCTGCCTGCTCTGTTGACCTTCACTGTAAGGAAAAGAATCTTGCTGGAGAATCTTTAGAACTGGATATTTCTGGGAATGTCCATACTTGATATCCTACTGAGCTCAGTGGTTCCTTCAGCTGACCCCTATGTCACTATTGTGTCCTCTCCTTGTCTCTATTGGAGCAACGTAAAATCCCTTCAGGAGGGACACACTGCATAAAACCACTTTTTAATAACATGGGGAAGGGTTAGAACAGTGGCTGTCAACCCACAAGGAACTTGGTTCCTCAACTGCAGCCCTTGATATCACCAAGGGGTAGCACATCCATGTGACAATGCTGACCAATTAAAATCTGTTTGGTCCATACTTGCAGCATTGTACTAAGAGGAGAGAAAGCAGTAGGATTGCAAATCCCTGAACCATTTGGCATCTTGCAGGAGCCTTGGCGGCTCAGGATCACAGGAGGTAAGTACAGCAGGAGCCAGGGGGGTGGGAGGGGGTCCAGTGTTAGGTCACCTTTACAGATTTTCTGTAAAAGGTGAACTAACACTTTAACTAAAAAACAAAAAAAGTTGCACTCTGTTTAAATAATCAATAATGTGCAGGACAGCAGCACAAAATGCTTAATAGAAAACAAGGAGTGCCATTCCTTTAAGAATCATACCATGAAAGTATGTGTCACAACTTTAAAGGCGTGTAAAACATTGTGACACATACTATGTGCAATACAATCATGTGAAAATCTCAAAAAACAAAGAAAAAAATAGGATAAGGTGAAAATCACATAAAAAAGGTAAACAGACACTCTGTAAAGAATGTCCAGAAAGTGAACTTCTGCTTTGATAAATATCATTCCAGTGACATCGTGCAAACTGCTTCAATCCCAAACCGCCTGGTGCACACACTCCATACCAGAAAAACCGACCTCTAGGTTATAGGAGGTCATAGGTGCTTGTATGATAAAGGATCCAAGCAGATCTAGCCAGTTAAGTCAGGGTCACTTTCACAGGCCATACATAAAGGTAAACTTCGCCTTTATATGCCACCAAAAAAAAAAAAAAAAAAGGAAGAGACCGATTAGTGCAGTACTACTAAAACAATAAAATTTTATTCAGTAAATGTACTTATAAAAGAAGTTAAGAGAACAGTCTGTAAGCCTTGCTGCATATAAGAAACAAAGAGAGGGCGCACGGGCCTAGTTCATTACCTTTAAAAATGAGATTTATTATAAATAGTAAAATACTAAAAAAAGAAATAAAATCAAATGGAAAGCTTGTCACAAAGGATGCAATGTGGTCCAAAACCCCTGGAAGTGGTCTGGTGGGGGACTGTAGACCTCTAGGTGGCTGACGCGTTTTGAGGTTGTACCTCTTCCTCAGAGCCAGTGTAAGCCTTGGCGCACTCATCCAGCATGATGATGTCACTGCTAGCTCCACCCAATGCATTTCATCATAACACACCTCAGGGATCTTGGATCTGTTCCACTGACATCTGTTTTGATGAAATGTGTTGAACGGAGCTAGCAGTGATGTCATCACGTTCACCGGCTGAGCACAGCGAGGCTTACAGGCTGCTCTCTTAACTTCCTTTTGTGAGTTTATTTACTGAATAAAACTTTAATGTTTTAATGGTACTGCATTATTTGGCCTCTTCCGTGTCTTACAGTGGCATATGATCACTTGGAGGAGATGTTTATCACTATACATGGGCTGTAAAGGTGACGCTGACTTAACTGAATGGAGCTGTTTGGATCTTTCATCATACAACTGCTTATAACCTCCTCTAGTAGGGAGTGTATGCACCAGGCGGTTTAGGATTGAAGCAGTTGGCACCATGTCACTAGCATGACAGTTTACCAAACCACGTTTTATTTACTTTTTTTTTTTTTTTACATGGAATGTATAGTAACTTTCTATGAGAATTGCACATGTGGGCCATAATATTTACATATTTAAAGTAGATCTGTAGGCAAAACTTTTTTTTTCATTTTGAATAGAGTAAAGGAGGGTCATAACCTCTCTCAATTTATTTTTTTGCCATCTGTGTCCCATTGGGGAGATATAGCTTCACTTCCTGTCCCACAGCCAAAACAGGAAGTGAGAGTAAATCCCTGCAAATTAAAGGAATCCCTTAGGGACCCCCCAGGTCACCAGAATTAGTGTCCCCATTGAAAGAATTCCGCCCTATTACTTTTCTGGGGACAACCCAAAATTTGGAATTTTATTTAACTTTCACTTTTAACGATAATGGTAAACAGGACAAATAGAGGGTGTGAATCTCTATAATGGGGGCACAGACAGCAATAACAATTGAATATAAAGTTATAAATGTGATAATGAAATTGTGATAATTATCAACAACTTGACGGTGCGGCAACCGGAAGTGACGTGGACCGAGACCGGAAGTGACGCAACGGCGTGAGTTACCAACAATCCTGGTCTATGATCACTTCAGGCTTATCCATGGTCAAATCATTTGGGCTTTTTTATACTCGTTTGCTTGTGAGTAATGTCTATTCATTAAATTAAAGGATCTTACTTTTATACATATCATTGGAGCGTTTCTCTGTGTTTTACATGGTATACCTCGTGGCGGTGGAGTTTCATTCTTATGCAATGTATAAGCATCATTTATAATTGGGAAGATTATCCCAGGAAGCTTGTTTACCAACCACGAGAGTGGAAGGCAATTATCTGTGGTGAGTGTACATCCATGTGGGGGATTTTTGTGAAGCACTCGGTTATCAGTTAAAAGCACGTGGTGAATTTAAAGGAAAAGAAATACGTTTTATGGACTTTGGATCACTACATTATAATTTTTATGGACTTTGGATCAATACAATTTTATTTCATATTATTTGTGTGCACATTAATCATGGATGTTAAATTTGTTTTTTTTGTTCACATTTATTTTGTGGTATTCACTATATCACTTTATTAATTTAGCGCCACTATAACACTATATCTATTATGTGTTGTATGTTTACTTATTTAGCAATAACAATTGACAGGGGTTCTAATCCATTTCCATTCTGTCCAAAACTAAAATTAAAAAAAAAAAGTTTAATTTATACTTTAACATCGGTGAGCATGAGGACGTCAAGGAATATTCATTCACAAATATCATCTGGAGAGTGTGAATCAGGGGTGCTCAGCTCTGAGCACTTCCAGGTTCACAGCTTTTGAAATCCTGACTGCCAAACCAGGTAAACAGTGGATCAAACACAGTTTGTCCTTTTTCTGCCTGGGCAAAGGAGACAGGGGTCTTCTCCTACGCTCCTATGCTTTCACATAGGAAGCTTGTTAGCCCTATTGTGATAGCAACAAACCTAAATGAAAAAGGTTCAAAAATTAAATAAAAACACAAAAAAAGTTTAAAAGCACCACACTCACACCACGCACATATAGGGAGATCACTAAGCACATAAAAGAGTGAGGGAAATTCTTCTAGCTCCTTCATTTATGGTTAACTCTAAACCAGTGGTATCCAAACTGCAGCCCAGGGGCCAGATGCGGCCCTTTGCTTTCTTTTATCTGGCCCTTGGAGCACTATTCCATCCACTTCTGCTAACAATGGGGCATAATTCCCTCCACTGACACAAATGAAGGGGCACAATTCCTCCCAATCACACCAATGATGGGGCACAATTCCTTCCCTGACACAGACAATGGGGCACAATTCCTCCACTGACATCAAGGATGGGGCATTGTTTTTTCCCACTGATGTCAGGACCTTTTCTCCCAATGGCCACAGTCCAGCCCCCCTAACATCTGAAGGACAGTAAACTGGCCCTTTGATTAGGTATTTTGGAGACCCCTGCTCTAAACTGATGAGTTGTGAAGGTATTTAAATTGGCATCTATTGATAATTCTTCCACTTTGTGGGTGCATGCAATTTTGAAGTTTGGCTGCATAGTATTTTTATACTTGACAAAACGTCATTTATTTTAACAAAAATGGGGAATGTATTGGGTTTGTGTTCACTAAATTTCATTTGAGTGTATTTTATAGCGAAAATATAGATTTGTTAAACAGTCGCACACACAGAAAGTTTCAACTACCATCATTATATTCTGCAGGGCCTCTGCTTTCAAAAAATATATCATGTTTTATTAGTTTAGGTAATCTTCTAGGCACAAATGCATATTTTAACATGTGTGTGAAAAATTTAAAAATACCTTGGAGGCAAAGCAGTTAAAAAAAAAAAACTCCTTTGAAAACTTAGAACATAAACTCTCACTCCTTACAGTGATCACATGTCCAATCTTCCTAATAAAACAAAGTGAGATACAGTGTTTAACCTTGAAGTTAGTTTAAGCAACCCTCTGTTATCACCTACTTCTTTATCTGTGGATTAGAAGAGTGCCTAGTGAAATTAATGTGCTTTATGGAATGGTGATTTATGTTATGCAATGCTATGTAAAGCAGTGTGCAGCATTACCCAGAGGTGTGTGGGCTCCAATACAAGCCATGTGCTCAATGTAGAAGAATGCTGGGATAACCTTATATATCTCAGCTATTTTTAATAAAAACTAAATTGGAATCAGAATCGCCCAAGAGCTTACAAAATATAAGGTGTGTGCTGAATTGCATTTCGTGTATTACTTGTAGGTTTCAATATTTTTTAAATTAATTTTAGAGAAGAAAATAAGCATCCCATTTCATCAATGTATGAATAAGAATACATGGATCAGAGACATTTCAATACAGAAAGAATGAAAAGACACTTAGATCTCATAGCTTTTATAGGTGTCAGGGATCTGGGTATGACCAGAAATGTGTGGGAACACAGGCGTGGTCAGGGCTGGAGAGGTGCAATAGTCAGGCAGGCCATATGGGTCTGTAATGCACCGTCTGGTGGTACCTCTAGCAACCCACGGAATAGGATTCCCCGGAGTGCGGAGTCTAAGTCCCAGTCTGCTTGTTCTCCAGGGTCCCTGATGGTGAGGATGGACTTGGAGCAGACAGAGACCAGGTCAAGGCCCCTGAGTACACCCACCTGTGGTAGAGGGATCTGCCAGAGGTATATTCTGAAGGAGAGCCTTACGTGAAGAGGCGGATGGGTCCGTGCAGGACGGATGGATGGATGGCTGAGCAGAAGCGTAGTCAGACAGGCCAGGTCGGTAATGGTGGGGACAGCACGGTACAAGGCAGCAGGCACAGAATAGTCGGGTTACTCGCCAGGTAGAGGGTATCCAAGAGAAGTCAGACAGGCCAGGGATCAGGGCAGGAGAAGTCAGCAGAGGTCAGGATCAAAGCAGAGTCAGCAACAAATCAGATAGGCAGATATGCAGGAACACAGGATGCAGGTACAGGGGCTCATGGGAAACAAACACCAAGGCACTGCTGGCCATTGCTTAAATACACCTCCTGCAATCAGCCTCAGGTGATGGCTTGATTGCAGGAGTGAGATTCTGGCTGCTGAGAGCACCCGCTGGCCAGCACTGGTACTGCAGCCCACAAGGCAGGTGAGCCCCAGCACCACCTGTGCTGAGCCCATTCCTGACAATAGGTATTGAATACATATACCAATACCAAATATTATGGTTTGAAGGAACAGTCCTAGGAAGGTTACACCTTGGATAGTGTGCTTAAAGCAGATGTCCATTCAAATCCTAACTATACAAATCTAAAAACCAGCTCTAAAATACTGTATATCAAACCAAGATCGAAGTCCGTATTCTCACCAAACTTAAACACCCTTCACATATATGGGTCAAATAAAGTATGATGAATGAATCAATCATGTATTTCTTCTGCTTATTTCATCACCTTCCACTCTTCCTTGAAAGATGGTTCAATCCAATGCAAAAAAAAAATAGTGTTATATAAATATTTATATGTAGGAGTATCTTTCCTTTAAAGGGTAGTTAGAAAATTCTTGGGGCAGGTTTAAGTATAGTTAGGATTTGACTGGACTTCTACTTTAAGAGTATAAAGCTTAGAGGTGGGTGATTTTCTGTTTTAATATTTTTATTACATTTTTTAAGATCGTGAATACTGTTCTCTTTGAAATGCTGCTTTATATATTGACTATATATACTTCCTTAGACCCAGTGTGCCCGGAGAGTTTGGTAACTAGCTGACATTGCACCATGGTAATTTAACTCTTCAATAAAACACAGAATTTGAATCCGAGGCAAAAAAAGACAAAACAAAATCACATGGGTAAAAAAGTTTTAGTGGTTCTAAACCATCACTGGTTGACAGCATACAACAGAACAATAATATCCTGAAGTAGTTCTATACAACACAGAAAAAATACATAAAAGTGGGTCAGAGCAAATACACTTGAGGTCACTTATACTTTACAGAACATATAGGTAAGATAAAAAAATATTTCAGTTGTATCTATGCAAAACTTGTTTGAATCACTTAAAACAGGGATGTACTTAAATCCAATAAAAGCAAACTCAAAAAAGCAAAAGGAGAAAGGATAAGGAGGAAGAAAACTGGTAGGGAATAGAAAGGAACCGGTACTCCACATCATATTTGGGAGGTGAGATGTATGGGATCCATGGGTCCCAGATCACTTCAAAATTAGATTGCGAATTGCTCATAATGATTGATAACCTATCATTAACCCCTTTGCGCTGAGAGTATGCAAATATGCGGCCTCTCGGAGGGTTGTCCTTGACGCCGAGAGGCCAAATATTTGCGTACTCAAATGTAAACTAGTGCCAAATGGAGAGCTCCAAAACGCTGCCTGCGATCAGGAGATTTCCGATCATGTGACCACTGTGACTGTCAATCACACTAGACACATGATCATGAACCCCACCTAACAGCATCAGAAACCTTTTAAATGGCCAGGAGGCACGGCATTAAGGGGTTAACCATGATCCTTTTGAGCATACAGTACTCACAATTACGAAGGGATCACAGATTTATGCCAACATTTGGCCACATCAATTCTAGTGGCTATAAACATATATGGTAGTACCTAACAATGCCTCATCAGGAGATTATTTTTACATTAATCCAAGTCATAGTATATGTAGTGCATAAACTCTGCTCTACCTTGGAACTTTTAGGTATGACCACCATATGTGAAGCATGAACATCACCAGAAGCACTAGGAGGAATCTGGTTTAAATTTAGCTAGTTTAGTGGGGATCAGGTACTATCCAAGCATTAGAGTATAATTTTCTTCTATTAAGATAGTGCTAACTGAGATTTTGGTATATTTTATGGAACCAGACCAGTTGCATGCCAGGAGTGGTGAGCGGAATTACAAAGCTTAATCCCTTGCAGCACACAGGTAATACAATAGAGACTGTGTTTTACCTAGCAGCCCACTGGTAAAGGGACACCTTCACATGCACTACCTTACAGAAGGGCCCCAATGATAGCCATCTAATACTAACAATAAGGCGCAGGGCACTCCATGGGTACTCCTTTGTCTGTAACGCATACTCCCACCCACTATCGAGGCTGTATGCGTAGCATGTACATGAAGACATTTATCTTTCGGTTAGTTACTGCAGATACTTTTAACCCTGTTTGCATGGGTTAAAATTTGGTTTGGCCTTACCGCAGTTCAGTTGATTGCCATCTTATGGGTCATTGTTCATATTATCTAGTACAGCATCTTTAAACATGTTCAATTGCCTGTTTACTGACTCATGCATGGGTTAGCTGCCTTGGCATAATACATCCATTTAATCTACCACCCAGTTGATTGCGGCCTATTTTTAATATACTGTTATAGTGTGGTAATATACTAATTGTTAAGTTACATAGGTGTGAGCGGCCTATAACCAGGTGTGTCAATGGGGATTAAGCAGTTTAAAGAGTTGTGGCAGAACAGAAAACCCATCATATCCAGCATCTCCTGCACTACAATGGCAAATATTAACTTATATTCGCCATATTCACCTATGCCATCTGTACATATTGCTCTTCTTACAACCCACTACTCCCAATTAAAGAATACATTTTCATGGATAGATCTGAACCCAACCAGAAGTGGTGAAAATAAATATTAAATCAAAATGAAAAATGATTAGGTAGGTCATTGGCAAAATAAAAACATATGCTCAATATGAAAGAAAAAAACTTAAAATAGGAGAAGAGGAAGAACAAAGAAGAATGGAAAGAAGGAGGAGAGTCAGAGATCTCCCTTGTCCTTGAGGTCACTCAATAGAGTTATGCTGTTTATTACTTTAATAAGTGCAAATAATTATGTGTGTTACCAGGGGCGGACTGACCATTTGGAAACTCGGGCACTGCCCGAGGACCCGGGGTCAGTAGGGGGCCCCATGAGATGCCCCTGGTACCTTTTTCATAGGCTTTTTTGAGTTTGGGCAAGGACACTGGGCCCCATGATCCCCTATTGCCCGGGGGCCTCATGAGTTGTCAGTCCGCCCCTGTGTGTTACCAATAGCTATACATTGTGAGTCATTATTGTAAAATATGCCCAAATTGCTATGTCATATTTGATTAGTGAAGTTAATATTCCAATATTATTATTACCACTATTATTATACAGGATTTATATAGCGCCAAAAGTTTGCACAGCTCTGTACAACATGAGGGCAGACAAGGGAAAATTGTTATCAATACTTACCGCAATTTTCCTTTCCTGGCCTGTCCTCACATCAACACACTCTGGGTTAACTTCTCCTCTTGATCCCCCCCCTCCAAGGACCACCTTCTCCTAGAGTTATAAAATGGAGGCCCTCCCTTCCTGTCTTGCTGATAACTGAACCTTCATGGAGCTATATGCCAGACCTATGTTCAGTGCCGATTGCAGAACATCTAGTAAATTTGCAATATTTAGAGCCAGCAGAGAGAAATTGTGTTGTGAGGCATGCATCTCCTTGCATTTAGCAGTGTAATGATTACTTCGCTTGAGAGGCCTTGTGATTTTAACCTGGCTGATTCAAGGGCCAATCAATTAGTTGTAATCTCTCTGGATTGGGATGGGCCCTATGCCCTTGCTGCAATAAATCCATCCTGCTAGGCAGGGGTACTGGCGGGGCTGACACTATCTGCAAGAGCAGGGGAAACCATGGCCTCTGAGGCCAGAAAGATACTAAGATAGTGTGGACTTCTTCCTTTGCAATCTTCAAAAAACCTTCATGATAAGTGGAACTGAAGGAAACAGGTACATTAGGGGAAAGTGCCATGGGATCAAGAAGGCGTCCTGAGCTATTGCCTCATTGTATTTGTAGCTTGCCACAAATTTTGGCACTTGTGCATTTTCTGGGATGGCCATCAGGTCTATGGAGGGTACCCCCCATTTGACGAAGATCAGTTCCGAATAGCGTCTATTGAGTTACTGCTCCCTGCCGCTGGGAAACTCCCAATTCAGTTGATCTGCTATCTGGTTCTGCTTGCCTGGAATGTAGGCTGCCATTAGGGCTTCCAATGTGATTCGGCCCAGATGAAAATGTTAGTGATTGATGTCAGGTTGTTGATTCCTCCCTGTCAGGCTATATAGGCGACTGCTGTTCAATTGTCTATCATTAGCTTGACTTCGGCTCCCCATATCAAGTCTTTGAAAGCCAGCAGGGCTTGATATGCCTGGAGTTTCAGGAAATTGGAATGTCTGGTCTCTGTCAGTCATACTCCATCTGCCTTAGGCCTGTCTCCCGAGGCAGTGAGCCCCCCAGCTCCGGAGACTGGCATTCAACGTTATCGAAATCCAGTCTCCCGAGCTGAGCGGCATGCCCTGGAACAGGGCTTCAAGTGATATCCATCAAGCCAGACTCTGCCGGATCCAAAGTGGTAAAAGGATCCTCTGGTTCAATGAAAAGCCATCCATTTGCCCTAGGAAAAATATCTGGAAGTCTCTCAAATGAAACCTTGCCCAAGGCACTGCAGAAGTTGCTGTCGTAAAAATCCCCAGAAGCATTATGCAATCTCTTGCCAACAGAACTGGTGATCTCATCACTCCCTTGACACATGCTTACAATTCGGCTTGTTTGCTTGAAGGCAGAAAAATGTTTCCTTCTTGTGTGTTGAATATTAGACCTAGGTATTCCATCTCTTCAGTAGGGGTGAGATGGCTTTTCTGACTGTTTATTAGCCAACTGAAGTTGGTTAGGGTCTCCATCACTTTGTCGCGCTAGTTCCTCGCTTGAACGAGCCACAACCAGGATATTGTTCAGGTAATATACGAGATGGTGGCTAGTAGAATTTTGGAGAAAATTTAGGATCCCGTGCTGATTCCTAAAGGCAAGCATCTGAATTGATAGTGGCATTCTCCTACAGCGAACCTGAGATATCTCTGGTGACGTTTGCTGCTGGTACATGTAGATATGCATCCACCAGATCGATTGAGATCAGCCAATTTCTTGGTTGCACCACAGATATAATTGTATACACTGACTCCATCTTGAGGCTTCTAGGATCTATAAATTGGTTAAGAGATCTCAAGTCCAGAACTGCCCTGAGTTCTCCTGAGGCCTTGGGTACCAAGAAAATGGGTGAATAGACCTTTATTTCTTGTTGCTCTTGGGGGAGCGGCAAAATTGCTTCCTTCTGATGTAATTCAGTGATATAATCTCATAAGACTTTCCTTTTCCTCTGATCTTGTGGCCATTCTGTCTGTGTGAAAATATTTGGTGGCCTGTCTGATTCATTAATAAGTCAAATCTCATTTTGCAACCTTGCTTCAGTGTTTCTTGGACCCACCGGTCTGTGATCTTCACTGTCCACACCCTCCAAAAAAGACACCAGCCTGGTGCCCACCTGATGGGGTTGACCGGACAAACTGCCAAAAAGATTTGTCAGTCTTTTTTGCTGATTGTGCTGCCCTGAACTTTTCGCCTTGTAAGAATAAGCTTTGCGTCCCTCTCCTTTGCGGTGTCACATATTCTTGTCCCAGTCTGTATGATCTGGCTTGTAGAATCAAGCTGACCAGAATGAAAAAAATTGTTGTCACTTTCTTGCCCTCTGCGGTAGTGGGCCCGATTTCCTGCCAGTGACCAACTTTATAGCTTCCTCCTGGGTGTTTCCAAATAACATCTTGCCTTTATGTTGGATGTTGCATAGCGCCTGCTTTGATGCTCTGTCTGCATCCCAATGCCTGAGCCAAAGGATCTTCTTCACCTTTACTGAATGCCTGTCCATTGGGTTTTTGAAGATGGTAGGGTCTTCCAGCAGCAGAGAAACATGTCTCTTTAGACACTGTAGGGGTGCATCTACCCCTGGGGCTGTTTCCCAAAAGGCGGCCTCAGAGAGCTGGAATGGATACACTTTTGCAAACCGATTCTGCATTCTTGCCTTCCTTTCTGGCTTCTCCCATTCCTCCTCAATCAATTACTGGATTTCTGTCATGACCGGGAATGAAGCTCCTTGTTTCTTTAAGTCTGGGAAATACCTTTTAATTTTCTCTGGAGGTTGGCAATCCAGCTCCCAGCCTATGGCGTCCTTTATAGCCATGATATACGGGTCAATGAGTTGGAAATTGACTAGATGTTCTAGGAAATCCTCAGATTCAGATGATGATCAAGAAGATAATTCCAGTACCAAAGGTGGCCTTCGCTGTTGCTCCAGCAGGCTTTTTGGTTTAGGTTTGCTCTTGGCACCACATGCACCGGACACTAACTGTATACTCTTGGCTACCACCTCATGGATGTAGTCCTCAACTCCGAGAGCCTCTGCTTCCCTAACCAAGGCTACATCCTTAATGCATTCAGCACAGATTGCCAGGAGTGGAGGAAGCTGTGCAGGTCCAGTATAGACCCTCCGAGGGTCAACCTATCTTCACCTGTTCTGTGACCAGAGTTTTACTGCAGCAGGTGGGTGAAATGCTTTTACGCCTAGAGTGGGGCTCAGAGTGCGGAGATATTGAGCAATGGCAGGACTTTTCCTTCCGTGATTGTCTATTCTTAGAGCATGTGCTCCAAAAAGGCCAGGCAACACATTCGTTTTGTGTGCAGCACTCTTTTACATCACAGTCCCACGTAGCCCACTCCTACCTTTACACAGACCTTCGTGCCTCCTGTGGCTGTGATGAGTGCATAGAAAAGTAAGAAAAAAGAAAATTCCCTTTAGCTCCTCTTTTTTTTTTTTTTTAAATTGCACTGCTCCTTTAAATCGTCCACCCTCTTAACCTCACAGTCTAGGTAGTCTTCCTTCAGGGTGGTATGCAGGGAAGGGTTCACTTAGAAAGGCTGGATGCTGCAAAAAAGTAAGCTAAGTCAGTAGAGCAGATGGCATGCAAAAATGGCTGGCAACCGGCGATGTCTGAACTGGAGGGTACCAGTATTCCTTTCTGACACAGCCATGGCATTCAGCACTGCTGCCGCTCAGGGTTCTGGCTTTTGAATTTGCCTGTTGCTTGGCAATGGGCCGCCTGCACCGCTGCCATGCCACCACCACTGTTGCATAATGCAGAGCAAAGAGTAGACTAATGAATATGTGTGACCGAATGGTGAGCTGCAATTTCGCTGGCACTGGTGAGCTGCTGCTGTGGGAATTTACTATCGGCTACTAGAGAGACTGAGCTCTTTAGGACCTGATCGTACAGCCATCTAGTAGTCTTATTGCTCCCCCTAGGCTTGACTGGGGCTAGTCTCATGTGCACTAACGGTACAACTGGGCCCCAACGCTAGCCAGTTAATAATTTGGGACAGAAGACTGTCCCTTTACAGCTGTTACACAAAGACCTTCATCTATTGCCTATGCTAAGAGCTACCTCTCAGGAGATATTGCATCATATCCTAGCCTTTCTCCTAGAGTGCACTTTAGCTCTGTTAAAGGATTATTATTTAGATTGCAGCTAATGCTTACATGCACCCTTTATTGCTGAATTTGCTGCTTCATGAGTTAATCCCAGTCAAATGGTACAGAACTCTATTTTAAACTATCTTGGCATTTGTGATTATACTGTCTAGCGCATTGTGTCTGAGCCTATCTTCTGTGTGTTAATTTATGCTCAAACCAACATTTATTCTAACCCATACAATGACCAAGCAGCTCCTTGGGGGATAATGCTAGAGGCCTTTTTATTGAAAGTACACTCTGCAACCCCTGTAGAGTCAGACCAATGGCTCTGTAATAAGCAAGACTCACACTCCCTGCTGAAAACTGAAGCATAAACAGGGATATGACTTATGATTTAAGCCCACCTCAACAAAAAATAGCCGATGCAGATATTCTGGTATACATAATGTGGAATGTAAATCATAATATGAACATCAGATTGCAGAACTCAACTTGCCGCTTACATAATTCATCATTTACCCTTAGGCAAAACAGTTTACAGCAAGCGGCAACAGGAATTTAGGAACAGGAGAAAGGTTTAGCTGTCATGTTAGGAGATATAATTAACCAGCTCATCTGGGTTATAGGGTTGTCCAAAGAAATTAGAACCACGGCTGTAAATTTCAAGCAATGCTGTTTTGGGTACTATTATAATAGGAGAAACTTCAATTAGAGATAAAGCCATCCGTGCACCAATATCTGATAGAGGTCTGCACCAGTCCGGGCACCTGCAGATTACCTGGCAGGCAAAATGTATGGCCTGTTAGAGGTCTGCACCAGTCCGGGCACCTGCAGATTACCTGGCAGGCAAGATGTATGGCCTGTTAGAGGTCTGCACCAGTCCGGGCACCTGCAGATTACCTGGCAGGCAAGATGTATGGCCTGTTAGATATACGTAACTGAATAAGGTTTTCTTGCATTATTGCTGAAGTCTTAAAGTAGACCTGAACTCAAAGCATCTAGTGATTTTATTGTGCCCCAGTATCACAAAAGATCTGCTTTTTTATCTTGACTTCCCCATTAAAAAACAGAATTTCAATTCCCGGTACTGTATGTGAGTGTGCCTAGGCACTCCTGTGCCTACAGCCTCATAGCTGTATATCTGCAGTGTGAGATTTCTGGCACTGCTGCCCCCTTAGAGTAAGATTTGGTGATCTCACTATTGTGTTGCTCACTAGTCTCCTTGCTGAAGGCTCTGGCATTGGGAAGCAAAGCCCTGCCTTTACTAAAATGGCTGCCTCCACACAGTGACACAGTGGAGAAGGGGGTATGATAAGTCAGTAATGAGTAAATTTCAGCAAGGAGGTAATACTGGTGACTAGTCATTTGCCCTCTTCTTTAACCACTTGTTGACCTGCAGCAGTATATATACTGTGGCAAGGTGGCTTGTATAAGCACCGTAACGTACCTGTACACCGGGGCTGATTTCCATGTCAACTCAGGAATTTGTGCGCACCCTGAAACCCAAACTGTCATTCGCTGCAGCGCAAGCCGATCAGCATGTCCCAGCCAATGATTTATGTCCAGGACCTGCTGATCGGCTGAGCGAATGACAGCAGTGATGTGTCAGTTTTTTTCTCCCTGCAAAGCCGGGAGTAAAAACAAACACATCGCTCAGTAAAAGCAGCACATGCCATACACAGTGAACATTTAGGCACACGGTTAATCCCTTGATTGCCCCTAAATGCTAACCCTTTCCCAGACAGTGTCATTAGTAGTATATTTTGTTAGCACTGATCACTGTATTATTGTCACTGGTGATGTCAGTGGCAGTTAGTCAGTTAGTGTCAGATTGCCCTTTGCACTGTTACAGTCCCACTATAAGTTGCTGATCACCACCATTATTAGTATATATATTAAAAAAAAATCCAATATATATATATATATATACACAGTCGTTTTAGATGGTATAACTTTCATGCAAACCAGTCAATATACACTTACTGGGATATTTATTGTTTTTTTTACCAAAGACGGAGCAGAATATATTTTGACCTAAATTTATGAAGAAATTGGATTTTTTTCAACCCGCTGGTTGAATGAAAATAAACTTCAGATGTGTGCCCAGCTTAAAAATTGGTAAGCTGCAATAAAATAAACGTTTGCTTTTGAGTTTAATATCACTTTAAAGACAGATTGATATAACAAGTTCTTTATTTAATTGCAGTGTGTCGAGTTGAAAGCTGCTGTGCCAACTTACATTTTATGCAGAGCTGTACACGGAGGTCTCTGATCATGTGCGTCCCTTGTACTTTTACATTTCAGTGATATACTTTAAAGTGTATGTACTGTATGTGATGTCATTTAAAGTGTTTCTAAGCCCACATTAGTAAAATCAGTCTGTATAAGTAGTAAATCATGCTTGTTATACTCACTGTGGAACCTAAAGGGTTAATCTTCTGCATTATGTAAAAAGGCCGTTTAATCCTGTCTTCTCTGATCCTCCCCTTGTTGAAATGTCCATGCTGATAAGACAGACTGAACCCGTACCCTTCTGCACATGTTCAGTTTAGTGTGTATTGCTAGAGAGTTTTTTTTTTCTTCGGAGAGTGCATATGATCAGCACAGGACCAATCAGCGCTGTCCAGACAGAGGTCAGGGGTTTTACATCTTCCTAAAGCAGAAAGAAAACTCCTCCTACAAGCTTTAACCAGTGCTCTACTGAAGTCACAAGACTGCTCTGGCTGCTGATGAGAAAAGGTATTTAACAGTTTATATTTACTAAAATAATTGCACTTCCATGTTGTGTGTACTGTGGGAGACCAGATATAGTGAATGCAGGGTCCAGGGTTTAGTAACACTTTAATGACTCCCGTGGACCAGTGCTATGACCTAAGCTTTAAAGTGTATTAAAGCGGAACCTCACCCAAATTGGTAAACTGCCACATTTGGCACTTTTTGGGAGAGAGCAGGTACCTGGTTTTTACAGGCACCAGCTCCCACTTTTGGTCAGATACATTGTGGTGTCCTGAGCTGGAAGTTTACCCCCCTCCCCTGCAACCTTCTGGGACACTTCACAGGTCCCAGAAGACTGCGAGATCATTCATAAAGGGCAGTGCACTTTGCGCATACGCAGTAGGAAACCTTGCGGCTTCACTGCCGGTTTCCCTTACTTAAGATGCCGGCACCTGCACCGAAAAGCTGATTAAAGAATCGGCTCGGGTGAGGCCATTGCTGGATCCCTGGACAGGTACGTTTCCTTATATTAAACGTCAGCAGCTACAGTATTTTTAGCTGCTAACTTAATTTTTTGTGGGGAGCCTGGAGCTCTGCTTTAATTTTGATCATTTTGTTTCTCATTTTGTTTGCTTTACATGTGTAACTAATAAAACAAATACATTAACATAAAGTCTGTGCAGGCGACATCAAGAGGAGTCAGAAGACCCAGTATAGTTCAAATAATATGAAACCTTCTCCTTTCTCGTTTGTTGGTCTGAGCTGTTAAAAGTAATTATACATATAAAGCAGACAACATGCTCCCTCCAGCATGACATTTTCTCAAATAATCACATAACACAAGAAGGAGGAGCTTATTTAATTGGTTGTAACCATTTAGCTTTATCTAGGCAGCAGGAGATGGTGTCACAACACAGGGCTTCCCACCCAGAATTGAATCATTACTTTTGGGTCAAGCTGGTCCTTAGCCTGCTGGTCCTTAGCCAGCATCCATGGGCTGTAGTTTTATATTGAAGCTGATTGTAATTTTAATCCAGCCCATAACCACAGAGCTTCTGCCCACAACCCAACCAAAAACTGTTTTTGCTGTTTTCCGTATTACAACAGTTGGCTGTGCTACAAGAGAGAACTGCAATGTAACTAGAGACTGCTGTATGGTACAAGTAAAATGGCACATTTAAGAGGTGCATATTACAAGAGGACAGTTATATTAGAGACTCCTGTCAGATTGGTAGAGGGCCAGAAAGTCTCTAGAGCCGGCTCCCCTGGGGTGCAGGTTTACTCTTCCCTGGCCTACTGCCTTGCCCAGGGCCTCAATGTCCTGGTTCTATCTGTGCTAATGTGGGCTTTTGGCTCCCATGCCCCAACTGTCCTAGGGCTCCTCCCAAGCTGTCTTAATTTCATTTCAGGTACTTATATAGCGCCATCAATTTACACAGCGCTATATATATATATATATTGTACATTCACATCAGTCTCTAACCCTCAAGGGGCGTACAATCTAAGGTCCCTAACTCACATTCATACATACACATACTAGGGCCAATTTAGGCAGGAGCCAATTAACTTACCAACATGTCTTTGGAGTGTGGGAGGAAACTGGAGTACCCGGAGAAAACCCATGCAGGCTTAGGGAGAACATACAAACTGCAGGCAGGTGGTGCTGTGGTTAGGATTCGAACCAATGACCTTAGAACTGCCAGGCGGAAGTGCTAACCATTTAGCCACTGTGCTGTCTTATACCTGGGTACTGATTCACCCATGATATCACTTCAGGAGGTCTCTACATAAAAGGGGCCTAGCACCTGATTACACTCTCCTCCTGTAAGCAGGTTTACTGTCAGCACATTGCATGGATTGCTGTCTGATTGGTTCAAAGCACTGCCACTTACTATACCAGTCTGAGTGCTGCTGTACAGTGGAGGCTGATATTAAAGCTGAATCCAGTGTAGCACTACTCCCTTAGGAGTTGCTGTCGATTTTGGGTCTCCCTATAGTCCTGCACAGCCAGGCATTCGGCATTCTTCACACAAGCTTGCTTCAGAGTCAGAAATTAGTCCTTGAGCTTTTGTTTTTGTGGTTTATTGAGGGGATTTGAAGTAGGATAGGGTAAGGGGTGTATAGGATGCCCAAGGGAACCGATAACTGAGGGCAAACTTCCTGCAACTATTCACAAGCTTCTCTTCTGCAACACAGTCTCTAGTAGAGTGCTAACCAGCATCTCCTTTTTGTACCACCCCAGACCCTAGATGAATTCCTCTTCACCCAGCAATCTGGAGACTTTTCATGAGCAGGGGATCTGGCTCCTATCCCTTTAAATGGTGAAGAGTCACTAGTATGGGGCTAATTTGGTTTCCCACCAGAGTGCTTCTTCCCCTATCTGCCCAGGGGGTGCATGTGTACTCGCTCAGATCCTCTCCTGTACTGCTTGTGGGTTGGCTGCTGCCATCAGTCCTATCAGCTGGGCTGCTCCATCCCTGCCATACAGGTGGTCCTTGCTCAGAGGGCCAGTGAGCTCCAAGTTTTTAGCCTCTCCAGCTTAAGGCTCTCAGGCAGGTCCCATCTCACTGTTGCTCTGGCAGCCTTCTTTCTCCAGCCACACATCTTCCTTCAACACCTCTCTCACCACTCTCTTGCTACTGAGCAGGCTCCAACACTTTTTAAGGTAGTCCAGCCCCTTGTCAAGCCTTCTGTTGGGGATTGACTGATGTCACTCAAGATTGTAGCCAGCCACTCCTCAGATCCACTCACTGCCTCCAAGGCCCTCCTCCGAAAGCCTCAGAGCAGGGGAAAATTTCAGAGGGGCTGGCCTGCAGAGCCTCTCAGCCCTGCCCACAATTTGACCCCTCTGGCTATTACACCTGAGTTGCTAAAAGCCTCTGTCTAACCATTTGAATCTAGCTCCCCCTAGCTAAACTAGGAGGGAGCTACATCAGGATAAGTAAATATTGTCTAAATACAAGAGTCATGTGTATTCTTCATTGAACCTCTGTGTGCTTTGTGTATTTCTTTTAGATCTGTGCAATAATCCAGCATGAAACTTTGACTTTGTGCAGGAGCTTGCTGGATGAAAACCTGTCACTACTGATCTCTTACCTTGTGCAGGGTGACTGGTCTTGTCTCCGCCCCCTCCTGTACTTTTCTGCAGGCAGCCTGTAGTGGGTGGAGCCTGCTGGGTCCTTCCCACATCTCTGCTCTCTGCACAGGCTATATACAGCACAGTGATGACACTGCTAATTTTACAAGATGATATGTAGGCTTACAAAGGCATTTGGTGCGCACAAACTGGGGAATATTGGGGAATATATTTAACCATTTTACAGCTGCGCTATAGCTTAAAGACAGCTACAGCGTGGTTGTCCAGTCCTGGGAGAGCATCATATGACGTTGTCCCAGAACGCACCCCCCGCGCTCCTAGCTCTGTCAGTGATCGCTGTGTCCTACGGACACAGCTGATCACGTGAGTAGGTAAAAGGCCAGTCGCAGTGGCCATTTAACACGTGATCAGCTGTGTCCAATGACACAGCAGATCACAAAGTAAATGCAGTTGCCGGTTATCGGCAGCACTCTCCTCACGCTGTCACAGCTTCAGGAAAGTACTGCCAATATCACAAGTGTAATAAAAGCGCCACACCCTTAATACTTTAAAGCAGCAATTCCACCTCAAAGAAACCAAATAAATTTCTTAGTGCTATAACTTAAATAAAGGAATGTGCTAAAACCACAAACTATTCCTAATTTAGTGTAGAAACATTAGTGCAAAAGATATATATATCTATTCTCAATTAATATCAAAAAATATCAAAATTATGTGCAAAACTATTTTTTAGTGCATAAGTAATTTAAATAATTAAATTTGTGAATACAAAAATTGTCCAATTCTGAATTTCTTCAAATGTCCAAACAAATCCTTTTCAAATTCAGGTGCTCTCAAAGAAATTGTGCCAAAATCCACCACCAAAGTAAAGTTGGATGATTGTGTAGCTATTGATCATCACACCTGAGAAGTTGATTTATTGCATCTGCTCCCAGAGCAAAAAGCGTTTTTTGCTGATCTAGAGATTGATCAGCATGGAGCTCTGGTGAGTTACCGAACTTAACTTTGGTGGTGGATTTTGGCACAATTTCTTTGAGAGCGCCTGAATTTGAAAAGGATTTGTTTGGATATTTGAAGAAATTCAGAATTGGACAATTTTTATATTCACAAATTTAATTATTTAAATTACTTATGCACTAAAAAATAGTTTTGCACATAATTTTGATATTTTTTTATATTAATTGAGAATAGATATATATATCTTTTGCACTAATGTTTCTACACTAAATTAGGAATAGTTTGTGGTTTTAGCGCATTCCTTTATTTAAGTACTGCCAATAACCAGCAAATGTCACAGAGCAGATCTGCACTGATTATCAGGGCACTGATGATCAGTGCCCAGCAGTGCCGCCCAGAAGTGCAACTCACCAGTGTCCCCCAGCAGTGCTGTCAGTCAGTGCCCATCATTGCTGCATATCAGTGCCACCTCATCAGTGCAGTGTATCAGTGCCCAGCAGTGCTGCCTATCCATGCCACCTCATCAGTGCTGCCCATCAGTGCAGCCTCATCAACGTACATCAGTGAAGGAGAAAAATTACCTGCTTGCAAAATGTTATAATGGAAAAACTTTGTTTTTTCACATTTTTTTTGTTTTTAGTGCAAAAATGAAAACCCCAGTGGTGATTAGATACCACCAAACTAAAGCTCAATTTGTGTGAAAAAAATGATAAAAAGTTCATATGGGTACAATGTTGCATGACAGCACAATTGCCATTCAAAGTGCAACAGCACTGAAAGCTGAAAATTGGCCTGGGCAGGAAGGGGGTAAAGTGCCCGGTAGGCAAATGGTTAAAGCAATAGTAGTAGTATTCTACGCAAGAAGGTAAAAAACCCTCAGTATGCAGCTCCCCCCCGCATTTTCCCCTAATATTTATCCAAGCCCAATCTTGACCCAGCAAAGTGCATGAGAGCGGCTGCTGTCCCGGGTCTCTACCTCTGCATTGGTTCCTGCTGCTGTTACTCACAGTCAGTGAGGAGGGAGCTTGCGTCCTATTCTGTGTGACTTATGGCCACACAGAGTGGGGTTAGGGAGCTAGCAGACACGAGTACCCCCATAGCAAGCGGCTTACTATGTGAACACTTGGCAGGGGGGAGGAGCCCAGAGCGCAGTCAGGGGACCCAAAAAGGGGAGGATCAGGGTGATCTGGGCAAAACCCTTGCACAGAGCAGATAAGTATTTTCATGCCCAAAGTTCAGTTTTAAGACCGATTCAAGTACATACAGTAAGCACATTTTACATTTGATTTCATTTTGTTAAGAAATACAGGGCTGAATTCTATGAATTATTCTATGCTTTTATTGTTTCCCTGGAGTTAATCTTGAATGTTTCATTTGGTGTTTAATAATGTATGAACTTTTTTACATTCAATGAACTACTGCCATTACACTGCCATTGTGCCAACCAACACCTTTTATAAACACGGTAGAGAAATTAGAACAATGATGTATTCAGGAAGCAATCTCTGGAATCCAAGTAAAACGCTGATATTTTTTCCCCTTTTTTATCAATTTTCTTTTCATGCTTCAAATACCAGTTTCTATGACTTCAAGACACAATACCTGCTTATCGCTACAACTTATGAAAGCGTGTTGATGCAAGTGAAAATGAAAATGAATGCTTCCACTTTTAAATATAAATGATATGTTTTAAAGCCCAACTTTCTAATTTTTAAGTATATGTATAGTCAAAAACTTTTTTTCTTCAGTTTTGGATTGAGTGGGGCAGGGTTAGAACTTCTGTTTTCATTGCTGTCTGTGTCCACTTTTGAAGAGTCACCTTTCCTATCTGTGGGGTTGATATACTAAGGCCGTCCATACATGGGTCGATTTCCGAACGATTTTTCAATCGAAAATCAGACCTAAGAATAATCAACCGATTTTTGCTCTGTTAGTGGGGCAATGGCACCGGCCAATTTTTGTGGTTCCTCCCCATTTTATTTATCAGGCATGTTGGAAAATTCGTGAAACGACCGATTTTAGAAATCATTGGTGGCACAATTGGATTACAGAACAAACTACATTTTCGATCGAAAAATCGTTTGGAATTCGACCCATGGATGGCCTGCTTAAAACATGAAAGTGAAACATCTTGTACAGCTGTGCATGTTAGCCAATCAGCTGCTAACATCAGCTTGTTCAATTAAGGCCGGCCATAGACTGTGCAAATTTATTTCCTGCAACCACGGGTTCAAGGAAAGAACCCACACAGTGCTCACAGCGGAATCCCTCCTGCCCATCAATTGGCTGCTCCTGGCAGGGGTGAAAGCCGAATATTGCTATCAGCTACAAGCGATAATCGCAAGTGAATCCGGAAGGGTGATTGCACCTCAATTGATCAACTTGGTACATTCAGCTTGCCCACACATGGTTCGAATCTCAGCCAGTTCCTACTGGAAAACAAAACCTGGAAAACTGATTAGTTTTTCTAGAGAGATGCACCAGAGTTTGCACTTTCCAGTTTTAGTAAATGTAGCACTACCCTCTTAAAGGGTCACTGAGTAATTTTCGGGCTCCCTGTCTCTCCTGACCCCACTCTGAAAGACCAACCCTTGCTGACACCACCATACACTTCAGGTCAGAGTAAACTCTCTCAATGTCACCAGAAAATGGACTCAACAACAAGTTAGAGTGAACTGATACTTTGTTTATATTAGAGTTGAGTATGAGCACAGTAAAGTGGCACAAAATTATAGTCATGTAAATAATAACAGTTATCACTCTTAGTAACTTTAAGCAGAGGCCAGCACACACAGCAAAAATCCCAATCAGTTCTGGACATCCTGCAAATCAGAATTTAACCAAGTGCCTCAACTCTGAGATGTTTCTGCCCCCAGTGAACAAAGGAGAGCTAAGAAATAAGGCTGGCTCACTTTGGGCCCTCAGAAGTTGATGGCAAGGTTCAAATCTGAGATGAAGAAATAACTCTTTAATTAGGAAGGCTGAAGTCCCTTTAACTGTTCGGAAAGGTCTTCTGCGCACTTGTTGGGGCCCAGTTGGTGCACTACAATATTTGAGATCTCCTTGGTTGCAACAGGTGGAAGTCCCTCAAAGAGATTTATGCAAGCACAAGCACTATCCCTTTAAGTGGTATTCAACATGGGCAGTCCCTTTTTAAGGCACAAGATTAAATTCAGGCTTTGAGCAAGAGGTTTAAGGGGTGGGCAGAGGCAATTGTTAACAATGGATTAACTCCTTTCTAGGCTGCAGTAGCAGCAATGACAATTGTCCCTTGATGGATGTAATCCAATTGCAGAGGAAACAGTGTTGTGGCTTGGCCTGCAGAGAGCGGGCACTGCAACAGGTTTGATGACTGGATCATATTAGAGATGTGTTTGCTAATAGGTTGGATGAACTAGGCCTCAACTTGTGTAACTGGTGACCAATGTCAGTAACTGTATAGAGAATGACTGATGCAAGAGAATGTCAGTGACAACTTAATTGGCTGGAGATTGGGACTCTCACTGGATTTGCGCCATCATCTGAGTCACTGGTGGTTTCACTGTAGATGGGGGCCCCCAGAGGTTCCATGGTTCCTTTTGTAGAGTTCGTTCCTGATTGCAGCTCTCTAGGTTGGCAGCCACCAGGGTATTTCTCCAGAATTTTTGGCAATGGTGGCGGTCAGCTGTCTCTCTCTCTCTCTCTCTCTCTCTCTCTCTCTCTCTCTCGTCCTCTAGCATTCGGCACAGCTCTCCCCTCACACCTTCCTTCCAGCTCACTTCCTGCCTTTGTTCCCAGGCTTCTACATTTATATACCGCCACCCACACACCAGCTCTTCTGGGAAATGTAGTCCCCCAATTAGCAGCCTACTAACAAAGTCCAGCAGTTGAGCCCACAAAATCCATAAAGCTTTTCACTAGGATGTGCGCCTCAGAGTTGCAGGACATGGCCAACTTGTGTCGTTTAACATCCTGCAGTCTGGATAAGAGCAGGGTGTTACATAAATCAAACCCAGTGTAACTGAAACAGAAAATGATGAGAAAGCTGTTCCAACTGTCTATAGCTTTGTTCTACCGCCCATCTGAAAAGTGATCTGATGGTGGTGTTTTGTTTTTCAGAGGGTGGTAGAGCAGCAGTTGACACACGTCTCATTAACCTCATTAACCTGGTTGATGATTAATTTAAGTAGAATTATAAGCAAAACGTTTTTCATTTTGGATAGAGCAAGGGAGGGTTAAAACCCATCTGTGTCTCATTGCAGAGATTTCCCTTCAGTTTCTGTCCCATAGCCAAACAAGGAGTGAGAGGAAATCCCTGCAAATTAAGAGAATTTCTTGCAGACCCCCAGGTCACCAAAACTAGTATCCCCATTGGAAGATTTCCCCTCTATTACTTTTATGAGGACAACACAAAATGTGGGATTTTCTTCCAGTTTAACTTTCAATGACAGTAAAGGAATGTCCTTTACTAATCTTTCTGACTCCGTAGTTGCTGGGTAAGTGCCAGCAACAGGCAGCTGCCTTAGGGCATCCAGGCTGGGGGGGGGGGGGTATGCAGTGTGCTGTGCGGGATGGGTGAGGCCAGGGGGTGCCAGCGGAGGACTTGTGGTGGAGGAGGAAGAAGAGGATGAGGTCAGGGTGGAGGAGCCCCCCACTCTTTGTTGCAGCTGCCGCCGCAGATCCTAGTGAGGATGGGACACAGACTCAGATCCTGACACCATCTGGAGGAGCCGCTGGTGGATAGGTGAGAGCTTAGAGGTCTGTTGCTTTCCAAGGTGTGTGGGAGCACACAGTGAGTGACACTCCCCACTCCTGTTACACTGCCCCCCTCCTGTCCTACTGCCCCTTCCCTATCGTTGGAGGAGATGGGACTGGAGGAGGAAGAGGACATGGAATGAAGGAAGAAGAGGACATGGGATGTCCAAGGTAAGACTGGATGAGGAGGACATGGGTTGGACCATTGTGAGATGGCCAGTAGGTGGATTCAGTGGGATGGCCAGTGGGACCCTGGGGAATGTTGGTGTTCAGGCCCAGACCCCCCAGACCTCTGAAGAGGTGGAGCTCTAATAGGAAGAAATGTAGCCTACAGTGGAAGGGGTGGATCTTAAACAGGAAGGGGTGGGACAAATTTAGATGGGGGGCACCCGATTTAAGTCTTGCCTAGGGCAGCACAAAACCAAAATACACCACTGACTGTGTGCACTAGCCTGCAGTAGAAGCAGCAGACAAAGCGCATGTTCGTGCCAGCCAGTCCGTGCGCATGCGCAGTAGCAGCCGTACACTGTGACTGTGAGCTGTCATCCTTGGGAGACAGACTTGTCATTGCCCTGCCTCACCCCCTGTCCCACCACTTCAGACTAGAGAAAAGTTAAGGAGAACCCACCATGGACTGATATGCCTATGCATTATTTTATCCTGTGAGCAGGGACGGACTGACAACTCATGGGGCCCCCGGGCATTAGGGGATCATGGGGCCCCTGTGTCCTTGCCCAAACTCAAAAAAGCCTATAAAAAAGGTACCAGGCAGGGGCAAACTGACAACTCATGGGGCCCCCAGGCAATAGGGGATCATGGGGCCCCTGTATCCTTGCCCAAACTCAAAAAAGCCTATGAAAAAGGTACCAGGGGCATCTCATGGGGCCCCCTACTGACCCCGGGCCCTCGGCCAGTGCCCGAGTTTCCAAATGGTCAGTCCGCCCCTGCCTGTGAGTGCAATTATAAGCTTTTATATCACATTAAAACTGAGTTACACTAGGGCGGCTCTGCACTCTCTGCTGTTTTCTTGTTTTCACAGTGAAAGTCTCCCAACATATCACAACTTGTGATGAGAAAAAAAAAAATTCAATGACCCCATTAGCCCATTAAGTACATTTAATTTCAGTATTTATTCTGCACTAACCTATGCAGCTTGTAACAGAGTACATGCGTTCATTCACATTCATTCCACGCTCTGGTAATTATAATCATTAAGGCAAATTATGTAATAGAGTTCAGAAATAATCGTATTAGGACTCCAGCTTCAACTGGAATAAATAGATGTGCTGAGAACATGGGACTGCTAATGCATTTACTGTACTGTAGCGCAATGCTGCCATCTAGGGGATATTTTAGATAATGACACTGAAGCAATGGTAATGCAGGGTTTTGGGGCTTTTTATCAACTATGTTAAAGTCCAGTTGAACCTTCTGTCTAAATAATCTATATACATTTATGGTGCAGCTTACTAGCTCTCAGATGTGGTGGTTGCATTAGTTTTTTTCCTTTTCTCTTTATTTTCACCAGGTGACCCTGTCAGTAACACACCAGGGCCGGGACAAGGGATGGGCAGCAGGGGCTGCTGCCCTGGTCTCTGTGGTATCATGTGAGGTGGAGGGGGGGCACAGCAGAGAGATTGAGGGGGAGGGGAATTTTGTGTTGGGAGGAGAAATTTGGGGTAGAAGGGGGTAAGAAATGTGCTAGTAGGGAATTTTTGCTTGAGGGGATTTGGAGATTGGGGGAGAGGGTGTGTTCTCGGAGGGGAAATTTGAGGAGTAGAGGATTTCTGCTAGGAGAAGAAATTTTTTTGGGAGGGGGGGGGAATTTGTGCTGGGCGGATTTGGACTTGAAGAGAGACAGTGCTTGGAAGGGGGAAAAAGATTTGTTCTGGGAGGGGGGAATTTCAGCAGGGGGGCAAATTTGTCCTGGGAGGATGGGGAATTTATGATAGGGGTAAGCACGCATATTAGTGTTCAGTTTTTTCAGGGTGTGGGGTGGAGATTTTAGCTGATACATAATACTCATACATCTTGGGGGGGGGGGGAACGGGTTCGGTATTGTTGCGCTGGGCTCTAGATGACTTTGTCCTGGCTCTGACACTTACTGTTCTAGGGTGACAACATTCATTCTATGTACTATATCTATGAAAAAGCAGCATTGTCACCCAAGGACAGGAAGTGGTTTAGTATTACAGAACACCTCCCCTTCTACTTATCTCCATAACAGGTAGGAGGTTTTCTGTAGTTCAAGGAAGTAAACTGATGACCATTCAGCAGAGACAGAGAGTGCAGGGCATTATTAACTCACAAGATTTCTGACAGAATCAACAGGTATTTTCTGCACTTATAGAACAGATAAAAGAAAATGTTTTCAATGGAATATATAAACAGATAAGACACACTCATTAATGAGGTTTATTAAACATGCACTGTCGATTACTGTTTTGGAGCCTCCCCACAAGCCTGTAGGAGTGTCACATAGAGCACCATCTAGGAATTCAAACAAAGTATACTGTATGTAAACCTTCACCTTGTTTTAAAAAAAAATCTGTTTAAAATAGAAATCAAAGGCAAAACATTTGTATATATTGATATATATATATATACACACACACACACTCTTTTATGTTGTATAAATGATCACATTCCCTCTCTTCTTAGCTGCATAAGAGCTAGGGGAAACCGCAGCAGCACACTGATCTTCCCAGTGAATGGCTATACAGGGGAGCATGTCAGGACAAGTCTGATCATTGGAAGAGAGCAGGCTGAGTTTCCAGCACAGCTGGAGAACTGACCACACCGTGCTCTCGTGCCTAGTGTGATCAGTTTTTAACAGGAAATCAGAGGGACTGGCAGGAACACCAAGGATTTCATGCAAAGGAAGCAATACAAAGAGAACAGGATACTTATTCATACAAGTACACGGTACAGCAGGCGCATATCAGGAATATGAGATATTGGGTTTAAATACGTTTTAATGTAAATTGAGTTTTACAAAACTTATCAATCATGGCTTATAAGGGCATTTTTACAAATAAAGCTATTAATATTTAGATGGCTTTTTCTCTTGTTTTTTTTTTTTTACAAATGGTCAAGTCACTTAGGATGTAAATGGATGACCATCAGTTATTCCTGGTGATGCATTGATGTCCGTTTTTCATCTATTAATGGATGGATGAAAACCGGACAAATAGAACGCCTGTGTGAAAGGGGCCTTAACCAGCACAGCACAAAATGGCTCTGTATGGCCCCAAACAAATGGTCCAAGCACACTGCAGTGACGTGTGTAGGACACGTCACAGTCTGGGAATGAACTCCACCCACATATCGCCCAATGACTTGCACGGGAACTGCAAAAAGTTCACGTGACCAAATTACAGAAAGTTTAAAAAATGTATTTACAATTAATGAAACTACATATTTCAGATATGTCAAAGCATCTATGATTGGGTTCAGAAACACTTCAACAGTAGTTTGTCTTGCAATCTTCACCACTACCTTGCATATCTTACCCATCATCACTAAGAATGTCCTTAATGGACGCCATGGGCCAATCCATTCTTTCAGCTTAGTGGTCCTTGAGTA
The DNA here is from genome assembly GCF_062004578.1 of Staurois parvus. NCBI lineage: Eukaryota > Metazoa > Chordata > Amphibia > Anura > Ranidae > Staurois > Staurois parvus. Next base: position 2,415,279 of record NW_028318222.1, read on the forward strand.
GAAAGAAGTGTCCGATCTGTGGAATAAACTCTGGATCTTTTACAGGGTCTAGGAGATTGAATACATCAGCAATTTTCCTTTCTGCATGATCCAGTAGGAATTCTGGACTTGTTAACCCGGAAGAAGATTCAAGATCACTTGTGGACAGTGGCCTGGGTGGCATGTTCTGCAGGATTAATTTCAGATGGAATATTGTATATAATGCCATTGTTCAGTCTTGGAGGATTTCTTAAACCTTTCTATTCCGTTGCTGACATAGATGTAGAAACATTTTGTCTGATTATATATGTAGTCCAGAACAACTTTGCTGCCTGTGTAGAAGTTGACTTCACCTATCTGAATGTCTAGCTTACATAGTATAAAATCTGCAATTTCCAAAGCTAGCACAGTCCAGCAAAGCTCAAGCCTAGGAATTGTGCTAAAGCTTGGGTGCCAACTTGGCTTTGCTGAAACAAAACCTGACATGGGTTAGGCAGGCAACAGCTCATATGGCCTCAGTAGATGCATTTGAGAAAATGTGAATCTCCTTTCTCTAACTTGCAGCAAGGAGAATCCCAGTCCTTAACCTCCTTGGCGGTATGATTATTTCCGATTTTTTTGTGCTGAAAGCGGTACCATTATTTTGCATGGAAATATGTAGTTTTTTTATTGTAGGCTGTAATTTTTAGGAATAACTCACTGAAATCTGTCCGAACAAGAGTCTAGTAAACATTCCGGATATGATAAAACTTGAAATACGAAATCATAAATTATAATGTAATAAATAATCATAAAAAATAATAATATATTTAATTCAATAATATAATCAAACCAAAAACACTGAAATTTGAAATACAGAGGCAAATTTGCATATCGCTGAGCAAAGTCGCAAAATCGTTTTCAGTGTCTGATGACGATTTTCCCCACGAATCATTATCACTCAATTCTGCAAGTGGTTTTGATTTACCATCGCTGTTCTCTAGCTGGTCTACAACCGCTTTTGACATAAAGGGACGCTTTTTGGACGCCATGGACTTTTCTAAGTTTCCAGGCAGAAAGAACAGTCAAAATGCAGGCAGGGCACCGGACAAAGCAGTAGGGACAAAATATATGTGGAATGCATTGAAACAGCAATGTTTTACTATATAATAATCATTTTAAAAAAAATGACATTTTTAAAAAATTTAAAATTTGCCGCCGGACCGGAACACGGAAGCCGGATGCCAGCATCGGCCGGAGGAGATGGTCGGGGACACTGCAGGGGACACATCGTGGGAGCGAAGGACAAGGTAAGTGCTGCAGGGACTCCCTGAGCAACGCCGCATGGTAAGCCCGAGTGTAGCTCGGGGTTACCGCTCTTGGTACTGAAATTTTACCCCGAGTTACACTCGGGAATACCGCCAAGGAGGTTAATAGTCTCAGATAACTCTTAGTAAGGATTTACATTGTATGGTGAAGAGATCTGAGAACCCCAGTGGATCATATAGGCTGCCCACCATTAAGAACACCACTTTCGATAAATGGTTTCTCTATAGAACTTACTGTAAGTAAAATGAGTCTTTTAATAAACCCAGACTTCTGTGTACAGATGGTTTATCCACTCCCAGATTTAAGTCTCATTCTGGAGCATGATCTCCGGGCTGAAATACTTTCATGACAGCAGAATTGTTTGAGCTAATCTTATGAAGTTGGAGGTTGGCTTCAGAAAGCATACCTTGTGTCCTTTGGAGCAGGTCAATGGCTTCCTCATCTGTGAGAAAGAATTTGTGTCTATTTTCGACATAGATGTTTTTCTAAACGAAATGTTGAGTATCTGCTCCATTCTCTATACTACTTTTGCCAACAGTACTCTATATTCCATATGGTGCAACAGCAGGTGAAGAACTGTTACTGAAGACATGCACCTTCATGCAGTATTCAGTAACTTCATTGTTTACTAGACATGTGTGGTTCTTTTCGTTCCAAATCGAAATTCGGATGAATTTTTCATTATTGAAGACTCAGATGTATCCGAATTTGTGAATTACAATAGTAACAAATTTAAATGAATCCAAATAACAAAATGGAATTTTGTCCAAAGTTTGATTCAAATTCAAATTGAATATGTAAACTAAATCTAATTTGAAAACAAATTCAAATTTGAAAACTAGAATAAAATAGAATAGAACTGAAAATAAAGGAAAAAGAATAGAATAGAGTAAAACAGATCATAAAATAAATTAAAATAGAAAAATATAAAATAATAGAATAAAATGTAAAACAATATAAAAGAAAAGAGTAGAAAACGGAACCGAAAATAAAAGAATAGAATAAAATCGAACAGAAAAAGGAATAAAATAGAAAATAAAATAATAGAATAGAATAGAGTAAAACAGAATATAATAGAAAATGAAATAATGGAATAAAATAGAATAGAAAAAAGGGAATAGAAAAGAATAGAATAAAATATAGCCACCTTCCAACATTCAAATTTTGAAAATTTAATAGAATAGAAAAGAATAAAGTAAACATAACAGAACAGAAAATAAAAGAATAGAACAGCAAATACAATAACAGTATAAAATAGAAAAGAATAGAACAAACAATAGAATAGAATAAAATAGAAAAATGCAAATAGTCTTCCAAAATTCAAATAGAATACATTCGAATGCCAATTTGATGCTTTTTGAATTAGATTTGAATTTTCCTAGTTCGGCCAAATTTAATTCAGTTCGACCAGATTCTAAAAATGTACATCTAAGTCAAAAACGAATAAACGAAACAAAGTAAACTAATTTAACTAGATGAAATTTAAATGAATCAAAACAAATGTTTTCGCTCTGCACATGTCTATTGTTTACTGTCACAGTGCCTCAGAAATATAAAAGGAGTAGCACCCTCCTATATAGGCTGCTAGGTAAAATGTGTTTAGCTTGCTCTGTAGTTTGAGGAGCTGGAGTTTATTGCTTGGGTCTGTTCGTGGTTTCCCAGGTGGTAAAATTGATAATTTTCCCCGGTCTCTGTTGAGAAATTTCCAGAGTTTAGGGAGGGAAATACAAATCTCTCACTTGAATATTTGCTACCCTCTTGCCAATACCTGGGGAGGCGCGTCCAGTAGGTGGTCAAAAGGGGGGTAAATTGGCTGGAACCTGTTCAGATGTGTTCTTCCCTTGGAGGAAGGGGAGCAGTGTGGCTCTTCTCTTAGAGGAAAGGGAACAGTGTGGAGGGGAAAAAGGGATCATGTGCTTTGAGGAGTTGCTAGACCCTGAGGCTTTCTTGGACTGCCGCTAGACTACTCATCTCCCCCTGGAACAAGTCCATGACCTGGTATCTACTGGGATTCATGAGTAGAGTTTCTTCTCCTGAGCTGCAGTTTTATCCATGGTCCTCAGCTGTGGATACAATAGACTACTCTAGTATGCCAAGTGCGTTCTCCTTCTATCCTGTGGCCATCAGCTGAGGAAAACTAGACTGTTTCCATTTACACACATGCCTTACTCATGCTCTATTATTCTCCTGGTCTACACCTGGGATGGAATCAAGGTGTTGCTACTGTCTAGTGGAGAGGTACCTGTGCTAATTCTGTGTCTAATATTCTCCTGGTCAACAACTGGTCGTGAAAATAGACTGATCCAGTATCTTCTAGAGTCTGTGTTCTCAACAAGTTGTGTTTGATGTTTTGAGTATCCCATACCATCATGTACCCTTTCCAAGTTCCTTCAGCAATAAAATTACAGGAAGACATCCCTAGACTGATTTCTGAGCTGGAGTGAATGAACTAATGCTGTGTGCCTCGCTGCCTTATGCACTACTGTGGAAAGAAAAGAATCTGTAACTCAGAAGCTCCTTCATAGGTAGCGCTCCATGTCTTGAGTCTCCAACAACTGCTATAGTATGTTCACAGTCTCTGACCATCTGCTGTTCCATGTCTGCAGTCTCTAACAGCTTCTTTTTGTAGCATGACATGCATGAATATTATGTGCAGCCCATAGGTGATGTCAGGGGCTGCACTTGAGGCCACATTTACTGCTTTAAGCTGCCCATATATTATAACATTTTCTTGCTCAACTTCCTTTAGATTTATCTTCAACTATTTAGTGCGAGGGCCTTCCTAACTGCATACAAATTGAAAGTGTTTAGGTTTAACCTCATATTATATGGTTTTGGTACATAAAGGAAAATTGTACGAGAAAATAGTATAATGTACGGCCCAGTCTTAGTTTCCATTTTATGACTTCTGCAGAATCTGCAACAGTATGCCAACAGGAATCTACAGCGCACAACAGACATTTCTTAATGGGGATCAAAGCAGGTCTTGCCATGATGGTTTGATTACTGGAGGTGCCATGCAATGTGTTGACAGCAATAGCCTCAGGAACAACCGCAGGAAAAGAAAGATTTCACAATCAAGTGAGCTGCTTCCTTAAATGTTCTGGAAAATTTGTAGCTGGAAGCTGTACACCGCAGACAGTTTTGCTTTATATAGTTATGTTCAAGGTCTATTATTCTGGTCTTCTGCTAATGCACATTGCAAGCATATGCATTGAATGTTTTTTTTTGGGGGGGGGGGGGGATCCATAACTCTTGAACTTAAAGAGGTAGTAAACTCTACAAAAGTGTTTTTTGAAATAGGTCCACCAGCAGGTTTGTGCATAATGTGCTAGTATGCACCACATACTAGCACATTATAATAGACTTGACATATAAACAGAGCCCTCCAGTGCTGAGCTGTCCCCACTTCCATTTAGAACTTCTACCTTTGCCTGGTCTTCCTTTCAGGTACACGTTCTCTGGCCATCTGAATGGCTGGGCGATGTCACTACTGCAAATGTGTACAGAAGTCTCCGTGGTGGTACGGCACTCAGTGTGCCCTGAATGCAGAGCGTACTGTGCATGTGCCAATATTCACATTGGCTAGAGCCATTGTGAATATCTACTAAACGGTCCAGCCTCCCCTATGATGATGTGCCTTAGCACGAAAGGCCTTAGGAGGAGCTGCACAGAGCGTGACATCATTTTGCCACCGAAGCCACGAGGAGGCCCGGTGGCCATCTTTTAAAGGGTCAGTGTTGCACTTTTACTCGGATTTTTATTTATGCTCGTTTTAGTATGCTTACTGCCCTGAATTGTTCTGTTGTACAATAAAACTTTATTTGAGAAATACTACACTATTCTGGCACCTGTTTTTGGGCTCCTATATGAAGCTATTACATCTACAGAACTAGTCTTATGTCATCCAATATCCAGAGGAGGGAGCCCTGTATGCAGGCTGAGCGCCGATCCACCCTTAAGGGGACCTCTGGACCCAGCAGTATCTCATACCTAACCCAGGCTGACTGACTAGATCTTAGAAGGATGTCCACCACCTGTTGATTACAGAATACTACCTAGGATTATTATTCCTACATGCGCATTATCCATGCGCTTCTGGTGAGTGCGCACTTCTGCTATTTCAGTCACAATTCCATTGGGATAACTGCTTCATAGGAAACTACAGCTGGTGCCTACTTTTGAACTCTGTTGATATACTTATTTTCAGAGGAGATTTCTACTTCATTATCTATTGAGCGCTGCACTTTATTTATTTAATGCAATATTATTGTAAACAAATAGAGTCACTGTATTTGTATAATAACTCCATAACATCTCTGTTTTTTGTATTCAATCCAAAAATGTGTAAAGAACCTAAAACAAATCCTGAACAGTCTTAAACATAAAATACTGTGGTACTGCTTGAAGCACTAGAGACTGAGTCTATTTGGTGGTCTTGAAACTCAACCACTGCGCAAGGCCACATTGATGCTGCCTGGGGAATGTTGTTCAGCTTCAGAAGGTGTTGAGGTGTTGCTCTCTTTCCTGACTGGTGTGGTTGGCACAAAGAAACTTACAGGTATATGTGGCTTTATTATGTCATCCATATCCTTCAGATATGACAGTAGTATTGTCTCTGCCTTGCCTGTGTGGTCCTGTAGAACTAGGGGCACTGAGCATCTCAGGAGGATAGTGTGCAGGATGCACATAGGCTTTTGCTGTGAGTTGTTCTGCCACTCGCAGGTCCACTCAATTGCGATAGTAGCGACTGCCTTCTACATCCACAAGATATGAGTGAGGAGCAGCGCTCTTAACACAGGTGCCCAACCTCCAGCAACCAGTCCTGTCACCAGGCAGTGGCTTCATACGGCTTGGCTCCCCAATGCTTAGTTCAGGTAAGTCTTTGGCAGACACATCATATGTCAGTTTGGAGATCTGTTTCCCATGTCACAGTTTCTCCAGTACACCTGTAACCACACAAGGTTCAATCAATTTGTTCACCACAGGTCATAAAGTCTTCAGTCTCCTTGACATCAAGCGCTGTACAGGACTACTGTCAATGCCTTCTGTTGGGATGTTCCTCCAATGTAGAATGGCTTTCCACAGGTCATTACCATCATAATGGAACTTCTTGCAAAGATTCTTTACTATCTTCACAGCTGATTCTGCCTTGCCATTAGCTTGTGGGTGCCGCAGAGATGAGGTAAGATGCTTCTCCATCTGTATCCCCACAGCCAACCAAAAGTATGTCATCAGCAACTGGTTCAATACCATTGAGTCCAGCCAATAGTTCATGTTCTTTGGGTTGATACACCTCTGCTGCAACTGATACTCCAAAAGGCAGCTTGAGCCGCCTCTTCTTGCCCCAGGAAGTCTAGAAAGTTGTCATGTAGTTACTTGAAGTATCCAACTTACATTGCAAAATTGCATACTAGGCATCAACAAGCATGAACAGTTGTGCCTTTGGCAGCTTGTACAAGACATCCTTGAGGGCTGGCATGATGTAATGAGATTGCCTCGGTGCCTGATTCAAGGGATGTATGCATATCCTTAGCTTATCAGACTTCTTCACAATCACCATGTTGCTTCAGTTGGTTCAGTCACTGGTGCTAAATGTCTATCAGTCTCATACTAGTCAAGCTGTGCCTGGAGCGCTAGTTTTAAGACCACTGGTACAATGCATGGTGCACATTGGCCTGGAGGACCACTTGTGTCAAGGTCAAAATGAAGCACCCGTGGAACAGATTCCACAGGCCCAGTAAAAACATCACTAAATTCCTGTAGTACCTGTTGTTTTGTTAAGAGCCCTTTGAATTGATTGTCCATCACATTGAGCTTTGCAGAGATGGAGAAATTCATTAGTCCTAGACGCTCAGAGGTTGAGCTGGCTAACAGTGGTTTTTGGCAGGCTTCCACAATTTCAAACTCTAGCTTGTGAGTCAGTCCACGAATGATACATTCGGTCCTGAAAAGTCCTAAAGATTTCATAGTCTCCCCTGAGTATAACTTCAGTTTGGTGTCACTTGGCATTAGACAGGCTTCAGGAGCTAATATCACTGACTTCTCCATCAAGAACAACAACACCACCATCAGTCCCTCCCCTCAAGCCAGAGTACTAGTTGTCATCCTAAACTCCAATTTGTCCTTCCAGCCCCAAGTCCAATCGCTGACTAACTCATGTAGACTTCACCTCCGCAACATCTCCAAAATACGACCATTCCTAACCCCGGAAACCACTAAACAACTCATCCGCTCCCTTATTATATCACAACTTGACTACTGTAACTCCCTCCTCATCAGCTTACCTCACCGCAGGCTATCCCCGCTTCAGTCCATCTTGAATGCTGCGGCCAGACTCATCCACCTCACAAACCGCTCCGTATCCGCCACCCCCCTCTGCCAATCCCTCCACTGGCTTCCGATTGCCCAACGGATAAAATTCAGAATGCTAACATTGACGTACAAAGCTGTTCATAATACTGCCCCAAACTACATCACCAGCCTCATATCCAAATACCACCCAAACCGTACTCTCCGCTCCTCACAAGACCTCCTACTCTCTAGTTCCCTGGTCTCCTCCTCCCATTCCCGCCTCTAGGACTTCTTTAGGGCCTCCCCCATCCTCTGGAACTCCCTACTCCAATCCATCAGACTATCACCTACTCTCCTCACCTTTAGGTGCACCCTGTATACCTATCTCTTCAGGGAAGCCTACCCCGCCCTCACCTAATCACTGAACTCCTCCACTCTTCCTACCACTCCATCCCCCACAGTTATTTCCTCCTGTACCACTATCCCCTCCCTCCTAGTTTGTAAGCTCCAAGAGGCAGGGCCCTTGAACCCCTCGTGTATTGAATTGTATTGTTACTGTACTGTCTCCCATTGTAATGTAAAGCGCTGAGCAAGCTATTGGCGCTATATAAATCCTGTATAATAATAATAATAATTTTGTCTCTCAAGCACATTGCTTCACATGTTGTTCCAGAATCAAGCTAGCAAGATTGAGGCTTATTATTTAGGTTTAAAGTGACAAACAAATTCTTTCCTCTGGATTGCACCACGCCGATCAGTTCACTGCTAAATATCACTTCACTTGTATGTAGTTCTTCCTCATATTCAGGTGTGTCCTCCATGGTGTGTAATTTTCCTATTTGTTGGTTGTTTCTTACTTGACAAACAAAGGTTAGAAAAATGCTTTTCCCTTCCACAAGACCTACAAGAGTTCCTGTAAGCTGGGCACTTCTCTTTAGTTCTTTGATGCACAGTCCCACAATATTTGCAAGCTATAGGGTTGGCAGTATTTATGTTGGATGGGCATCAATGTTGCTGCTGTTTGCTCTTATGGTGTCACTGTATTACAATGCTGGGATCTGTTGTCTGTCTTGTTCTATAACTTTCAGAAGTCTGTCAGTGAGCTCCTCTGTACGGCATATGTCAATGGCTGTGTCCAAGGTTAAGTCATGGTCTCTTAGAAGACGCCTGCGTGCGCTCTCAAAAGCTATGCCAAGAACAATTTTGTCCCATATGAGCTCATCGTTTAGAGTACCATATTCACAAGTTGCCGCCTTTTCTCTCAAGCATGTAACAAACTTATCAAGAGATTCACCTCTTTCTATTTGCAGCATCCAAATACATATCTTTCATAAATGACATTTTAAACAGGTTTGGTGCATCTAAACATTCTCTTGCCACTCTGTTCAGATTGTACTTAAACACATGCCTGCATTCACTGCCGATGGCTTTTCTCCAAGTTGCAGCCTGCACTGCTGCGGGTTTCTCATTCATCCCTGTAGCAAGGGAATAATTCTCAAATTCAGCTCTAATTGCAATGCACTAATACGGCTACAATCACCTCAAGCAAATTCAGCTCTGAAAGTTTCCCAGTTGCTACTCCAATCCCCACTGATTCTCATCCTCTTCGTGGGATGAATAGAATTTATGGCAGCCATACAGTCATTGAGTACTCAACGGAAAAAACGTGAAGAGCCATCTTAGGCCTCATGTACACATGAACTCACCTAGTTGTTAAACTCTCCAAGCGCTAAACGCGGCTAAGCGCACATTTTTGCCACGTTTAGCGCTTGGACGTTTATTCATTTGATTGGCTAGAGTATTTTCTATTGACATGGATAAACGTCCAAGCGCTAAATGTGGGTAAGCAAGGGAAAATGACTCCCCTAATACAGACATCAGCCGAGATACGGACCACCCACCGCTGCTTTCACAACCGCCCCAAAAAAAAACAAACCCACAAAAAGGCCCCCATTACAGCCATCATCCTCCATGTAATGCAGACCACCCACCGCTTCTCCCTCCCCCCATCATAGAAAAAAAAAACAGAGACTGACTCCTCAATCACAGCCAAATAAGATAACCCCCACCTGTTGCTCCCCTCCCCCCGCAAAAAAAACTCACTGTTTTTTTGTGGGGGGGTTTTTCTTTTGGGTTTTTTTTGGGGGGGCTATAATTACTCCTCCAGCACATCCAAATGAGGCAATCCTTACTCGCTGCTTCCCCCCCACCAAAAAAAAAACTCGCTCCTATCAGGCCATGATTACCCCCCCCCGCAAAAGAAAAACAGAGACTCACTCCTCCATCAGAGCCAGATAAGACAACCCCCACCTGCTGCTTCCCTCACCCCCCCCCCAAAAAAAAATCGCTCCTCTCAGGCCATGATATCCTGCCAAGAGATAAAACTAATCATGACCTGATCGGGGCGAGGTTTTTTTTATTACCCCCGCACAGAAAACAAAAACAGAGACTCATCACAGCCAAAAGAAACAACCCTGCCACTGTCCCCCACAAACAAAAATCTCACTGTTCTCAGGCTATAACTTCCCCCTCCCCCCAAAAAACTCACCCCTCGATCACAACCATATGAGATGACCCCCAGCTGCTGCCCCCCCCCCCCAAAAAAAAATACTTGCTTCTCTCGGGTCATGATTACCCCCCCAAAAAAAGAGATTCACTCTCACAGCCAAAGCAGAGAACCCTACCCACTGCATACTCCCCCCCAAAAAAACCTAACCGCCACTCCCAAAAAGTTAGCAACTTTTCGTTCTCTGCTCTCAGGCTGGCTGGTGCTGATCATTGTGTGTCCTGGCTGGTCCAGAGTCCGCTCTGCTGTAATGTCCTCTGTAACGTGCCCCTGTGAAACTGAGGAGGCTAAAAGGCGGCCAGCGTGGTCATCCCTTGGCTGGCCATGACCTTTCACAGTACGGACCAATCAAGAAAGAGAAGGGGCCATCACATGACTTCCCATTATAGACTGGCAGTCCCAGGCAGGAGGAGGGCAGAAGGATCATGGGGGGGATGATTAATACAGTGACTACAGTGCACTGCGGTGGTAGTACTACGGTTGCCATCTCATCCCTTAAAATCTGAACATATATTAACTGCTTCTGCGCCGCTCTATAGCAGAAATACTGTAGGCTTTGGCAGGCTTCAGAATTTGCTGAAGTTTCAATAAGGTTTTTATGTGGGAACACATTTTGTTGTAGGCAGCAGCTTTTCTCTTTAGTGGTATTTTGACAGCGCATGGGCCTCTCCTTGCTTCTCAGGTACACTGATAGGCTGCACTGATGGGCTGCTGTGACAGGTACACTGATAGCCCGCACTGATGACTGCAGTGACGGGTACACTGATTAGGGGCGCACTTATGACTGCAGTGACGGGTACAGGGGCAGACTGACAACTCATGGGGCCCCCGGGCAATAGGGGATCATGGGGCCCCTGTGTCCATGCCCAAACCCAAAAAAGCCTATGAAAAAAAAAAAAAGGTACCAGGGGCATCTCATGGGGCCACCTACTGACCCCGGGCCCTCGGGCAGAGCCCGAATTTCCAAATGGTCAGTCCGCCCCTGAACGGGTACACTGATTAAGGGCGCACTTATGACTGCAGTGACGGGTACACTGATTAGGGGCGCACTTATGACTGCAGTGACGGGTACGCTGATTAGGGGCGCACTTATGACTGCAGTGACGGGTACACTGGTTAGGGGAGCACTGATGACTGCAGTGACGGGTAAACTGATTAGGACTGCACTGATGACTGCAGTGACGGGTACACTGATTAGGACTGCACTGGTGACTGCAGTGATGGGTACACTAATTATTACTGCACTGATGACTGCAGTGACGGGTACACTACTGCACTGATGACTGCAGTGACGGGTACACTGATTAGGGGAGCACTGATGACTGCGGTGACGGGTACACTGATTAGGGGCGCACCTATGACTGCAGTGACGGGTACACTGACAGCCACCAACCCACCGGCAGCACAGGAGAGGGACCAAGTGAGTAAAGCTGCACCCAAGATCCATTATCTCCTGCGCTCAAAGACTCAGATCAAACAGGCATTAGTGACAAGCAGCGTGTTGTGTATTCATCCACTGGGGAAGCTTAATAAAACTGTAGAGGAAGATGAAAGAAAGAGCGCACAAACCTTGCGCATTACCTCAATAAATAGTGACTGATTTTATTAATAAGGAAATATACTCACAAAATGATTGTATAACAGGCATACGTCAGTATTACAGACACTAAACAGGCTGAACTGCTGTAATACTGACACTCAGTGGCTGAATATCTCCTTGCCATGGGAACTCTGCCATACTGAAGTTTCTATCTGCCAAACCCAGCTCTGATGAAGAAGGGAGCACCCTTCGAAACGCGTTAGCCTTCACCCCCCCCCTTTTCGATTTACCTGTAACCTTGTTTGGATTATGGTTACTTATGCCTGTTATACAATCAATTTGTGAGTATATTTCCTTATTAATAAAATCAGTCACTATTTATTGAGGTAATGCGCAAGGTTTGTGCGCTCTTTCAACTTCCTCTACAGTAAAGCTGCACCCCCCTGGGCCAGAAAGGGGAAAGGAGTACTCTAGTGGGAAACTGGATTTGCTATCTTACCCAGGACTGTTTCACACTGCAGTGGGATTCATCCGGTACTGGATGAGGAGAGGAGTCACCTGGGATCTGAGGAGGTACAACAGGAGATGCTGGCTAGCTCCCCAGAGGAGAAATGTTGCTGTAAATACTTGTGCATATTTGTTAAGAAGTTTTTCCCCAGTTGCCATTCCCTTGGGCATCCCATACACCCCTTACCCCATCCAAGTTCTAAACCCCTTAACCACTTCCAGTCCATACACTTTTACCCCCTTCCTGACCAGGGCAATTTTCAGCTTTCAGCGCTATCACACTTTGAATGACAATTGCGCGGTCATGCAACACTGTACCCATATTAATTTTTTACCATTTTTTGAGACAGATAAAACTTTATTTTGGTGGTATTTATTCACCACTGGGATTTTTATTATTTTTGCTATGTAAATGAAAATGTCCAAAAATTTTGAAAAAAAGAGATTTTCTTATAACATTTTGCAAATAAATATTTCAGCATAAGTCTTGGCCAAAATTTATTCCGTTATCTTTTTAGTAAAAAACAAAATAAGCCAAATTAGTTTATAACCAAAAATTATAATTTTTAAACTTTTTTTTACATTTTTATTCTTTTTTTATATTATTATTTATTTTATTTTTTATTTTTTTTACATACTTTCACCCTAGCAGTACAGTGTCACCATGGTGACACTGTACTACTTTTGGGGGGTGATGAAGATTTTTTTTTTTTTTTTTTACACTGATGCTTTTACACCCATATAGGATGTAAAAGCAATCATTTCTCTTTCTCTCTGTCTGCATTCTTGCAGCCATTGAGAACTATTGAGTGAGTTGTAATTGGTCACAGCTTGTCACATGGTACAACGCTGTTGTGAATAGCCTTGTACCATGTGATCTCTGTGATCATTCACAGATTTCACACGTAGTAAGCAATGATGTCAGAAGTGACATCTTGCTTACTACTTTGCATGTGATCACTGATTGGCCAATGTACGAGGTCCCGTCTGACGATTGGTGTATCACTGTGTTCGGAGGACACAGCGGCACAGGATCGCGGTGCTGCACGCTCCTGGGGAGTGCGCACAAGCAGGGTGCGGGGAGGCCATTTATAAACGGCCACCCGATTCTGCAGTGCCACCTTCCGGCTGTGTATATACAACGGGCGGTCGGGAAGTGGTTAATAAAACCTCAAAACAAAGCTCAAGGACTGGTCACTGTCTCCTGATGCAAGTCTGAGTGAAGGAAATGTGTGTTGCCTGGCTGTGCATGACTATAGGGGGACCCAAAAGCTTAGCAACTCCTGGGGGTAGTGCTACATCAATAAAACCTGGAAGTTCATTTGTTTCTGTGCAGAGCTACACCAGATTTTGGCTCTTCAGTAAATAGCCCCCTACGTAACTCTGTAGCCTTTGCAGTGGATTGCAGCAGGACAATGCTGGATCTGCTGGGCAGAGTTTGATTTAGACCTGTGCAGTGGAATGTAGGTTAAGTGCCATTAAAACCAAGGAAGAGCTCTTTAGCTCCTGTAATTACAGTTCATGTTTGTTTGCTGTTGAATACCTAGCAATGTAGAAGGACAATATTATGCTGACTGCGGTCAGAAAGCTCCGGGGCATATACCTGAGCCAGAACCAGTCTGGGGAGATGAGAGAAAAAGCTCATAAGACTGATAAATATAATTACTATATCCACTGTCATCACATGGCTTTATTCTTTACAGCAAAACATTCTGAACCTGTAAGTGTAAGCAATGATATCATGTTAATGATGGTAATTTCAAGAATATGTCAACGCAACATGTTATAGTCCTGACATGTGCCTGCTTTACCATGTACTTGCACGAGAAAGTATCCTGTTCTCTTTGTATTGCCTTTGTGTGAAATCCTTGGTGTTCCAGCCAGTCTTTCTGCTTTCCTATTAAAAACTGACCACGCCAGGCAGGAGAGCACAGCATGGTCAGTTTTGGGAGCTAATATGAGCAGCACAGTGGCTAAATGGTTAACACTTCCGCCTGGCAGCACTAGAGTCGTTGGTTTGAATCGCAACCATGGCACCTCCTGCCTGGTGTTTGCATGTTCTCCCTGTGCCTGCGTGGGTTTCCTCCGGCTACTCTGGTTTCCTTTCATGCTCCAAAGTCATGCTGCTAGGCTAATTGGATCCTGTCTAAATTGGGCCTAGTATGTGTGTATGGGCCTAGAATGTAGGTTAGGACCCTTAGATTGTACACCCCTTAAGAGTTAGGGACTGATGTGAATGTACAATAAATATGTAAAGTGCTGCTTAAATTGACATTGCTATATAAGTACCTGGAAACAAAAAGAATAATCCAATGATCAGGCTTGGACTGACAGCGCCCCCCCCCCCCCCTGCACAGGGATATGAAGGAAGTTTAGTGTACTGCTGTTTCTCCTCCCCTGGTTCATTATGCAGCTGAGAACAGAGGCTATGTGATCAGTTATATAAAAAGAGAAAAAAAAAAAGAAAAAAGGTATTTATGATGTTTTTTTTTTTATATCTATACAAAAATGTTTTGCCTTTCATTTCTGTTTTAGACTGAATTGGTTGTTTTGCAAGGTGAGGGTTTATATATAACTTAACTCCTTGGCACCAATGGTACGCAAATATGTGGCCTCTCGGCAACCGGGCCTTTATGCTGAGAGGCCACATGTGTGTACCCAGTGTAGGCCAATGTGCTGAGAGCGTGTGCCCTGTGCACTCCCGGCACATTTACTGGCACCTCACAGAAAGGTCTGGATCGCTACTTGCGATTGGGAGCTTTCTGATCATGTGATCGCTGTGACAGCCAACCACAGCAGTCACATGACCCTAAACCCCACCCCCACCTCCGAGCGTCACAAACGCCATAAAAGGGCCGGGAGGTGCCAACACCAAGGGGTTTAGTATTGAATAAATTAGCTGCTGAACTTGCTAAAAGCTGAGTTTCAGGTGTGCATATTTCTGCATAGTTACATTGTTCCAGCTTATAACAATGTAAGTAGCTGTCATGCCGGGAAGATCCTCATGGAAGCTGTAAATCACTGCTGTAGGCACCACTGCTGCAGTGATCTGCGCTAGCTTCTGGGTACCACGCGGAGTGGCTGTTCTTTTGTGAACACAGGAGATCACTCACTCAGCACAGCTCCTGTTCAGAGAGCACTTTACATTCTTTCAACAAAGGCAAAGAGCTCTCTCATTGAAGGTGATGGAGATTGTGACATCCCTGCCTCACCTCTCCACCTTATTCAATCAGAGAATGCTTTACATTCACTGAGTATGTGCAGAGTACTCTCTGAATGGCACCTTTGCCAAGCGAGCAACCTTCTGTATTCAACACAAACAAATTTAACTGCGCAGATTTCCCCTTCTCTAATATACAAAGCCTCAAACACTTGATATCCTCTCGTCTCATAAACAATAAAAAATATAAATGTTGCGCTATATATGGAAGATATGGGCGGCACAGTGGCTTAGTGGTTAGCACATCTGCCTTGCAGTAAATGGGTCATGGGTTTGATTCCTGACCATGGTGCCTCCTGCATGGAGTTTGCATGTTCTCCCTGTGCTTGTGTGGGTTTCTTCCGGGTGCTCCAGTTTCCTCACACACTCCAAAGATATGCTGGTAGGTTAATTGGCTCCTGTCTAAATTGGCCCTAATATGTGTATGTATGAAGGTAAGTTAGGGACCTTAGATTGTACACCCCTTGAGGGTTAAGGACTGATGTGAATGTTCAATATATATATATGTGTAAAGTGCTGCGTAAATTGACAGCGTTATATAAGTACCTGAAATAAATAAATAAGATTCAATAAAATAACTTATGCATAATAGATGTGAAAATAACCATAAACACGATAAGTGATCAAATTAATATAAACCGTGACAGATATAGTCCAATATAGAAGACAATAAAGTCCACATAAATAATGGGCTCTGCAATCAATTCATGAAACTAATTTCCCATTCCATAAATGTGGTGTTGTTAATATGAATCCTTTTTTCATCTAATTAACCCCTTCACGCCTAAGGGTAAAACAAATCTAAATGCCTAAGCACAATTTTGCAATGTCGATGTGTTAGTAAAACCGTACATATCATCACAACTACTTTGTACATCCAGGTGAATTATACCACGTTTTTTTCAGGACAAATTGGGCTTTCATTTGGTGGTAAAAATATATTTTTTTTTATTTAGCTGTGTGTTTCTTGTTACTACCATAATCTATCACCAAAGAACAACCCAGAATAAATTCTCCAGATCTTGACAATCGCAGCGATACCAAATATGTGTATGCTATTTGTTGTTTGTACAGCCCAGAAACAATAGTGCACATTTTCTTTTTGTCTTTTTTTTTTTTTACCTAAAACACACTGACACTGACATTGACACTAACTGATACCAATTTTTCTTTTTAAACCCTGACCTTTGACCCTGACCCAAACACTAACCCTGGCACTGAACTAGATCAAACCTTGATCTACGTATTTTTTCTTTATTTTTAAATATTTATTTGTTTATTTTTTTACAAATATTTGTTTTTCCCCTCTGCCAGGAGTTCGAGAGATACAATGTATCTCTCTCCTACATTCATAGAGAGAGGAAAAAAAACAAGGGGGCCGGGCTTTACAGTGACTGATCACTGTGATAGCCAATCAGAGGCTATCACAGCAATCATGTCACCCAGAATTGGGAGTCCGGGTCCTGATCATTATAACAGGACCTGGTGCTCTCAGTGACACCGTGATTTTTGTGCTGGGAGCGCGCCATGCGCCGCGCTCCCAGCACAAAGACAGGTACACAAATATGCGGCCCCACCAAAAAAAGCCCAGTTCTGTGAGGCTGCATATTTGTGTTACGTCGGCGTCAAGGGGTTAATCACCAACACGTGCAAACCACCACCATGTGAATAAATGGAGGCTCACCAGATGAAAAGACCCCTTAACTATAGGGGGTCATTTCCAGATTTCTGTATATAAAATGCCATCCAGATTTTCATAACATGTCAGGACCCAACATCTCTCAAATCATGTCAGGACACAGAATCTGCAGGCATCAGTAAGCCATCCCCATTGCGATGTCAAAATAGTGTCATGGAAAATAAAGCCTCTCATAGTGCAATATGTTAATTGTACCATTATTTGCGCAAATAAAATCCTACTTACAGGCTTAGAAATAGTAAAAGCATTAAAAAAAAATGGTTCCAAAGATGTCTGACAGCGCGATGACGTCAGAGGGAGGGACCTTCTGTATTTACTAAGCAGCAGGGCAGTCACTCTGCACAGGATGCAAAAGCTAGTGTCAGTCATTGTAGTAGCGGTGACTACTATAGTAATTTCCAGCTTCCACGGTGATCCCACAGATATGACACATACTTACACTGGTCCAAGCTGGAGCAATGTAACTATGCAAAAATATACATACTTGTAATTCAGCTTTAAAGTCATAGTAAAGGTAATTTGTCATACTTACTTGTTCTGTGCAATGGAGCATATCCTCCATCCTCCTCTTCTCAGGTCCCCTGCTGGTGCTCCTGGCTCCCCCCCCCAGCCAGTGCCCCCATAACAAGCTGCTAGCTATGGGGGCACTCGTGCGTGCTCACTCCTGAGCACCGCTCTGTGTTGCCAAAAGATTCACAGAATGGTTCTCGGCCCCAGCCCCCACTCGCTCCTCACTTGCTATTGAAAGCAGGGGGAGCCAATGGCTTCTGCTGCTGTGTCTGCACCAATGAGGAGGGAGACAGCTGGATGGAGGGAGACAGCACATCGCTGGATGGAGATTGGGCTCAGTTAAGTATTGGGAGGACTGGGGGGTAGCTGCATACTGAAGTTTTAGCCTTCATACATGGAATGCATAAAGGTAAAAAACCTTCAGCCTTTAGAATCAATTTAAAGGGACAGTTCACATCAGAATGCAGGAAACCTGCATTCCGTGCTCATTTCCTGCACAGCATTCAAATCTCACTGCACTTGCGATCTGCAGTGGGTGTCAGTGCAATGTTAACGACACCCCAAATGTAAGTTGCAAATGCAGTGCGTTTGCCTGCAGTGGATTGCATGGTACAGAAGTACCACGCGATGTGGTTGTTCTGCGTTTTGTACAGTAGTGCGTGCTCTACTTTAGCTGCGGTCCGGTACAGTTTCAGCCCAGATCGCATGTGAATCGCACAGAAATGCACAGCATGCATGGTGAGAACTGTGCCTAAAAGAACTGAGGCTTTAAGATCACTTTAAATGTAATCACTTTGTAAGGTTCTATTTTGTTTTGACAATAAAGAGTATATTTCTGTTGATTAGTATAAAAATCAATCAATCCGTCAGTCATTCAACGGCAAATTAATCTTCTCTGATGAAAAAAACCTGAACATTTCAAGTGATCGAATACATTTTTCAGTCATTGTAAATAGCTTCTGCTTATTTCTCCAGGCACAGCTGCTCCGATCTGCAATCTCAGCGACATGTGCAGACCAGAAAATCTTGTTCATTAGGAATATCCTCCGCTCATGTTACATGTTATTGTCAGAAAACGTTTACTAGTTGAGTGAAACCCAGACAGAGACACAACCTGAACTTCTGCTGAGAAGCTTGTTCCTCAGAACTGAACTTCCACCAGGCACTGTAAGTAGATGAACAGAAGTACTTTTTGGTGTTCCTAGGGAGCAGTGGCAGGCTGTCTGTCCTCCAGCCTGTGTATACAGCTTACCTGGAGTCCTTAAACCCCTCATGCCCAACCTGTGTCCCTTTGGTGTCCCCTGGATGTGCAGTCCCCCTTGGACCTCTGCAGTCTGTAGTGGGAACATTGATCCTGGTAATAGCATTGATCCCCATCTGACATGTTTCCAGTTTCGTATTGTCTTCTCCAGCCAAAAATGTAGCATTTCCACACTTTCTGACCCTCAACTCCTCTATTACACTGGTCTCCAAACTGTGGCCCTGGGACTGGATGCAGCCCTTTGCTTGCCTGTCTCCGGCCCATTGAGGCATTATTCTTGGCACTGACACCAACTATGGGGCATAATTCCTTGCACTGACATCAGCTATGGGGCATAATTCCTTGCACTGACACCAGCTATGGGGCATAATTCTTTGCACTGACACCAGCTACGGGGCATAATTCCTTGCACTGACACCAGCTACGGGGCATAATTCCTTGCACTGACACCAGCTACGGGGCATAATTCCTTGCACTGACACCAGCTACGGGGCATAATTCCTTGCACTGACACCAGCTGCGGGGCATAATTCCTTGCACTGACACCAGCTACGGGGCATAATTCCTTGCACTGACACCAGCTACGGGGCATAATTCCTTGCACTGACACCAGCTACGGGGCATAATTCCTTGCACTGACACCAGCTACGGGGCATAATTCCTTGCACTGACACCAGCTACGGGGCATAATTCCTTGCACTGACACCAGCTACGGGGCATAATTCCTTGCACTGACACCAGCTACGGGGCATAATTCCTTGCACTGACACCAGCTACGGGGCATAATTCCTTACACTGACACCAGCTACGGGGCATAATTCCTTGCACTGACACCAGCTACGGGGCATAATTCCTTGCACTGACACCAGCTACGGGGCATTATTCTTCCCACTGGCACCAACTGAAGGGCAATAAACTGGCCCTTTCCTTGGAAGGTTTGGAGGCCCTTGCTGTATTAGGATGGCAGTTTCTGACAGTCCTCCCAAGCATTACATATATTGAATGCTATGTGCGGCCCTTTGGAGATATCTGGGGCGGCATTTGAGGCCACCTTTAGTTCATAAGTTGACAACCATCTTCAGAGATGTGTAGAGAATACACATAGGTCACCACTAAAGACTTGTTCCCACTGGTGGCCAGGGGCCAGTAAAAACAGGTGGTTGAACCATGGTTTTGCCACCCCCCCCCCAACCATTAACCTAAACCAAGGCACAGAGCTGCTCATGGGAGTACAATAAGGTGGCCAGATTTTAAAAATGAAATATGGGGACACTTTACTGGCCATGCCCACTAGACATGAGCAAAGCAAAAAAATTTGTGTTGTTTAGCTTCGATTCGAAATCTAACAAATTTTGTGTAGTTGTATTCTTTAAATTCGTTCATTTCTTTTTCAAAATTCATTTCCATAATTGGTATTCTAATTCAATTCAAAAACATTTCAGCCAAATTCAGAAAGTCATTCACATTAGAAATTGGTTCAGCCGAATTCGAAATTGATTCCACAAAATTTGAAAAGTCAATTGAAATCGAAAAGATTGCAACAGAATTTGAAAACATTCGACCAAATTCAAAAAGTTAAACTGACCATACACATGTAGATTTGAAAATAAAAAAAATGTAAAAGTCAGCAGCTACAACAAAAACTGTAGCTGCTGATTTTTAAAAAACAGACAGACACTCCCCTGTCCCTCGATTCCCGCTATGTCCCTGTCACATATCCCAGAAGACTACGGGGAGAGATGGAGGACAACTTCCGCTTCCAATCACCTAGGCGTTCGCAGCGGAAGTGGGATTGGGTACCTGTAAATTTTGGGTACCTGCTCCCTCCCCCCACTCCCCAAAGGTGCCAATCCTTAACGGGGTGTGGGGGACCAGTTTTTAAAGTGAAAAGTCCCCTTTTGGGTGGAGCTCCACTTTAAATTGGTTTTCAAATGTTTTTTTGCTATTGTTTTCGAATCGAATTTTGGCCAAATCTCATTTAGTTATTTTGGATTAGTTTAAATTCGTTATTTTTGCAATTCGGAATTCTGTTACATCTGGAAGGGCGGTGGGGTAGCACATCGAGGAACTGATCCCCTCCGTTTTTCTTCTTCTGCAGCCGCTGAGGGAGGGAGAGGAGGAGAAGCAGGCATTTAGCGGCTGCAGGAGGCAAATGGAGGAGATTGGTTAATCTATATACCACCCCTCCTATCTAGTTGTTAAAGGGAGCTGCATGGACCCCCTGGAGCATGGAGCCGAGTCACAATTGTGACCCTTGTAGATATGCCCTTGCTGCCAGCAGCTAAAGGCACTAGCAGTAATCACTGTGTTCCATTAGCCAGTGGGATGGCGTGCCCCCCCCCCCTTCTATCATGTACCTTGGAGTCTTCTGGGTGATCTCGGGCACACTGTATGTGTGCAGCTTTGCATCATCAGAGGATCGGGTGCAGGAGCCCAGAAGACGTACCTGGCCCTCTGATGACATCGGTATGTACATTGGTGACATGGGACCCATGTTGTGGCGGAGCAGTAACCTTCACCTGATAACAATGAATTTGCATCTTTTGATAGCAACCAGCGGTGTGATTAAGAAGCAGAAAAAAGTGAAGGGAGAGTTCCTCTTTAAAGTCTACCTAAAGGGTATATTTTTTGTTCAGTTATTGCTGTCTATGTCCCTGTTATGGAGATTCCTCCTCTCTGTTTGTCCTGTTTACCATAATCACCCAGAGTAAAAGGGATAGAAAGTCCCAAAGTTTGGGTTGTCACCAGAACAGGAAGAGGGGGGAAATCTTCCAGTGGAGACACTAGTTCTGGTGACAACTATAGACGTGATTTTATGTGTGGGCGTATGGTGATGTCAGGTTCGCACTTGGATCATAAAAGTTGACCACCTTTGTTTTCTATTCAGCACTATGCTCAGGCAGCCTGTAGGCTCACAACTCAGACAGCAGAGGGCGCTCCGCCACTGCAGATTACTGCCCTGTAAGGGTCTATACTCCTCGGCATCCTTGTAGGCTCACAACTCAGACAGCAGAGGGCGCTCCGCCACTGCAGATTACTCCCCTGTAAGGGTCTATACTCCTCGGCATCCTGTAGGCCCGCAGCTCTGGCTGTAGAGGGCGCTCCGCCACTGCGGATTATTCCCCTGTAGGGGTCTCTACTTCTCGGCATCCTGTAGGCCCGCAGCTCTGGCTGTAGAGGGCGCTCCGCCACTGCGGATTCCTCCCTCCCAGGTTATATATAGAGCGGAGGGAAGCCGGCGCGGTGGTAGGGGGGCGGGGCCGCGCACACAGGGAGTGGAGGGATCGGGAAGGGAGGGGGATGACGGAGGGAGATACGAGCTGCTGAACATCGTCTGGGAGGGAAATTGTTAGGAAGAGACAAGAAGGAGGAAACTGGAGCGAGGAGGACGTGTGGAGGGAAGAGGAGCGCTGAGTACACTGTGAGTACGGCTCAGCCAATCACTGACCGGCCCACTGCACATGTGTCCCGTACGGGGAGCCCTGCACACCCCCCTTCCATCACTGAACACTCCTCTACATCGTGTCTGCTGTACAGCTACACAGGACTGCTGGGACTTCTAGTTCCCCCCAGCTCCAGCCTGTCTCTGCTCCTCTGGTAGTCGCTGCCTGGCTGCTGCAGAACTTCAGCTGGTGAGCAGAGCACGTGTCGGCAGAGCCTCCCAACACTCACGTCTATGGGAGGAATATCAGTGCCTAGGGACACAATGTACAGGAGAGGGGTCGGGGGCCCCAATAACGTACTGGAAAGTGGTGTCTGGGGGCCCCAATAATTTACAGGAGGGGGGGTTGTCTGGAGCCCCACTGTACTGAGGGGGTTGTCTAGGGACCCTATAATTTACTGGAGGTGGGTGTCTGGGGGCCCCAATAATGTACTGGAGAGTGGGGGTGTCTGGGGGCCTCAATGTACTGGAGGTAGGAGTCTAGGGGTCCCATAATGTACTAGAGATGGGGGTCTGAATGTACTGGAGGGGTGGTGTCTGGGGGCCTCATAATGTACTGGAGGGGGGGTGTCTGGGGGCCTCATAATGTACTGGAGGGAGGGGTTGTTGTCCCACAATCTACAGGTGGGGGATGTCTATGGGGCCCCACAGTTACAAGATAGGGGTGTAATGGGGCCCAAATGAACAGGAGGGGGTGTCTTGGGGCCCCATAAAGTACTGGAAAGGGGTGTCTGCCCCCCCCCTGTAATGTACAGGAGGGGGGCTGTCTGGCCCCCCACAGTGTACCGCAGGGGTTGTCTGGGGGCCCCAGCAGTATATTGTGCTTCTAGTCCCCAGCTGCAGGAACAGTCCTGGGTTTGTTTGTATACAATGTAACTTGTGTTGTTGTTTGTCATCACATTTGTTGTTTCTTTTCTCTTTGATACATTTTGTTACTTTAGACACATTGGTCTCCTTCACATCTGCCTGCCACCTACATGGTTTTTTTCTTCAGGTGACAGTATAGGGCAGACTGCAATTGAATGGGCTGCCCTACATGTGACAAATGCACCAAATTAGCAACTGCACTTTTTTTTCTTTGCCATGAGCCATGTGCGTTTTGGCAGTTTGTGTCTTTTGATACTTGATTACCTGCGTTTGGGGCGACTTTAAGAATTAATGGCACTGGAAGTGTGATGCACATTTTGGCACACAAAGGTGTGATTGAGGCCTTACAATGTTTTGCACCCCGGTCACACTGAACCTGACTTTGAAATTGTTCGACTTACAGTGAAGTCGCATGATTTCAAAGTCGGATGACCTGCCGATTTGAGGTGCGATGTGCAAGACACCTAACAGATATCTATGCAAATCACACCAAAAGTAGTGTTTGTATTTCTTTAGAAATCGGTGCGGCTCTGAACAAGTCAGAACCGCACCGATATGACCGCTGTAATTGTGGACAATAGGGTGCGACTTGCCATGCAAATTGCAAGTTGTATTGCATGCAAATCGCATGCCAAGTCGCACCCAGTGTGACCGGTGACTTTGATCAGAGCACTTGTTTATGCCCTGAGAATGTGATCTCTGATTTTATGTTTTATAGTTTAGAATTGTTTTCAGGTTTATTGCAATTTATACGGTTTCTAGCTGCTGTGAAGTGCGTACATAAGATGAACCCTTTGCTACCCGCCTTCTGTGGCCCTTGAGGGCCGGTTCACACATTCCATGCATGTTAACTGCACCACATTCAATAAGCACTGCCTTTGCAATCTGCTGCGGGTGCCAATAAATTGTTAATGGCACCCTTAGGCTAGGTTCACACCTATGCCGTTTGTGTTTGATCCGTTTATGCAGTGCGCTTTTGCACATGTATATTTGCTGCATTTTTAATGCGTTTTGCGTTTTTCTTTCTTCAACTTGTTGCTGGGAAGAATAAAACGCAAAACACCTCAATGGAGACACTGCAGAAAAGTGTGTAGTGCGTTTTTGAAGCATATAGAACCAAAAATGCAACGTTTTGCATTTTAAATAAGTCTTTTAGCCTGGGTTCACACTTTTGCGCTGTGGCAGATCGCATGTGATTCGCACAGGAACCGCACCACATTCCACTGCAAATCACTTGCAAATTCTGTGTGGTGCGATTTGAGCTATACATTTTGTATGGCTCAGACCAGTCCATTAATTTGAAGAAAAAAAAAATTATTGGCACTGGAATGCACGAAGTAGTACATGCAGTACTTTTGAAAATTGTGCCCCACCAAATCGTGTAGTACTGTGATACCATGCAATACAGTGCCAAAAAAATACACGGTTTGCAATCTGCGAACAATCGTTCACACCTAAGCGTTTTCCACTGCGTTTTGCAGAAAAGCACTAGCAGTCCATTTTAATAGGATTTCCTACGGGACAGGTCCACATCTCTGCATTTTCACCTGGTGCGTTTTTTGTAAAGGGTCAGTCTGAATTCAAACTGATGCAGTGTGGAATTCGCAGCGGTTTCTGTGTGAATTCCGCACTGCATCACAATCGCACCCCGTTCATGCAAAACGCTGCGGGTGTGCATGTTGAGTCAACACCCCAAAATCAATTTGCAAAACATGGTGGGATACATTTTGCAGTTATACATTTTGTATGGCTCAAATTGCACCGCATTCGAACCAAAAAGGTTCAGGACCCTTTTTTTGGTCCGTACTAGAATCGGATCACATGGGTATTCACACTATGCGATCCAATTCTGCACATCGCACCACGTTTTGCGAACCGATTTTGGGGTGTTGACTCAACATGCACACCCGCAGCGTTTCGTATGAATGAGGTGCGATTGTGATGTGCGGAATTTGCACAGAAACCGCTGTGAATTCCGCACCGCATCAGTTTGAATTCAGGCTGACCCTTTATAAAAAAAAACGCACCAGGTGAAAATTATGTGAACCTGTCCCATAGGAAATCCTGTTGAATGGACTGCTGTGCGTTTCTGCAAAATGCAGCGGAAAACGCATAGGTGTGATTCTAGACTAAATACAGATTGCAAACACTATTTGTGGGCTCTGTATTGCATGGTATCACACAGGGGCGGACTGACCATTTGGAAACTCGGGCACTGCCCGAGATCCCGGGGTCAGTAGGGGGCCCCATGAGATGCCCCTGGTACCTTTTTCATAGGCTTTTTTGAGTTTGGGCAAGGACACAAGGGCCCCATGATCCCCTATTGCCCGGGGGCCCCATGAGTTGTCAGTCCGCCCCTGGTATCGCAGTACTATGCGATTAGGTGTGGCACATTTTTCAAAAGTACTACAGGTACTACTTTTTGTGCATTCTGGTGCCGGTTTTTTAATTTTTTCAAATTAATGGATTGGTATGAATCAGCTCTTGTATTACAACTAAATGCAATGATTTTCTAGTTTTTAAATAGAGATGGATTAGAACACCTTTCAGTTTTCATTGCTGTCTCACCCCCCCCCCCCCTTAAGCCCCGTACACACAATGAGAATATCAGACAAACGATTGTCCAGGTTTTTTTTTCGCCAGCTAGCCTCACATCGAAAGTGAAAAGGTTACTAAAGATATGAAAATTCTCATATGAAAGAAAAGATTTTCCAAAGTGATGTCATGTATTTGTATTGTATTTTCGGATGACTACTGTTCTGAATAAACGAAAATCGTACAATCTGGTATTGTACGAGAGATTTTTGCACTTGTCCCTTTGGATATTGTCGCATGAATTGTCGTGATAATCTCTCAAAAGTTATGTACTAATGATCTGATTATCGGTCTTCGTACGGAAATTTTCATATGATTTTCTTATCGTGTGTATGGGGCATTGAAGTGACCCATTCTCTCTATTTGTCCTGTTTACAAGTGAAAGAAGATTCTACATTTGTGGTTGCTACCTGAACAGAAATAGAGTGAAACTCTTCCAGTGGGGACACTAGTTCTGGTGACAACTAGGGACTGCCTCACATTGGAGGGATTTTCTCTCATTTCCTGTTGTGACTATAAGACAGAAAATAAATGGAAATCACCCCGATGGAACACTGACAGGGGTTATAACCCTCCTTTACTGTATCCAAAATGAACAAAAAGTTTTGCCTTTTAGTTTTACTTTAACTGGACCTTCAGACAGACAGGCAGTATGGACTTTCTGATCATGTGATCACTTTAATGGCTGTCACAGTGACCAAGAACCCATCCAGTCAGCTCTCAATCATCCCTAGACACTGGGAGCTGTTGGTGACAGCTCAGTCACTGAGCTGGGATTGCACAGTGAATGTTCTGTCAGCACAGAAACCTCGGCCACCATGGAAATATACAGTAAGTGCGGTGTGTGGGCTCACCGTCTTTGCCGCCACACATATGCATTACGTGTTCAACAAGAGGTTAAAGTAGACCTGAAGGCAAAAAATGTTTTCTAGGGCTGGTTTACACCATAAGCAGTCAAATGCATTTTTAAATGGAGTGCAAAGGCATATGCATAAAAAAAAAAAAGAATGTATTTCAATGAGCCCAGTTGACACCATTGGGGTGCTATGTACTAGAATGCATGTGAATGCAACTTCGTAATTAAAAAAAAAAGCTAAAGATGCCATACCCAATACTTGTGTGTGGTTTAAATGAGCCCTAAGGCTAGGTTCACATCTCCGCACTCCTGCAGGCCTGCATTCATTGAATGGACTCCCCTGCCCGGGACACGCAGGAAAGAAGTCCCTGCACTTCTTCGGAAAACGCAGCCCACACAGGAACCTCGGCTCCCAGTACAGTTTCCAGTGTGGGCGGCGTGCCATTAGAATTAATGGCACCTGCCCACGGGTCCGCATTCCTCTGTGTGGGTGGTGCGGCTGCACGGATTTTTGTGTGGATCCTCAGCAGCACCATCTGCACAGATGTGAACCTAGCCTAAGGGTAGGTATAACCTGTGTGGGTTTTTCCCCCATGTATATACCATTAGGAAGATTTCCCTTCACTTCCTGTCCCATAGCAACAACGGGAAATGAGAGAAAATCCTTCTAATTTGAGGGAGTCCCTGGTATTCACCAGAACTAGGGCCCTCTATTTCTGTTGTGACAAACACTCAAAAATGCAATATTCATATAATTTTTTTTTGTCACATAGGGGACAAAAATTGGTGCTTTTTTTGTGATGTCTCTTTGATGAGATAACAGGGTTTTTGTTTTTTTTCTGACCCTGATGTCTCACTTCCCCTCTATTATTATTATTATTATTATTATTATTACATCGAGTTTATATAGCGCCAAAGGGTTTGCTCAGCGCTGTACAATAGGGGGGGACAATATATGGCACAGTACAACAATAACAAACAATGTACGAGGGGTAAGAGGGCCCAATTCTTTCGAGCTTACAATCTAGGAGGGAGGGGGTAATGGTACAGTAGGAAGTGGCTGAGGGGAATGAGGGGTGGGAGGAAAGAGGGAGAATGGCCGTTAGGTGAGGGTGGGGTAGGCTTCCCTGAAGAGATGGGTTTTGAGGGAGCGCCTGAATGTGAGGAGGGAGGCGACAGTCTGATGGATTGGGGCAGTGAGTTCCAGAGGATGGGGGAGGACCTGGAGAAGTCTTGCAGTCGTGCATGGGAGGAGGAGACCAGGGAGCAGGATAGAAGGAGGTCCTGTGAGGAGCGAAGGGTATGGGTAGGGCGGTACTTGGGGATCAGGTTGGTGAGGTAGTCAGGGGCAGTGTTGTGAATGGCTTTGCAGGTCAGGGTTAGAAGTTTAAATATGATGCGTTGGGCGATCGGGAGCCAGTGGAGGGAGAGGCAGAGGGGGGTGGCAGAGGTGGGTGGCAGAGGTGGAGCGGTTGGTGAGGTGGATGAGTCTAGCCGCTGAGTTCAGGATGGTCTGGAGCGGGGAAAGCCTGCACTTGGGTAGGCCGGTGAGAAGAGAATTGCAGTAGTCAAGGCGTGAGATGATGAGGGAGTGTACTAGAAGTTTGGTGGTGTCAGGGGTGGAGCCTGCATGTGTTTGTAAGTGACTTGACATGAAGTTGGAAGGAGAGGTTCGAGTCAAGAATGACGCCAAGGACTTTGGCTTGCGGGGCGGGAATGATAGTGGAGTTGTTGGTGATGATAGATAGGATGGGGGGGGGGGGTGTGGGCAGGGGGAAAGACGAGGAGCTCAGTTTTGGAGAGGTTGAGCTTGAGGAAATGTAGCAACATCCAGTCTGAGATGTCGTTTAGGAGGTGAGTGATGCGGGCGGAGATAGTGGGGGTGAGGTGAGGGGTGGAGAGGTAGATTTGGGTGTCGTCAGCGTAGAGGTGATAGTTGAAGCCGAGGGAGTGTATGAGTTTGCCCAGGGAGGAGGTGTAGATGAAGAAGAGAAGGGGTCCAAGGACAGAGCCTTGAGGGACCCCAACAGAGAGGGGGAGGTGGCACCATTGTAGGTGACGCTGAAGGCGCGTCGGGATAGGTAGGATGAGAACCAAGAGAGAGCAGTATCTCTGATGCCAAGGGAGAGTAGTTTATTAAGGAGGAGGGGGTGGTCAACTGTGTCGAAGGCCGCGGAGAGGTCCAGGAGAAGGAGGACAGAGTAGTCGCCCTTGGCGTTTAGTAGGTCGTTAGTGATTTTGAGGAGGGCAGTTTCAGTGGAGTGTAGGGGACGGAAGCCGGACTGTAGTGGGTCAAGGAGGTTGTCAGTAAGGTGGGAGCTTAGGCGATCGTAGACTATGCGCTCAAGGAGCTTGGAGGTGAGTGGCAGCAGGGAGATGGGTCTGAGGTTGTTGGGTTCCGCGGGATCCAGGGAGGGCTTTTTGAGGATGGGGGTGATATGCGTGTGCTTTAGGGGGGAGGGGAATGCGCCAGTAGAGAGGGAGAGATTGAAGATGTGGGTGAGGGAGCGGATGAGGGAAGAGGGGGGTGACCGGAGGAGTTGAGAGGGGATAGGGTCCAGGGGGCAGGTAGTGAGGCGGGCTTCTGAGAGGACTTTGGCAACTTCCTCAGTAGTGACAGGGCTGAGGGAGTGCAGTGCAGGGGGGGTTATGGTGGGTGGGGCCTTGGGAGAGGTGGGGGGCAGTGCGGTTGTGAGGGCAGAGGAGGGGGGAGATGAAGGGGTGACGGGGGTGGGGAGGTAGATTGCAAGTTGACAATGTCCTTGCGGATAGCGTCTATTGAAGCTAATGGCGCACAGATTGCACTCTATTAGCTTCTTCCCCAGCCACAGTGAAAGGGTTAAAGTAGTTTATCTAAAACAACTTTTTTTTTTTTCTATTTGGATGCTGTAGGGCAGGGGTCTGCAAACTGTGGTCCGAGGGCCAGATGGGGCCCTTTGCTAGCCCTTATCCGGTTTTTGGAACACTATTCCGTCCAATGATTTGATGCACCATTTCTCCCATTGACACCAACAATGGGGCACTATTTCTCTTCCACTGATACAGTACCAATATTGGGGTATTTATCTTCCACTGATACCAATGATGGGGTACTATTTCTCCTACTAATACCAATGATGAGGCACCACTCCTTCTACTGACCACCAACTCTGAGGCCCTATTATATTCTCACTGATGCTGGGCCCACGACATTTTCTACCCTCACTGGCTAAAATCCGGCCCCCCTAAAGTAAGAAAAACCATAAAATGGACCTTTATTTGGAGACCCCTGCTGTAGGGAATGGTTTAAATCTTTGCCTTTTTTCCTTGTTCTGTATACACAAAAGAAGGAAGAACACTCGGCAGCAAGTGTCCCCATTGGAAGGTTTCCCCTCCATATTTGTTTTGGTGGCAACTCAAAATTTAGAATTTTCTTTCACTGAAAACCATCCAGGGTTCCAATCGTTCCTTAATTTATCTAATAGTAAAAACATAGTTTTGGGTTTAGATCTAGTTTGGAGTCATTTTTGAGGCAGCCTTCACCTTTTTACACACTTACATATTTTTGTTATACGTATTTAGTAAGTTGAAGATATTTTGCTAAAAGCGGCTTATAATATTTTCTATGAGGACCACCTAACTGCTGAAAGTAGAACCATGTCCAACCATTAAAGAATATATGCTATTGCTTTTAATTACTGTATACGTGTATTTGAACTTAGTTTTCTCTTACTCCTCTTGCAAAGTATCAGCTGATCCTGCCATTGAAGTTTATCTCCTGCTTCTTGTGACGGGCGGCAACAATGCTGCACTGCTCCTGAATTCAGAGCAGAGTTGCTATTCTCATACAGGCTGCACCAGATTCCACTACAGTGGGATAAGTAGGTGTTGCAGGCAGGGGGTGTGTCAATCAGAACCTGGCCAGACCTAGTCCTGCCCTCTGCTGTCTGGATTGACAACACTGTCTAATGCTGAAACCCTCCCACTGTGAGCTGTGTGTTTGGGAGGGTAAGCATGTGAGACACAAATGAAGAATTTGTCTCAGCCAGGGAAAGTAAATAAAGTTTTGTTTTTTTTTTGTTTTTTTTTGTTTACTTTGAGTGTTTGTGTATGGACTTAGCACCTGGTAAAACTGTTATAGGATCCTTTCACATTCTGTAGTCTTTTAATTGCCTTTAACAATGTTTGAGATAAGATATCAGACATAGGCCTCTTTCAGATGGGACGGATCCATCAGCGTGATCCGCCTGCTCAGTAGTGCATCTCTCTGCTGATCCTCGTAGAACAGGTGGATGACAGGTCTCTGTCTGCTTTGCTGCTGCAGAATGGACACACTGCTCACTGATTTCAGTGGGACAGTTGGATGGAAACGGACCACCTGACCATTTCCACCCGATTGTCATCCAATCTGCTGGATTGATGGGGAATGGATCCCCATCCGTCTGTTCTTGGCATACAGGATCGGATGGCAGCGGGTATGAGTGGAAATTTGTCTGACACCCGCCGCTCCATAAAAGTCTACGCATGGACCGATCAGGTCCACCTGAAAACTGGACAGGTGGACCCAATCTGTACGCTCATGTGAAAGGGGCTATACAGTTCATTCAGTAGACATACTGTGCATACAGTTCATTTTATAAATTTGGCTGACTCTTAGACTAAAGCAGTCCATAGATTGCTAAATTTTCTTTCCTTCCACCACCATGGAAGGAAGGAAAGAAAGGGAATTTCATGATTCCTCCATCAATACATTCAGTGTTGATGAGGGAATCCCTCCCGCAACACTGTTGTGTTTTGCTGGCCTTCTAGGGTTGCCACCTCATCCCTTTAAAACCGTACACATATTCATTACACAGGTTCTGAGGCTAATTTAATGCAAATAAGGCACTAAGTGGTTTTAATTACCACCTCAATCAGCCAGAGAAACTGTGTTAATAATATATGTTCGGTTTTAAAAGGATAAAGTGGCAACCCTTGTAAACGCAGTGGTTACTGCTAGCGGCTATAACAGCTATATCAAATAATCCAACAGAATGGTTGTTCCCAAGTCAATCAATATATCGACTTTGTTACATTCAGCCTGCCCATACATGAGTCTAATCTCTGCCAGTCCCTGCCGAACCGGCTGAATTTTGATCCATGTATGGCTGGCTATAGATGGATCGAATCTTGGACTGGTTCAGCGTGGACCTGCTGAGATTTCATCCATATATGGACAGGCTGGTTGTGCTGAAGCCATTCCATTGATCAGCTTCAGAATAACTGTCCTATTGGATATTTTGCATGTGATCAGTGCTAGTGGCTATAGCCGCTAGCAGCTAGTATTGGGTTCTGCTGGCTGGGAAGGCTATGTGCTGGCAGAATACAACAGCACTACAGGAGGGATTCTCACATCAACAATAACAGTGTTGATGGGGGAATCGGCAATTTTCTTTCCTTACAAACATGGTGGAAGGAAAGAAAACTGTATAATTGATTACATTGTGAGAAGGAGCAGTAAAAAAAAAAAAAAAAAGTGTTTACTTTATACACATTATAAAATAACCGATGTGAGTAAGAATATGGAAGCTGTTGATGACTTTTAGATGTTGGAAACTCTGGGGGCTTGTTCACACAGTCACAATCTAGTGTGTGGTGTTAAAGTAGCCTGATTGAATGAGCTACCTACACCTCATGCAGGTTTAGCCCTCATGCACATGGGACGTTTTGATAACTCTGGTATTGTTAGCTGTGTAAAGTCACGTTAAAACCGTGCATTTTTCAGCTTTTTTTTTTTTTGCATTAGTGTTTAGCTGTGTTTTCCTGAATTTTTCCACATTTGCATTTTTTAGCCTTTTTTTTAACCAACAAATAAAAATTTATTTTTGGTCCAAAAATGCCAGTTTGTGGAGTTTTGCTGCGTTTTTCAGTGTTAGAGCGTTTTTACAGCTAAAAAACGCCTCTAAAAACCCACTAGTCCTGTTTTTTTTTTTCCAGCCAAAATTCGTCCTTGCCAAAAAATGTTGATTACAGTCTGTGTGCATGGACATAGGATAACATGCTGGGGGGTTTACTTGCTGTAGAAAAAAACATCAAAATCCAAAAATATCTGTTGTAAAAATATCCACTGTGCATGAGGACTTGAGCAACACCATTTATAAAGTGCACCACAATGGCATGGTAGCAGGTTACTGAGCATTGAGATGCCCTGCCACACAGATGTATTGTGGAGGAACGTTGGGGTTGTTCAATACCGCCCCACAATAGTATCAATGGGCCCTGGGACTTTACTCCATATCCTTGCTTCTATAGTAAGCAAGTCTCTGACACAAACCAATATGCAGATGAAGAGCCCAGAATTCACTTTCTCACCTGGAGGTCCCACCTTCCGATACCACCAGAAGTGACAGCTTAATTTCCACCCTGACAGGTTCTCTGTAGTGGGGTTAGCCCAGGGCTACAATGGGGATGAAATCTCATTGCTACAGAGTGATTAGGCCACTTATTAACAGTTCTGATTAACTGATTCCAATTTGCTGCAAATTATATGGCTGCCAAAATCTCTCCGAGGCAAATGTAATCACCTGTGTAGCCCAAGGCGTAGTCCATACTAAAATGGCATTTCAACAGTATTTATAAAAAAAAGATTGTATAAATGGACTTTATAGGCACAGAAACTACATACGCAGAAAAGTAAGATCAATGTTCCTTTATTTAACATTACATCACATATAGACAATTTTGGATAAAATATTATTGTACAAAGAGAATGCATTCTCTTCATACAATAATATTTTATTCAAAATTGTGTATATTTGATGTAATGTTAAATAAAGGACCATTGATCTTACTTTTCTGCGTATGTAGTTTCTGTCCCTATAAAGTCCATTTATACAATCTCCTTTTTTTTTTATAAATAGTATATACCAGGACGTGGCACTGTTGTATCTATTTTGTGTGACCTATATCACCCGAGGGTTACCCCATATTCTTTTTAACATTTCAACAGTAGGTGGACTATCGTGGCGCTTCTTGGACAGGCTTTGTGTGTGTGTCTCAGAATCTCTAGCAGGGATATATTCCTGCTGGACCTCCAGACTCCAGAGTAGCTTGAAGCTCCAAAACTCTGAAGGGAAAAAAAAATCAATTCTTTATGGTGGTTCACATTTCCACGCCAAAATGCCTGAAGCGCAAAAAATGTTTTGGATCTACTTTTGTGGCTCAATTTGGGCAGATTAATGAGTTTTTGAAGCAGCTGAAAGCAGAAACACATAACAACTAATGATGTAGCAGAAGATATTTTTCTTCGCTTATACAAAAACACCAAAGGTCCAAAATGTTTGAGAAAACACTACAAATATGCTGAAAAACGTGCATACAAGTTTGTATCAAAAAGCCCTGAAAAACCATGCAAAAATTCAACGCTGGGGTGTGAATGCAGCCTAAGCCATATTGATCTCATGGCTAGCATCCCTGAGAGCAATATAAGGACCTGATATGGATTTTGGGGGGGATCCCATGGTTTTTTTCATGGGTTCCCCTTCAAAATCAATATCAGATCCAAAGAGCCTGGTATGGATTGGGGGGGGGGGGGGCATGAGGTGTTTTTTATTTCCATTTTTTTTTTTAAATGCAGTCTCTTTTGTTTACATTCTGCTGCCAGGGGTGATTACTCATCATTGTTAGGAAGCCAGCGGATGGATGCTGGCTTCTTAACAACCGATGACTCATTCCTGCTGCTGACAGCAGGAATATGTCACTGGTTGTTATGGCATGTTAACAGGTGATAAATGTACCTTAACAGCATGCATTACCACTTGTCGACCGCATCATGAATGATTGTGGCGGCAGAACTGCTCTCCTGCGCTGGATCACGTATCTAGTACCCGATCCAGCTTCCGGGTATGGGGCATGCCCGCTGCCTCGGCTGTGCTGTGATTAGTCACAGCAAAAACCAATCAGGGGATCTGGGTCAATGATTGATAGCTGGGACCTGCTGATTGGTGAAGAGAATGAGAGGACAGAGTTCTGGGATTGTAAACAACACAGAGCTCTGTCCGGACAGTGGGGACGAGATGTTTTTTTGTTTCCCTTCAAAGCAGGGAATAAAAACCGGCACATCCCTTAGTAAAATCACAACACAGTTAATACACCAAGCACTGTTTGGCACGCAGTTAACCCTTTGATTGCCCCCTAGATATTAATCTCTTCCCAGCCAGTGTCATTAGTACAGTGTCTGTATATTATTAGCTCTGATTGCTGTATTAGTTTCACTGCTTCCCACAAAGCGTCTAAAGTGTCAGATTGCCCACCATACTATCACAGTCCCGCTGATCACTGCCATTACTAGTATTTTTACCAAAAATATGTAGCAGAATACATTTTGGCCTAAATTTATGAAGAAATTTGATTTTTTTTTTTTTTCGGATGAGATTATAGCAAAAAGTAAAAAATATATAGATTTTTTTTTCATTTATATAATAAAAACTAAAAAACCCAGTGGTGATGAAATATCACCAAAAGAAAGATCTATTTGTATGAAAAAAAATGATATAAATTTAATTTGGGTTCAGTGTTGCATGACCGCGCAATGTTCCGTTAAAATAATGCTGTGCCAAATGACAAAAAATGGCCTGATTAGGTAGGGGGTAAAATCTTTCAGCAGGTAAGTGGTTAAACACTGCAGAAATGTAAATGAACCCTAGTTTTAAAGCACATCTAAAGTTTTAGTTAGAGATAAGGAACCTCCATGTTTTGTTTTTATTTTTTTTTTGTTCGTTTTTTGTTTGCTGTGTCTGTCTCACTGGGGACACACAACAGAAAGTAAGAGGAAATCCCTTCTTAGACTTTCATCACCTCCCTGTTCTGGTGACAACTGTGGCAGAAAGTGATAGGCAATCTAAAATTTCACAATGACTGGTGACCAGGACAAATAAGGGGGGGAAGTTCCCCGAGTAGGTCCACAGACGATACTTCACTACTCTGTCCTAAACTTTTTACTTTAGTTATATTTTTTAAGGTAAAGAAAGATGAAGCCATCACTCTGATGATGTGTACCTGTGGGATCTGGTTATACTCCAGATATGAAGTGTTATGACCAGTATTTCTTTCCATCCTGCCTGTAATTGTTCTTCAATGGGTTCCTGCCTATCCTCTGTCCTTCTGGCCCCTGCTTATCAGTGGTATAAGTATTTTTATATGGAGGAAATTCTTCAGTCTATATACAGGTACAGCAGCGGACATGTTCCTAACATGATCTCCCATTGTGCACTATGTCAATACTTCCACCCTGCCCTAGGGCTGTAATTGTTTCATAGTAGCCAAAGACTTTTGATTTATAGCCAGGTCTGCTGGCGGTTGTCATGTTGGCCCTGTCAGGCTGTTAAAAAAAAAAAAAAGCAGCCAAAACTTTGCTGCAATAAAAGGGAGTATAGTCGCATATCTTGTGGCTCACATCTTCTACCCTCCCTCCAGGGGCGGACTGACAACTCATGGGGCCCCTGGGCAATAGGGGATCATGGAGCCCCTGTGTCCTTGCCCACACTCAAAGCACACCCAAAAAAGCTTATAAAAAGGTACCAGGGGAATTTCATGGGGCCCCCCCACTGACCCCGGGCCCTCGGGCAGTGCTCAAATGGTCATTCCACCCCCGCCTCCCTCCCTTCCACCATTGTAGCCTCCACAAGACATTTTAGCATTTGACAATTTAATGTCCCCCCACGCACACTGACTTCATCCCCTGACCCCCATCTTCACTGCAAGGCACAGAAGTGATGGAGGGATCAGAGGATGAAACCATGGGCAATCAACACTCCTGGAAGATTCAAACTATTAGGAGGCTGCAGTGCTCAAAAGCCCCGTACACACGGTGAGAACAAAGGACGAATGATTGTCTGTCCCCCCCCCCCCCCCTTTTTTTTTTTTTTTTTGTATGCTAGTATCCATATCAAAAATGAAGAGGTTACCCAACTTCTGAAAATTCTCATACAACAGAATAGAATTTTGGAAGTAATATAATGTATTGCATTGTATATGTATTGTATTTTTGAATGAAAACACTACTGATTAAACAAAATTCATACGAGAAATTTTCGTGTTTGTCTCCGAGTAATTTTGGATGAACTATTGTTATCGGCTGTCTTGTTATCACTTCAAAAGAGGTATTTTTCATGTGATTTTTCTGATCATGTGTATGAAGCTTAACAGAGGCCACCATACAAATGGACATACCATGTTCTATTACAGGGAACTGTCAGCTGCATTTTAAAGCCTGATGGGGCTTACAGCGGAGCTCCATTCAAAAGGGGAAGTTCCACTTTAAGTACTGGTCCCCAGCTCCCCGTGAGGAATTGAAACCTTTAGGGAGTGGTGGGGGGTTGTTGCAGAGAGGTACCCGCTCCCACTTCCGCTGCGACTGCCTAGGTGATCAGAGATGGAAGTTGTCCTCCCTCCCCTTTTGGGACACATGACAGGTCCCAGAAGAATATGGGATGATTCACATGGCACAGTGCCAACTCGCACATGCGCAGTGGACACCCGGCTGTGAAGTCGCAAGCTGTCACATCCGGGTGCTCATACTTTAGAATACCAGCACCGGGGAACAAGGACAGCTGGTGAAACTGGCTGTGGTGAGTACACCGCTGGATCATGGGACAGGTGAGTGGCTGTTTTTTAAAAGTCAGCAGCTACAGTGGTTTTTTTTTTTGTTTTTTTTTTTTGTTTTTTGTTTTTTTTTTTTTTGTTTGTTTTTTTAGGTTTGACTGGAGCTCTGCTTTAAGGAAGAAGTGTCAATAGGGAAATACATAGAGAGCCCAAATGCTGACATAACATGATCTGACAGTCATGGTCTGCCTTGAGTCATGGCTTTGTTTACTTGGCAGCTACACTTTATAATTTTACGTTTATAGCTGCAACAACACTGTTTAACCGCTTTGATTGCAGTGATGCATGATGACTTATTGGCTACTGAAGACAGTGGGGCAGCCATGACATGAAATATGTTCCTGGCAGTTGCAAGGTGTTGAAGAGAATCTGTCGCCAAGAAATGCCTACTTGAATATGTATTTGCTAGAGTGTTGTTGACAATGAATGGCACCGCAGTGCACTATTGCCTCATTCACGCTTAAGCTGGGATCTTTGGTAGTTATTCAGGCTTTTTTGAGTGCCTGTACAGGCATTATTACACGTGATTCAGGTTTAAGCTTTTTCTTACTTTTAGCCAATGGAAAGACAGTTATCAGGTAAGAAAAAAGGTGTGTTTTTCAGGCACTCCCATTGAAGTTTATTGGGGCCAAAACTTGTGGCTGTTCCAAAAAAAGAAATGTGCTTCATGTGACACTGCGCTCTGGTGTGAACGGGCACCATTACATTTAAAAGAGAAGTATGGGATTCATAAAAAAAAAAAAAAAAGTTCTACTCAGCTAGGTGGATGCAGCAACAATCCGATTCTGCACCTGTCCCCTCCTGGCTGTCCACTAAGAACTGAGCGATCAAACACCCTCCCCCCCCCCCCCCACTCTGAGCAGAAAGCCATGGCTGTCAATCACCAGCTCTGTGCTCTGGCCCTCCACTGGAGTGCCGAGCTGGGGATTGGGGAGGGAGCTGCTTGCTCAGTCTCCCAGTGGTGCAGCTGAGACTGAGCCAGCTGCCAGTCTGTGCATCTGGGTGGATCCCAACCATATGGTCAGGATCTTTTAAAAGCCTCAGTGACATCAGCCATTCTAGCCCGCTGTCAGCTGAAAATGGGTCACAGGAGTGCAGAACTAACTGCACTCCTGTGATCCATAGGAGAAACCCAGCCAAAAAAGCTTTGGCTATACTTCTAAATCTAATGTTGATTATTGAAGCGCTTCTGGTGACGCTTCAATCGCTTAGGTGTGATGGGGCTAACATAGGTAACATGCATTGATGGTTTCACACTGTCATGTTACCGAAGAACATATGTGTCTTGTTAGGGCAGCCCATGGATTTCTGTGCCCAACACACCAAAAAGGTGCATACAACATTTACTGCAGTGCATCGCAAAGCAATACGTGTAGATGGATGGCACCACATCACACCAACGCATGTACTTTGCATTATCGTGTGAATGGGGCCTTAGCCATAGTTGGTGAGAACCACACACAGTACTAAATGAATGTTTTCCCCACCCCAGAGGTTCTTGTGTATACAGTATTTGTATGTTTCCCCGCCCCAGAGGTTCTTGTGTATACAGTATTTGTATGTTTCCCCGCCCCAGAGGTTCTTGTGTATACAGTATTAGTATGTTTCCCCGCCCCAGAGGTTCTTGTGTATACAGTATTTGTATGTTTCCCCGCCCCAGAGGTTCTTGTGTATACAGTATTTGTATGTTTCCCCGCCCCAGAGGTTCTTGTGTATACAGTATTTGTATGTTTCCCCGCCCCAGAGGTTCTTGTGTATACAGTATTTGTATGTTTCCCCGCCCCAGAGGTTCTTGTGTATACAGTATTTGTATGTTTCCCCGCCCCAGAGGTTCTTGTGTATACAGTATTTGTATGTTTCCCCGCCCCAGAGGTTCTTGTGCATACAGTATTTGTATGTTTCCCTGCCCCAGAGGTTCTTGTGTATACAGTATTTGTATGTTCCCCCGCCCCAGAGGTTCTTGTGTATACAGTATTTGTATGTTTTCCCACCCCAGAGGTTCTTGTGTATACAGTATTTGTATGTTTCCCCCACCCCAGAGGTTCTTGTGTATACAGTATTTGTGTCTAAGGGTTCATTCACACCTGTGAATTAGATGCCATAATCCTAGCGGGGGGGGGGGGGGGGGGTTTCCCACGATTATTCGTGAGTAGGCAGCCCCATTGAAAACAAAGGGAGACTGCTGGCTCTCGCAGCTAATTGCTCATGCAGCAATTACATCTTAAGATGGCCATACATTATACAATTTTCTTGAGATTTTTTGTATAGATTTACCAAAAACCATATAATAGAATGTCAAACCTAAACAACACTTTCAGTTGTATCCAACTAGGCAGGCTCTTGTACTACATAGGTAAATCAAAAGGAAATTTGGCAGAAAATTGTATAGTGTATGGCCAGCCTTAAGCTCCGTTCACACCAATGTGTTTTTAGTGCTTTTTGCAGAAAGGCACGACAGTCCATTTTAACATGGTTTCCTATGGCTAATGTTCACATCTATACTTTTTGAGCTGCTGCATTTTTGGAAGGGTAAGAGACTTTTTTTTTTTTTTTTAAAAGCATCGTTTTTGCAACAACAGAGTTCAATGGAGAATCTGCTGAAATGCATGGTAGTGTGTTTTTGCCGCATTTTGCATTGTTTACTGCCCAGCAAAAAAAAAATTTCCATGTTGACAAAAAAAGGGCTGAACAAAATGCAAAACGCTGTAAGCCTAGGTTTACATGTATGCGGTGCAGTACATCGCATGTGATTCACACAGGGACCGTACTGCATTCCTGTGCAAATCACATGCAATTTGTGTGCTGTGCGATTGGACCCATACATTTTGTATGGCTCTAATTGCACTGCACCTACACCAAAAGGTGACGGACCCTTTTCTTCCGCACTAACATCGGATCGCATGGTTATTCACATCCATGCGATCCGATTCTGCACATGTTAACTTAACATACACACCCACAGTGGTTCGCATGAATGGGGTGTGATTCTGATGCGGTGCAGAATTTGCACAGAAAAGGCTGCAAATTCTGTACCTAATCAGTGTAAACCAGGGCTAAAAACGCAAAACGAACTGCGAAAAGCACTGCAAAACAGACAAAAAAAACTGCATAGGTGTGTATGGAGCCTTAGTGATTGGCCCCGGGCCCTGGGTTCGCTAGTTTAAATGCTTTGAATGGGGCTGGAAACTAATTGCAGGAATCCCTGCTGGGGTTCTAATTGCAGGCAGGGTGCATTCACCATAAGGGATGTCTTTAGATTATGAAGCTTGGTTTTCAGGCTAGTGGCCCTTCATGGTAGGGAGTGTTGACATAGTTGGGTAAATACTACCACATTAGTAGATAAAACAGAACTGGAACTGATAAGAGATGAAACATCCTGAGGGAAAGCTTGCTGTTTGTTGCAGCACTGGAGGGACAGTAGGGGGTCAGTGGCTGAAATGATTCCACAATGTGACAACTGCTCAATGGAGGTGTTGCTTCAGACTATAATACTGTGTTGTGTAAGTGACCAATCACAGACTGTAAATTAGATTGATATTTATTTCAGGTACTTATATAGCGCCATCAGTTTATGCAGCGCTTTACATATATATTGTACATTCACATCAGTCCCTAACCCTCAAGGGGTGTACAATCTAAGGTCCCTAACTCACATTCATACATACACATATTAGGGACAATTTAGACAGGAGCCAATTAACATACCAGCATGTCTTTGGAGTACCTGGAGGAAACTCGCGCAGGCACAGGGAGAACATGAAAACTCCAGGCAGGTGGTGCTGTGGTTGTGATTTGAACCAATGACCCCAGTACTGCCAGGCGGAGGCGCTAACCATTTAGCCACTGTGATATGCCATGTTTTCATTTCCACTCTAGTCCACATGGGATTTTCTTAAATACCAAGGAGCAAATATTCATTTGGATGCCTCCTTGCACACTTGAGTTTTTGCTTTACTTTCCCCCAGGTTGCATTGAAAGAAAAGTGGCCTGGGGTGACTGTTGGCTTTGGTCTGTCCACCCATAACTGATTCAGTTTTCGGTGGATGCTGAATCGTTAAAAGTGGTTGTAAATGCTTACATTTGCTCAGGGAAGTAACTGGCCTCCTACATATGTTGTACCTGTCTTTCTGCAGAGCTTTCTTCTCTATAGCTGTTCAAAGTGCTGAATTTTAAAGCTTGTCTGAGAGCTCTGAAAAAAGGGGGAGTAGAGCTGACATTACACTGTGCAGAGCTCAGGGAGGAGAGCTCTGAAAGCTGATTGGTTGGAAGAGACACGCAACCCTTCACACAGCACACAGGAACAGAGCTGAGACTGGCAATCAATCTGCTGGAGGTCCCTCCTCTGTCACCATTTTTCTCTTGGTGTCAGGAAAGCTTGTCAAAAGCAACTGATGCAGATAGCAGAGCAGGGGTCAGCAAATAGTAGATAATGGTCAGGGCTTGCTGACCTGCCAACCTAGAGCATGAAACAGAGTGCAATGCAGAGGGGCCACATAAGCCGATGCCTCTTCTGTAGTGCTGGCTCCTGTCCCATGCAGAGCGATACCAACTGCACTCCACCTCTTATCCCAGCTAGTGGTCTCCAGACTGGTGCCAGCAGTAGGAAGATGAGAAGAGATATTCAGGTCAGTGTGAAGCAATACACTGGGCATAATAGTATAAGGCTGCTTTCACACTGACATGCTGCGGTTTACCTGCACCGTGTGTGCAGCTCAATGTACCTGCAGCTTTCTTGTGGATTTGCTGCGCTTACCCATAGACTTCTATTATATCCTGCAGGTTTGGTGCACTTTCTGAAATCACACCAAAACCTCTGAATGCAGGAGTTTTGGTTCCCTTTCAGAAAGTGCACCAACCCTGCAGGATATAATAGAAGTCTATGGCAAAGTGCAGCTAATCCAGGAAAGTCACTGGTGCACTGTGCTGCACCCGCAGTGCAGGTAAACCCCAGTACAACAGTGGGAAAGCAGCCCTACAGGGGGCTCAGAACAGTAAGGGTTCATTTACATTTCCAGTTTGGGGTTTACGTCACAGCAGAAGAGAAATACACAGCAGCATGTCTCCCTAGTAAAACATACACAGCACATAATGTAAAACAGCACACAGTTAACCCTTTGATCTCCCCAGATCCCCTTCCTGCCCAGTGTCAGTACAGCGTCAGCGCTTTTTACTAATTTACACGTATTGGGCTTTTTTTTTAGCAAACACATGGAGCAGAATGCGGTTTACCCTAGATTTATGACCAAATTTGATTATTTAAAAAAAAAAATGTATTGGACGTTTTGTAGCAAAAAGTAAAAAAATAGTTTTTTTTTTTCAAAGTTGTCGGGTTTTTTTTTTTTTTTTTCGTTTAAAAAAAAAAAAAAAAACGCAGAGGTGATCAAATACCACCGAAAGAAAGAGTTGTTTGTGTGGAAAAAAAGACATACATTTCATTTTGGTGCAACGTTCCATTACCGCGCAGTTGTCAGTCAAAGTAACGCAGCACCGTATCACAAAAATGGCCTGGTCAAGAAGGGGGTAAATCCTGTGCTACAGAGGTAGGCAACCTTAGCCACTTGCCCTCCAGAGGAATGAAGCAGCAGACAGAAATGACACTTGGTGCTCTTAATTGAGACAAGTACACACTACAGAGGAATGTTTTGTTCATTTTCATGTCTGAGGTTTACAACTACTTTAAACACCTGTCCATTCCTTGCCTCTATTCTCTTGGTGGGATCTCTGCACTTTAGTTCTTGAGCCTCTGCACAGCTGCTGGGGGCAGCATGAAAGGCTCTTATTCTTCCTGCTAGTCCTCTTATATTAACCATTTGTGTTCACTAGTGGCCGCGTTAGGCTGTATTCACATAGCTATATTCGATCAACTTCAGTACAAACA
This sequence comes from Staurois parvus, assembly GCF_062004578.1. NCBI lineage: Eukaryota > Metazoa > Chordata > Amphibia > Anura > Ranidae > Staurois > Staurois parvus. The sequence continues at coordinate 2,458,421 of NW_028318222.1, forward strand.
GCTTGTAAGATTTTTACATACGATTACTGTGATGGATTTAGCCGCTAGCAGTTATCATTGTGTTCTGCCAGACAGGAAGGCTCGGTGCTGGCACAACACAATAGCTCTGCGGGGGGGATTTTCCCATCAGCACCCACTGTGTTGATGGGGAAAGCAAGCAATTTCTCTTTCCCATAATCTATGGCTTGCCTCAAAATTCTGGAGAGTGGCAGTAAAGCCATGGTTCATCTGCCTGTGTTTTTTAACCCCCCCCCCCCCCGGCTGCCAATGTGAAAGGGCCTTAGAGGTGGACAGGAGCAGAGATGAAAATTATGGCAGGAAAATGTCATTGTTGGAGTATCCAAGAAGTATAAGGGCTCATGTACACTGCAGCTGCTAAACTCAAGTTTAGGAGCTGTTGAGCGTTTTTTTTTCAGCAGCCCCTGAACTCTCCCTAATGTTTTCCTATGTGTCCATGTACACAGTCATTTACAGGCAATTTAGTTTACAGTCTTTTTTTTTTTTTTTAATGCACCAAAATTGCGTTCAGGAATAGATTTTACCGGCGTTTCAAATGCCAAATGTTTGTAAACGCAGTTAACTGCGTTTACAAGCGTTTGCTTTTAGACGTGTTTTTTGACAGGTCCATATCCAGATGCTGTCCAGAGCCTTTTTTCATCATCAGAACTGCATGCAAAGCATTTTCCATGTATTCAAGTGGACCCAGTACACCAGTGTAGTCAGTTCCAGGTTTTGCGTGAAGGAAAAAAATGATAGAACGTGCCGCATTATGCTCATGATGGGATCCATAGTGAATACAACCAGAAAAGACAGGTCATCTCAACACATACTGCTCTCTCTGCTTCTGCTCTTTATTTCTCTCAAAATGTCTGAAATAGCTAATTATTTACTATTTTTCAGCGCATTCTGGGCATTTGGGAGGGTCTCCTGAGGTTATCTTTTAAAAACGCTTCTAAACGCAAACGTGGCTAAACTGACGTTTTTTTTAACTTACGTTTTCTAGCGGTCAGTTTCCAGCAGTCAGAAGAGTTTCCCAAACACCCCGTGTACATGAGCCCAGCTGACCAAGCTCACCATGCTCCACTTATAATTACAATCTCACTGGAAGGACTGACCATTAGTTTCCTTTTTGTTTTTCCAAGTAAAAAAAAGTCCAATGGCTGTCAGAAGAAACTCTGACAGATCTTCTTTCAGAAGCTTTTATCAGGCTGATCTCCTATCCTCTATATACAGTGTGCAATCCCCAGCAGATTCAGCAGCAGTAAAGTAACAAAGTATTTTGAAGAGTTTACGTCATGTCAGTCTTGGCAGAGCTCATGGCCAGATGTTATTAGTCTGTTGATCTGGGTACATGTCTGTCTTCAGTGAATGGAAATACGTCATGTTTACAGACCTCTCTCCTATTTAATTGTTTCATAATTATTTGCTTCTGTCTGTTACTAGTGCAACAACAGCAAATATTTCCTCTGTAGCAATGTCAAAGGGCAATGTGTGCCATGCAAGCGGTTTTGTATGTCTATAGCAGAGGATATCCACTTAAGAAGCATGGGGGGGGGGGCTCATCTTTTGCTCCTGACATCACCAGTGGGTCATACATAATATTCAGTATTGGTAATGCCCAGCTCAGACCTGTTCAGATCCTAATCCAAACCCACCTGTGTGATCCCACCAAGAAGCTGCCAATCGCAGTTGGTCAAGGCATTTAAAATCTTGGAGCCACAGGTATACGTGTCCTTTGCTGCTGGGTAGGGAATGCTTTGGCCACTTATGATTGGCTAAGTCAAATGACAGTTTCCTGGCGGGATTGCTCAGGTGAGTTCGGACTAAGATCAAAACACGCCTAAACTCACCACCACCACTACTACTGCTAGAGAAGACTGTCAGAGACTGCAGACATCCTAGACCAGGGGTGTCAAACTGGCGGCCCTCCAGCTGTTGGGAAACTACAAGTCCCATCGTGCCTCTGTCTTTCAGAGTCATGCTTGTAACTGTCAATCTTGCAGTGCCTCATGGGACTTGTAGTTTGGCAACAGCTGGAGGTCCGGCAGTTTGACACTCATGTCCTAGAGGAAGTGAAGGCCAGAGATTGTGAACATGCTACAGAAGATGGTGATATATATCCTCACAAGACCTCCTATTCTCCAGTTCCCTGGTCTCCTCCTCCCATACCCGTCTCCAGGACTTCTCCAGGGCTTCCCCCATCCTCTGAAACTCACTACCCCCATCCATCAGACTGTCACCTACCCTCCTCACCTTTAGGCGCACCCTGAAAACCCATCTCTTCAGAGAAGCCTACCCAGCCCTCACCTAATTGCAGATCTCCTTCGCTCTTCCCACCACTCCATCCCCCACAGCTATTTCCTCCTGTACCACTCTCCCCTCCCTCCTAGATTGTAAGCTCCAAGGAACAGGGCCCTCGAACCCCTCATGTATTGTATTGTTACTGTACTGTGTTGTGTACTGTCTTCCATTATAATGTAAAGCGCTGAGCAAACTGTTGGCGCTGTATAAATACTGTATAATAATATAGGGCTTGTAGAGATGACTGCTATTATCTCTTTACAAATTAATGTTACCAATCCCACTACAGACTGCTGGGGCCCAAGGGCCACACAACAAGAACCATTGGGGGTCTGTATAATCTATTTCCATTCACAATACAAGTACCTTTATTTAAAGTTCTTTAATGATGCCTATAGCACCTTATGTTTGAGGCCAGATCAGTTTTTTAATCCTCATTCACACAGGCATACTTAAGCATACTGGAAAATGCAAATGATTAACAAGGCAGCAGTGGTGAGCTCATGATTAACTGTTCAAATGTTTCCACCTGGAGTAGCCTCTCTGCGCTCATTTGTATGAGTTTCCCATACTTCAGCGTACTCCCAGGTGAGAGCCCTGTTTTGCCTGCATTGGATGCAAAGGTGCTCCATGCATCTGCATGCAGGCAGTCCCATTCATATCAATTGGGACACAGCTGCTGCATGGGCACAGCCGATGTTCACAATTTGACATCCATGTGGGTCCCTGAATGCAGACAGTGTAGGTTCGGGATACACACCCTTACACACCAACATGGATGTCATATCCACAGCAGCAGTTTAGTTGACAGGAATGGCACTGCCTGCATACAGATGCACAGCCCACACCCGGGTGTATGCCCATGTGAATGAGACCTTAAGTGTTTGTAAAGGCAACGTTTTTGTTCTGGATAGAATGACCTCGGGTTAGGCTCTTTGTCAAGTCTCCACTGGAGAGATTCACCTTTCTGTTGGTTATGGTGGCTATTGGGGTTAATCCAAACATTTTGGGATGTTACCAGTGAGTAAGAGCTGAGGAAAAATACCTGCATTGGCCATCACCTTTTCCTGTGACAACTTTCTAAGATGGAATAGAAAAGGAGCGCCGGATGTCCAAAAGAATGCATTGTTGATGGTAGATTAGGAGGCATTTATTGAGAGTAGCCACACGTACACCAAGCCAACGCGTTTTGGGAGAAGACTCTCTCTTCCGGGAAATAAGCAAATGCAAAAAATGTGCAGAGAAACCAGTATGAGAGAAAAAACCATAATAAATATATATATATATATATATATATATATATACACACAGGTGAAACTCGAAAAATTAGAATATGGTGCAAAAGTTCATTTATTTCAGTAATGCAACTTAAAAGGTGAAACTAATATAAGAGAGAGACTCATTACATGCAAAGCAAGATAGTTCAAGCCGTGATTTGTCATAATTGTGATGATTACGGCTTACAGCTCATGAAAACCCCAAATCCACAATCTCAGAAAATTAGAATATTACATGCAATCAATAAAACAAGGATTGTACATAGAACAATATCGGACCTCTGAAAAGTATAAGCATGCATATGTACTCAGTACTTGGTTTGGGCCCTTTTACAGCAATTACTGCCTCAATGCGGCGTGGCATGGAAGCTATCAGCCTGTGGAACTGCTGAGGTGTTATGGAAGACCAGGATGCTTCAATAGCGGCCTTCAGCTCTTCTGTATTGTTTGGTCTCATGTCTCTCATCTTTCTCTTGGCAATGCCCCATAGATTTTCTATGAGGTTCAGGTCAGGCGAGTTTGCTGGCCAATCAAGCACATGTCCCATGGTCATTGAACCAGGTTTTGGTGCTTTTGGCAGTGTGGGCAGGTGCCAAGTCCTGCTGGAAAATTATGTCAGCATCCCCATAAAGCTTGTCTGCGGAAGGAAGCATGAAGTGCTCCAAAATCTCCTGGTAGACGGCTGCGTTGATCCTGGACTTAATGAAGCACAGTGGACCAACACCAGCAGATGACATGGCTCCCCAAATCAACACAGACTGTAGAAACTTCACACTGGACTTCAAGCATCTTGCAGTGAGTGCCTCTCCATTCTTCCTCCATACTCTGGGTCCTTGGTTTCCAAATGAGATGCAAAAGTTGCTCTCATCAGAAAAGAGGACTTTGGACCACTGAGCAACAGACCAGGTCTGTTTTTCTTTAGCCCAGGTAAGACGCTTCTGACGTTGTTTGTTGTTCAGGAGTGGCTTGACAAGAAGAATATAACATTTGAAGCCCATGTCCAGGATCTGTCTGTGTGTGGTGGCTCTTGATGCACTGACTCCAGCCTCAGTCCACTCCTTGTGAAAGTCCCCAACACTTTTGAATGGCCTTTTCCTGACAATCCTCTCCAGGCTGCGGTCATCTCTGCTACTTGTGCACCTTTTTCTTCCACACTTTTCCCTTCCACATAACTTTGTATTAATGTGCTTTGCTACAGCACTTTGGGAACATCCAACTTCTTTTGCAATTACCTTTTGAGGCTTTCCCTCCTTATGGAGGGTGTCAATGATGGTTTTCTGCACAACTGTCAGGTCAGCAGTCTTTCCCATGATTGTGATTCCTACTGAACCAGACTGAGAGACCATTTAAAGGCTCAGGAACCCTTTGCAGGTGTTATGGCTTAATTAGCTAATTAGAGTGGGACACTTTGAGCCGAGAATATTGCACCTTTTCACAATATTCTAATTTTCTGAGATTGTGGATTTGGGGCTTTCATGAGCTGTAAGCCGTAATCATCACAATTGTGACAAATCACAGCTTGATCTTGCTTTGCATGTAATGAGTCTATCTCATATATTAGTTTCACCTTTTATGTTGCATTACTGAAATAAATGAACGTTTGCACTATATGCTATTTTTTTTAGTTTCACCTGTGTGTATATGTGTGTATGTATGTATATATATGTAAGTGTGTGTGTATATGTATGTGTGTGTGTATATATATATATATATATATATATACACACATAATAAAAATGAACATTGTCGATTATGTAGAGGCAAAAGTACCAAGATTGTCTTAAAATTGCAAACAAACCACAAAACATTTTATTTATATGTATATTAAAATACAAGAACATAAATCAAGAGTTCCTGGTCCTGATCAAAATAAATAGAAATAATCAAAACAGAAATAAAATCAATAGTAATGATAATAGTGGCAATAGTAATTGTGATCATTTTGCTGAGAGAAATAGCATGCAGCAACAGGTTAGTCCATAACTATTGTTTGCTTCACATTCACACACGGCTTTACATTATCTAACATCTAAGTCACAGTAATATCTACACACTTTTATATCCCTTAAGACCCAACCTATTAGCACAATCCACATTTCCATTGCAGAGTCCTTTAGGCTCGATGATCACTCTTATTAGCATTGGTATCACTATTCAACATATTTTCATTTTATTTTATTTTTATCGGGTTTATCTGCAGATTTCCTCTTAGCTCAATGATCACAATTACTATTGCCATTATTATCATTACTATTTATTTTATTTCTATTTTGATTATTTCTATTCTGATTATTTTGATCTCTTGATTTAAATATATTTTCTTAATTTTAATTAATTCTATTTTAATATTTAATTTTTTGTTTTGCAATTTTAGGACATATTTTTTGCCTCTACGTGAGCAACATAATTTACACAGACACACACACACACACTTTTGTTTGTCTCTCCCTTTTCCAGCTTTGCCTCTGGGACATGAAGTAAAGTGTAATTTCCCCTGGGACACACAGGCAGTGAAGAAATAATCTGATAACGGTCTCCAACCCTTCCCTACTCTACCTAAAACTTAAAGAGCTGGGTGCAGGCTGGGGGGGGGGGGGGGTTGTCAAACGTGTGTACTTCTTACCTGGGCAAGAATTGCAGAACTGGTAGCAGTGGGTGCATGTCAGCAAAAGGTACCCACTCCTCAAAAAGCGCATTAGCGGTACTTTCACTTAAGTTAAAATCCTCTTTAAAGTTTTGGCATTACATATGCTTTAAGGCTCCATGCACACTAGCCTTTTTTTAAGCTCCTAGAAGCTGTTATTAGCATTTTTTTCTGCTCCTAGAAGCTAAATAGTGTTATCCTGTGTGCCTATGCACACTACTTTAGGCTATTAGCATTTTATGAGCTTCAGCTTCTAGGAGCAGAAAAAACAAAATGTTGTGGTTTTTTTAAGCATTTTTTCAGCAGAAAAAAACCCGCTAAACTCTAATAAAACATTACTGACAGCTTTTTTTTTATATCTGTTTTTTTTTATCCCTACATATACTGTAAAACGCTCCTAAAAAAAATGCTATATGCAGCGTTTTTTTTATCAACCCTTTTTTTCCAGCGTGCTTTTGAGCTTTAAAAAAAAAAAAAAGCTAGTGTGCATGCAGCCTTCATCAAGCAGCACATTTTATTGATTGCTCGTAGCAGAGCATGTGGGCTGCCATATACAACTATTAAACTTAACAAGAAAAGTTTGTGGTAAATTTCCACTGGATATCTCATTTTCTGCTTGTGTGATAGGCTGTTGTGGGGTGTGTGTTGTGTTTTTTTTTTTTTCAATTTTATATATATATATATATATATATATATATATATATATATATACATACACATATACATTTTTGTTTGTCTCTCCCTTTTCCAGCTTTGCCTCTGGGACATGAAATAAAGTGTAATTTCCCCTGGGACACACAGGCAGTGAAATAATACTCTGATAAAGTTAACAAAAATTTTTTGTGGTAAATTTCCACCAGCTATCTCATTTTCTGCTTGTGTGATAGGCTGTTGTGGTGGGTTTTTTTGTTTTTTTTCAGAAATCTGTACTGATACAGGTCAAATTTTAGACATCTTCAGGTGTAGGTATTTTATGTTTGGTGAGATACTCTTAGGTAATCCACTTTAAAGGGATGCAGACATTGCAGCTTTTCTCCATACAGTTGTGACTTTGCTCAGCTGGACAGCTTTGTTGATCAGGCTGACATACCATTTAGAAATTGGTGTGAGAAGACTCGGTGAAACACCACAGTTTCTTTAGCTCAGGGAAAGGTATGAATCTTTTATTCACTTAAATCTCTACAATATATACAGTATAACTCACCTGGGGGGGTGTTCTTGTTTCTCCTAACAACACCGGAGTTATGCTTTCCATGATCATCGGTTCTGGCCTGCCCCACCTCGCCCTTGCACCATTCTGTTGGTTAGAGGGATGCCCATCGGGGATACAGGAGACAGAGAAGCTAGCTGCTTGTGCTATACTGAGTGCTATACTTGGGGGGGTTAAAGCTAGCGTGCAAGCTCCTGGGGTGAAGGGGCATCCCTGATGTTTGGAATAAATATCAGTTTTCAGTAATTTATAGGCCTTTAGGTTTACATCATCTTTGACATTTCAAGCAGCTCTACTGTAACATTTTTGCTACCTGATAGGTAATCTGGTTTGTTGCATTAGTGAAAGAGGAGTAATTGCACTCATTACTTGTGGTATTTGTGCTGGGAGAGAACTGTGCTCTTTTACACTGGAATTTCAAGGACTTTCTCTTATAGCTAGGTGACCCAAGCTTTATTCCAGCACAAATGATCTCTCCTTCATAAAGATAAAAAACCCCATAGTAGCTAAAAAGGCTGGTTATTACCAATATGACATTAGGATGGGACCTGCTTGTACTGCAGAGAATTTCCATATCTTTTGTTCAATAATAAACCTAATTATATAAAAGTAAATATTCTGCCATGGCTGCAAAATGGAATACAAAAAGGTATTCTTAATCCTTGTACTACTGTTCCATGCAGGGGGGAGTCCCCGCTGTCGGGATCGAAGCGCAGCAAGAGACATCCCTGAATCCACATCGCTTATGTGGATGCGGTATCTGTCAGGGTTTTTTCGTTTGTTTTTTGGGGGGTTTTTTTTGTTTTTTTTTCTCAACTGGCTGGTTGATCAAAAAAAATAAAACTTTCTACCCTACTTAAGAAACTGCAGTCCCCCCAGCTGTGCTCTGCTTTTAAAAACACTTCTTGCTCTCCATGGCCCAGTGCCACCCTCTGTGTCCTCATCTGCTACAGGTCCTCTTCCAGGTAGACTATGGCCTAGCATTCACCCGCATAGCCTTGGCATCAATTTACAGGGATCAGTGAATGGGAGACTCCATGCAGAGGGATTAGTTGATTTCCATGGCGCACAAGTGTGCCATCCCTGCATTTGTAGTCTATTAATTGCTTCCTCCAGCCCCATAAAGGTAAGTCTATATGTACCTTGGGCAAGGGGAAGAGTCTGAGACTATGGCCTAGCATTCACCCGCATAGCCTTGGCATCCATTTACAGGGATCAGTGAATGGGAAACTCCATGCAGAGGGATTCGTTGATTTCCATGGCGCACAAGTGTGGTGCCATCCCTGCATTTGTAGTCCAATAATTGCTTCCTCCAGCCCCATTAAGGTAGGTCTATACGTACCTTGGGCAAGGGGAAGAGTCTGACTATGCTCTTCAGGGTCCAATGCATAAAGGTGAAAAAAGTTTTTTTTTTTTCGGCGCTTGAGTTTTTATGCATTTCAATGGCCTGAATAACTGTATATTCTGACTAATGAACATCCAAGCACTTGATGCACCTAAATGCATTTGCAACAACTTTGTTGCAATTTTGAAGCTGCTTTTCTGTAGCCAGAAGAAAAATGTGTAGAATAGCCCCAGTGTGCATGGGGCCTAAATGCTCTATTATTGTGTAAACAAGGCCTTACCCCCCCGGTTCACTTATGTGCGGTCGTACGGGACGCGATTTGCAAGGGCACGAGAGCCCATTCATTTGAATGGACTCTCGTGCCCAGGGACACATAGGGAAGTCTCTGCACTACTTGGGATATTGCAGCCCGCATGGAAACCTCGGTTCCCAGTACGGTTGCAATTTCCAGTGTCTGCGGCATGCCATTAGAATTAATGGCACCCACCTGCAGGTACATCGTTTCTTTGTGGGTGGGTTGGCTGCAGGTATTTCTGTGGGTCCCACAGTGCCACCACCCACACAGATTTGAACCAGGGGTAAGACGGGTGTCAAACTCATTTTATATTGGGCCTCATCAGCATTATGGTTGCCCTCAAAGGGCCTGTTGTATCTGTAAGACTAGAAGTCCAGAGCACCCCACCCCATCCTCTTACATCAGATGTCAAGAGCCCCCACACTCTTACATCTCAGTGCACCCCTTTACGTTGTGCTGCTGGATTGCAGGACGTGCAGGGTCTGGTGGAGAACCCGAGGAGGGCTGGAGTCTGCTTAATGCTAAGACTAAGTGAGATGGAGACAAGGGGGTGCTACGACTGCATAGACAGGAGCAGTATCTGTAGGAGGAGTTCTGTTCTCTCTGCTGCCAACTCTTGTGACAAGATGGGAGCAGAGACAAGGGGGTTGCCGTAAATGGCCCGGCAGGCCGTATCTGGTGCGCGGCCCTTGTGCTTGACACATGTAACTCAGAGGTACATTCCGGGTACAAGTACACTTGATTTTCTGGTGGTTTCCTCATTCACTAAGTTTCTTTAGCTACCTTGAGGGTGTGGGAGCAGTTTGAGGGTGTGGGTTTGGGTTTGGGGAATGTGACCACCCATTGTTAAACCCCCAAGTAAAAGGTGGGGTATGCCTTCAACACTGCATTAGGGGCACAAACATTTCATTTTAAGTACATTCATCAGGAGCAACAAGGGGTATAAATCCACTTTGTGTGCACAAAATGCTATTGCAAATGCAGTTACTACCTTGTAAAAGTAGCAGTGATATCACTGTGCTGTACGTAGCTTGTGCAGAAAGGAGAGCTGTGGGATAGGCTCACCAGGTCCTCTAAGTACAGGCTGCCTACAGAAAATTACAGGAGGGGGTGGAGACTAGACCAGTCAATCTGCAAAAGGAGAGAGCAGCAGTGACCAGTCTTTATTATAGGAAGCTGCTGCACAGAGCAAAATAGTGCCCATCAGTGCCCATGTTTGCTGACAATCTGTGACCATCAGTTGAATCAGTGCAGTCTATTAGTGCCCATCAATGACTCCTCATCAGTGCCCATCAGTGAAGGAGAAATTTTTTTTTTACAAAACTTTATAACAGAAGCGAAGAGAAACTTTTTTTGTTCTTTTTTTGCTTGTTTAGCAAAAAATAAAAGCCCCAGTGGTGACTAAATACCACCAAAAGAAAGCTCTATTTGTCTAAAAAAAATTGCTAAAAATTTAGTTTGGGTACAGTGTCGCATGACCGCGCAATTGTCATTCAAATCATGAGAGTACTGAAAGCTGAAAATTGGTCTGGGCAGGAAGGGTAGTAAAAGTGCCCAGTAGGCAAGTGGTTAAAGAATACATCCAAGAGCTCAGATTTGAAGCAATTAGGTATTTATTTAACTGATCCTGTCACCAGAGTGTTACTTGTGTAAAAACAAAAAAACCCCAGCCTATATGTTGGTCCATGCTTTCAAAGTCTTGCTTATTTATTCCACATACAATATTTACTCTCATTGGCTTGTAAGCAGTCCTATGATAACATAGACAACAATAAAAACCTGAAAGAGCTCTACTCCTTCCTTGTGGAAACCAAAGCTAAAAAAAAGTAAATGTTTTGACTTGATTATACTTTTTGGTTGGGCAAGCCTTCTGATAACAATACCGTTTTGATTTCTGGATTGCTGTAGTGGTTCATTGAATTTCTGGATTGCTTTAGTGGCTCATTGAATGGTTCTATTTGTTATCCCTTTTATATTTGAAAGTTCTTTATGTTGGAATAGTGTCATTTAACAGTGGAAGCCTTTCGATTACACAGTGTTGTGTGCCAGAGGGTGGCAGGTGTAAATCTAATTCTCATCAGGGGATTTGTACTTGTTTTAACATATAATTAAAGCGGTGGTTTAATTGGCCATTCTACTATACTGGACTTTTGTTCCAAGCTCTTTGTGAACCTTCATGTCCTGGATAAACTCTCAGGTAGCCATTGGATACAGCTGCAATTAAAGGAGACTGTTATTTTATGTTTGGAACATTGCTTGGTGTTTTATAAGCCCGGCTATGATCAAAGCCAGGGGTCCCCAAAGTACAGCCCATGGGCCACATCCGGCCCACTACAAGATTTTCTTGACCTGCACCTAAGGTCAGTGGTGTATCCTCAATGTGCGCAGATCAAGGGTTTAGGTCAGAAGAGATTGCCTATGGTTGCTGCTTTGACCTGAAGTAAGGAAGACTTTGATGTAAGGGAGGATTGTGATGCGGATGACCCTGATGTAAGGGGGGACTCTGAGGGGTCCCAGATGTAAGGGCACTCATTTATAAAAGTGTTGGGGGGGGGGGGGTTTGCCTAATAATCTTTGCAAAATATACCATATAGCCCTCGTACTGAAAAGTTTGGAAACCCCATATCCAAATGATAGTCTGCCTGTGCTGTTCTCCTCATATTTGTTATTTAACTGTGCATTGCATTGTATTACCAATTCTTATTCCACCATGTTGTTTCTATGCATTGATCTGTTGCTGCCATCTGCTGGCCAGAATTTGCATGCTGCACGCCTCTGCTCTTGTTAGTACAGTGGTTCTCAACCTTTCTAACGCCGCGACCCCTTAATACAGTTCCTCATGTTGTGGTGACCCCCAACCATAAAATTATTTTCGTTGCTACTTCAGAACTGTAATTTTGCAGTGGGAGGAATAGTGCCCCATCATTGGTATCAGTGGGAGGAATAGTGTCCCATCGTTGGTATCAGTGGGAGGAATAGTGCCCCATCACTGATGTCAGTGGGAGGAATAGTGTCCCATCGTTGGTATCAGTGGGAGGAATAGTGTCCCGCCATTGGTGTCAGTGGGAGGAATAGTGCCCCATCATTGGTATCAGTGGGAGGAATAGTGCCCCATCATTGGTATCAGTGGGAGGAATAGTGCCCCATCATTGGTATCAGTGAGGGGAATAGTGCCCATCATTGGTGTCAGTGGGAGGAATAGTGCCCCATCATTGGTATCAGTGGGAGGAATAGTGCCCCATCATTGGTATCAGTGGGAGGAATAGTGCCCCATCATTGGTATCAGTGGGAGGAATAGTGCCCCATCATTGGTATCAGTGGGAGGACTAGCGCCCCATCACTGATGTCAGTGGGAGGAATAGCGCCCCATCATTGGTGTCAGTGGGAGGAATAGTGCTCCATCATTGGTGTCAGTGGGAGGAATAGTGTCCCATCATTGGTGCCAGTGGGAGGAATAGTGCCCCATCGTTGGTGTCAGTGGGAGGAATAGTGCCGCATCGTTGGTGTCAGTGGGGGGAGGAATAGTGCCCCATCGTTGGTGTCAGTGTGGGGAGGAATAGTGCCCCATCGTTGGTGTCAGTGGGGGGAGGAATAGTGCCCCATCGTTGGTGTCAGTGGGGGGAGGAATAGTGCCCCATCGTTGGTGTCAGTGGGGGGAGGAATAGTGCCCCATCGTTGGTGTCAGTGGGGGGAGGAATAGTGCCCCATCGTTGGTGTCAGTGGGGGGAGGAATAGTGCCCCATCGTTGGTGTCAGTGGGGGGAGGAATAGTGCCCCATCGTTGGTGTCAGTGGGGGGAGGAATAGTGCCCCATCGTTGGTGTCAGTGGGGGGAGGAATAGTGCCCCATCGTTGGTGTCAGTGGGGGGAGGAATAGTGCCCCATCGTTGGTGTCAGTGGGGGGAGGAATAGTGCCCCATCGTTGGTGTCAGTGGGGGGAGGAATAGTGCCCCATCGTTGGTGTCAGTGGGGGGAGGAATAGTGCCTATCATTGGTGTCAGTGGGGGGAGGAATAGTGCCCCATCGTTGGTGTCAGTGGGGGGAGGAATAGTGCCTATCATTGGTGTCAGTGGGGGGAGGAATAGTGCCCCATCGTTGGTGTCAGTGGGGGGAGGAATAGTGCCCCATCGTTGGTATTAGTGACACAAATGATGGGGCACTATTCCTCCCACTGACACCAATGATACTTACCTTGCTGACCCCTGCTCCAGCCTGGGCTCGCTCTCTCCCATCTACAGCCTGCAGAAGCAAAATTTCCACTTACTTGTCAGCTGTCTTCCTTCTCTGGCCTCTCTCCTCTTCACTCGGTCCTGCAGCTCCCTCGATCTTCTTCGATCTGCGCGCTCTGCCGCTCGGCTCCTCCTCTCCAAGCTCCACCTCCTCGCCGGTGATTGGCCGCCTGTGTGCCTCTCCTGAGCTACAGTTCCGGTGGCCAATCAGCGGCGAGGAGGCGGAGCTGTTGAGTGATCCCGGAGGTGTGGCCAGGTTAAAGGGGCAGCATATCATCCCGCCCACAGATCGCGAGACAGAGCAGCGGTGTCTCGGTTCCTAAGACCATCTGAAATATGTTTTCCGATGGTCTTAGGCGACCCCTGGGAAATGGTCGTTCGACCCCCAGGTTGAGAACCGCTGTGTTAGTAAGTTTTTTTCCTCTGTTGGGCGTGTTTTAAGCAGCCTTGGTTGTGTCACTTCCTGCAGCCATTTTTATGTGCTTCTTAGCTGTGTGACAGGACATTCAATACCCTGGGCTTGTGAAGGCATCGGTTTTTTACCAGCAGTTAGCCTCAGGAAAGATATCACAGGACAGCATTAATACCTCTACTACATTACAGTATTGTATCACTGTTTGTCGCTGTATTTGGATCAAATAAACCCACGCTGATTTCATTCCCGTGTATACGTTTGGATCCATCTAACCCGAGCATCTGCTGGTCTGGTCTGCTCCACTGCTTGGATATCAAAGTAGGAAGTCACACAGCCATTATCTGTTATACCTTCCTTCGCCTTCATGTGGGGACAGAACACTGCCCATGGAGCCATACTCGCTTCACAGAAACAGACCAAAGCTGGCCATTGATGATTGTTTTTTTTTTTCAATCAGCCAGAGGACTGCATGAAAAGAACAGATTCCTCTATCCAAACAAATGAGGTGGATGGAGGGATCCCTCTACTGTATTCTGGTATATTGTATCCTGGTAGATAGATCCACCACTGTCAGAATACACTGATCAGCAGCTGAAGCCAGTGATCAACAAAAGTTTTCCAGCATGTTTTTTTGACAGAAGTCAATCAAATGATTGACTTCTGTCAAGCAGGTGTGGGCACATGCTGATCAAAATTCGGTCCCTGCTGAATCGGAGGCTGCTATTGCTGATCTAAATTTATACCATGGATGGCTGGCAAAATGTTTTAATGATTTCACTAATTTTTTTCTGAATGGCTGATCTGTAACAAGCTTTCAGATCAAGAATTATGACTTTGCACTGATTGCGTGCTCCAGGTTAGCAACTCAAAGTATTAAAGCTGAAAATGGCCAGACAACTGGCATTTTCAGAAGATGCGGATCCTATTGTTGAAGTCCTTAGGAAATACTTGAAGCCCGTGGGCAGTACAGCACACCAGTAGCTACTGTGTCAGAAAGAGACATTGGGGTTTATTTAGTAAAACTGGAGAGTGCAAAATGTGGTGGAACTGTGCATGGTGGTCAATCTGCTTCTAACTTCAGCTTGTCCAATTAGGCTTTGACAAAGAAAAGAAAATCTGGAAGCTTATATATTTCTTTGCAAAGCTGCACCAGATTTTGCACTTTCCAGTTTTAGTAAATCAACCCCTTTGTCACCTTGCTCATGCTGGACAAAGTGACGCTGTCTCTGCAGAGTGGTATCCAGTTATATTCCCCTTGCCAGTGTTCCCTGGTTGCTCCTGCCTCAGTTGCAGCCAGAAACAATATCGAGCTCTCCTGGGTATGGTAGAGTATGTGACTTTCTACCCTATGAAAATGCTCAGGTCTGGCAGCCAATTTCTAGGTTTGACCACTGTCACACTACATGGGAGTGACATCACTATTTCCTCTGGTTGCCAACACCAGTGATTTCAATGCTGACTGCCATGGAGGAAGGAGCAACAAGGCAACACAAGCAAGGGAGAGTATAAAGTGGTTGGGGGCCACTTTGCGGAGACGTTGGGGTTGATTTACTAAAGACCTGTAGGCTGTTCACTATGCAGGGGAATTTTCTCTTTGCTTAGTGAAGGTGGTGAAAATTCTCTTGCAAAGAACACCCAATCACATGCAGGGGGGAAAAAAGGGTAATTTTGCTTGAATAAGATGGAGAGCTTCACCTATTGAATATTCAGGGGAAATTTACCTTGCCAATTTCAAATTCATTTGCAAAATGAGCTGCCTATTTTCCTTTAGTAAATCAATCTCAGTGATCCTTTATCCTGCATGGAAATGGTGACCGTGTCTCATTTACTTTTAGGTGTAGCCTCAACACAGGGGATATTATATTATGCAAATATCAGTATTATCTTGTTGTACAGAACACCTTGATCCACCTCGACGCACCTTGCAGTTGGCTCCTCGCAATTACTTTTTGAAAAGTAGAGGGGAGCCAGGTTTATTGACAACACAAAAGCTGATTTAGTAGCATAATAGTGTGCTCCAGGTTTTGGTAACTCTAGAAGATAATTCTTCTCTAGCATGCAGGCATCTGAAGAAGCCCACTAAAGCATAGAGGTGGTAGTATGTTTGGAGTTTTACTAGCGTCGAGGCTGCCCAAAAGTGATGCATTTAATAGCAATTCCTCCACTCCTGATTTACTGCATCTCATGCCCTGCTTACATTTATGCTTCACATAAAAGAGTGGATATTATAGACATCAGAATTTTAGAACCAGGATGTGATATATTGTATCCAGGAACCAGGATGTGATATATTGTACCCCCCCCCCCCCATATTCATGTTGATTGTAGAAGAAATATAAAGAAAACACAATCTGATGCTAAATTGATGCTGCAATTATACTTCAGTCTGCTTGGTGGAGATCTGGCTTCTCTCCCTTGAGAATATTCCAAAGTAAGTTGAGTTGGTGGATGGAAAGTACAACTTTCAGAAATAGTATTGGCACATCTACTAGCATCCAGTACTGCACCCTATTGCTTCATATGCAAAAAAAAAAAAAATATCCCAAGAGTGTCCGAGTGTCATAGTCACATGTAACCCAGTTGATTTCACTACTTAGTCAATTGTACAGAATGTGTGCAAAACATGTGATGATACTAATATACTCACCCGCCGCTGTATTAGGTACACCTTGCCCAACCCCTGAAAAACAACCCTACACCATGATCCCCCTCCACCAAACTTTACACTTCCCCTGGCAACCACCAAACCCAGACACGTCCATCGGATTGCTAGACAGAGAGGCGTGATTCGTCACTCCAGAAAACACGTCTCCACTGCTCTAGAGTCCAGTGCCAACGTGCTTTACACCACTGCATCCAACTCTTTGCATTGCACTTGGTGATGTAAGGCTTGGATGCAGCTGCTCGGCCATGGAAACCCATTCCATGAAGCTCTCTACACAATGTTGTGCTAATCTGAAGGCCACATGTAACTTGGAGGTTTTTAGCTATTGACTCTGCAGACAGTTGGCGACTTCTGCGCACTGTGCGCTTCAGCATGCTCTGACCCCACTCTGTCATGTTACGTGGTCTACCACTTCGTGGCTGAGTCACTGTTGTTCCCAGTTGCTTCCACTTTGTTATAATACCACGAACAGTTGACCGTGGAATATTTAGTATCAAGGACATTTCACGGATGGACTTATTGCACAGGTGGCAACCTATCACGGTACCACACTTGAATTCACTGAGCTCCTGAGAGCGACCCATTCTTTCACAAATGTTTGTAGAAGCAGTCTGCATGCCTAGGTGCTTGATTTTATACACCTGTGGCCATGGAGGTGATTGGAACACCTGAATCCAATGATTTGGAGGGCTGGCAATATAGTGTGTTTATGTATTATATATATATATATATATATATATATATTTATATTAATATTACACACACACACACACACACACACACAGAAAGAGAACAGTGCTGAGATTATATGAAATAAATAAAAATATTTCTTTGTACTCGAAGTGAGCTGTCCAAATAATGTGACTGTCAGGCCCCTATCTTGTGGGTACCCTGTGTTCCATCTCAGCTGGCTGAGGAGCGTGTCTATTTTGATTTTTCCTCCTCTTGTGATGGATTAAAAAGGAATCCTTGTACTTCTTATGGGTCAGCGGATATATATCTGCCTACAGCGGGTATAGAAAAGAATCACCCCTTTTTAAAATAATCACTTTTTGTTGCTTTGCAGCCTGAAATTAAGACACACAGTTTTTGTTCTATCCAGCTGTATTTACTCAGTGCAGCTTATAACATCCAAGTGAAAGATATAAACAAAAACATGTCAGAAAATTTTTAAAAAATCAAAAACGGACTCAATGAGTTAGAAAAGGGACCATCGTCTTGTGTCAGTATTTTGTTGAACCCCCTTTTTGATTTAATTCCAGCCTTTAGTCTGTTGGGATCTGTCTCTACTAACTTTGCACATCTAGACTTTGCAATATTTGCCCACCCTTCTTTGCAGAATTGCTCAAGTTCATTTAAATTTTATGGTGACCATTTGTGGACTGTAGTCTTCAAGTCATTTCACAGATTTTCAATGGGGTTTAAGTCTAGGCTTCGACTAGGCCATGCAAGGTCATTCACCTTTTTCTCCTTCAACCACTGTGTGGTCATTTTTGCTGTGTGTTTTGGGTCATTGTCATGCTGGAAGGTAAACCTTTCTTCCCTTTGACATCTTTCTGGCAGAAGGCAGCAGATTTTTCTCAAGAATTTTGACAGTATTTTCCCCCATTCATTTTCCTTCTATCCTGACAAGTGCTCCAGTCCCTGCTGCGGAGAAACCCTCTCCCATAACAGAAAATCACCACCTCCATGCTTTACTGCAGGAATGGTGGTGTTTGGATGGTGAGTTGTATTGGATTTCTACCAGACATATTGTTTAGTTTTGAGACCAAAGCATTTAATTTTATTCTCATCTGATCATAACACCTTTTTCCATGTGGCCTTAGAATCTTCAAGGTGCGTTTTGGCAGTGCTCAGGTGGGACTGCATATGGCCTTTCTTGAGGAGCAGCTTTTTTCTTGCAACCCTCCCATACAAGCCACAGTTGTAGGGAATTTGTGATCTTGAAGAAAGTAACAAGTGGCTTTCTTCAATGATAAAGTGGCAATCGCAGCACAAAAATCCCAACTCCAGTGAATGTTCTCGGGAAGCAGTATATAAACATGCCAGCTTCAGTAATCCACCAGAGAACCTTCATACAATGAGGTCACAAACTCCTGTGCATCATCTTGCAAATTTAGCCAAAGAATGACCATGCTGTAAAGAATTATCACATCCACAGTATTAGAAAAGGGCCATAAAAGAGAGACTGGGCACATAGGGTAAGGCAGCAAATTCCCCAGCCCTTGATGGCGTCGTCCTGTGGCCAAATGCATCGGACAGAGCTTAGCAGGCTGACCTCATGACACCTGTGGGTGTGCTGTATCTTTCCATGCTGTTGGGAAATCTCCTTTTGGGAGTACCCTTCTTTTTTTTTTTTTTTTTTTTTGACTGGATTACATTGTGTACACTGTCTTCATACAAAGTAGATGGTGCACACAGTGTAATCTAGACGCTGTGTGCAACTATCTCCATAGATACCCGTCCCAATGGTCCTGCACCAGTGCTGGCATCTTCTTCTGAGTGCTGGTTTTTGGACTTCATTGGCCGGCAGGAGATGACGTCACTCCTGCGCAGAAGGCTGTCATCCTGGCACTGTAAGCTGAGCTGCGCATGCACGGCTCAGTTTACAGTGCTGGAGGAGATAGCGAGCAGGTAGGTAGGGGAATTTTACTGTTCTGCCATAAGAGACTGTCTGCTCTCAGGTGTTTACAGCGGGCTTTCATTTCTGCTTTAAGGAAATTTAACTGACAAGAATAAAAGATGATTGTTTTAGAATGCCTAGCACTATACAGTTTCTCCCAACCGATGAGAGAGAGAAAAAATATATACACCTACCTATAAATATAAATATATATATATTGGAGCAGGTACATTTTTTTAAGTGTAACTCCAGCCCTAAAATAATTTTTAAGTTTTATATAGTATAGGGAAGGGGTAACTGGGCTCTGCAGTGATGTAGGATTTCTGACAGACCTGCCATACAGTAGGTGGCAGCATGCGGTGATCAGCAAGATGGCTGCTGAGCAGCTTGGGGACCAGCGTGACGTCATGCTGCCTCCTTTAACTACGAGTTGTATGTATGTTGGATGTTTTATAAACTATACCGTAAGATTTTTAATCAATATCTCAATGAACACATGAACAATTTCCAAAATTTTGACAGAACTGAGTTTTATAGAACATTTGTTTAGCTCATTACATCAAGGTAAGGTTAATAATATAACTTAGAGTACAAAAGCTTCAGTTTTACTCAATTGATGCAAACCTGAATACACCCCACAACCAAAACAACTCCATCTAGTATTTTGTATGATCTCCATGATTTGTAAGGACAGCACCAAGTGGCATGGAATAAACAAGATGGCAACATATTGCAACATCTATCTTTTTCCATTCTTCTAGAACAGGGGTCTCCAAATTTTCTAAATGAAGGGCCAGTTTAAGCTCCTTCAAACTTTAGGAGGGCCAGTGGGAGTAGAAAATGTCTTGGTGTCATTGGGAGTTAACAGTGCCCCACCGTTAGCGTCAGGTGGAGGAATAGTGCCCCACCATTGGCGTCAGGTGGAGGAATAGTGTCCCACCGTTGGCGTCAGGTGGAGGAATAGTGCCCCACCGTTGGCATCACTGGGAGGAATAGTGCCCCACCATTGGCGTCACTGAGAGGAATAGTGCCCCACCGTTGGCATCACTGAGAGGAATAGTGCCCCACCGTTGGGTCACTGAGAGGAATAGTGCCCCACCGTTGGGTCACTGAGAGGAATAGTGCCCCACCGTTGGCATCAGGTGGAGGAATAGTGCCCCGCCGTTGGCGTCAGGTGGAGGAATAGTGCCCCGCCGTTGGCGTCAGGTGGAGGAATAGTGCCCCGCCGTTGGCGTCAGGTGGAGGAATAGTGCCCCGCCGTTGGCGTCAGGTGGAGGAATAGTGCCCCGCCGTTGGCGTCAGGTGGAGGAATAGTGCCCCGCCGTTGGCGTCAGGTGGAGGAATAGTGCCCCGCCGTTGGCGTCAGGTGGAGGAATAGTGCCCCGCCGTTGGCGTCAGGTGGAGGAATAGTGCCCCGCCGTTGGCGTCAGGTGGAGGAATAGTGCCCCGCCGTTGGCGTCAGGTGGAGGAAAATTCCCCCGCCGTTGGCGTCAGGTGGAAGAATAGTGCCCCGCCGTTGGCGTCAGGTGGAGGAATAGTGCCCCGCCGTTGGCGTCAGGTGGAGGAATAGTGCCCCGCCGTTGGCGTCAGGTGGAGGAATAGTGCCCCGCCGTTGGCGTCAGGTGGAGGAATAGTGCCCCGCCGTTGGCGTCAGGTGGAGGAATAGTGCCCCGCCGTTGGCGTCAGGTGGAGGAATAGTGCCCCGCCGTTGGCGTCAGGTGGAGGAATAGTGCCCCGCCGTTGGCGTCAGGTGGAGGAATAGTGCCCCGCCGTTGGCATCACTGGGAGGAATAGTGCCCCACCGTTGGCGTCACTGGGAGGAATAGTGCCCTGTTGATGTTAATGGCAGGAACTATGCCCCACTGTTGCTGACAGTGGTGGTAATAAAGGCCCATGGACTGGATAAAAGCAAGCAAAGGGCCTCATTCGGCCCCAGGGCCACAGTTTTGAGACCACTGTTCTAGAACAACCTCTTTTTAGAGCATGGATGCTGGATGGAGAGCGATGCTCAACTTGTCTCTTCAGAATTCCCCATAGGTGTTTGATTGGGTTCAGATCAGGAGACATACTTGGCCACTGAATCATTTTCACCCTGTTCTTCAGAAAAGCAACACTGGCCTTAGATGTGCACTTTTCCAACATGACAATGATCCAAAACACACGACAACCATGGGCAGGGAGTGATGGGAGCATCTTCTCTTTCACTATAGAGCAGTACATCTGTGAATTTATGATACCATCAATGAAGTGCAGCCCCACAGAAGGACCCTGCCACCACCAAGTTTCACTGTAGGCACCGTGCATTTTTCTTTGTACTCCTTATCTTTGCGACAACATACTTTTTTGAAGCCATCAGTTCCAAAAACATTTATCTTGGTCTCACTACTCCAGACTACAGAGTCCCAGTAGTCTTCTTTTTTTTTTTTTTTTTTTTAAGCATGGGCACTGGCAAGTTCTAGGTGGGCTTTTTTTGTGCATGGGCTTTAGGAGAGCCTTCCTTCGTGGATGACACCCATGCATGCCATTCCTCTGCAGTGTATGCCATATTGTGTCACGGGAAACGATCACCCCAGTTTGGCTGTCTACACTTCTTTAGCTAACTGCAGTGAACTTGCATGCAATTTTCTTCAACCCTTCTCATCAGAAGACGCTCCTGTCAAGGTGTTTACTTCCATGGACGGCCTGGACGCCTCTGTGAGATGGTTGCAGTTCCATCATTGTTACATTTTTGTATCACTTTTGCTACATTATTCTGACTGATAAGTAAAGCTTTGCTGACCTTCTTGTAGCTTTCACCTTTCTTGTGTAAAGAATTTTTTTTCTTTCTCAGGCCTTTTGACATTTCTCTTTCATACGGTGCCATGGCTGACAGCATGAAATGAGAAGGGGTTTTCTTTAAGTTTTAGAATTCTCTGTCTGCTGGACAGCTGTTTAATGAATAATTAGACTCCTCTATAAAATTCTTGTTAATTAGGATTTTGTCTAAAATGTAGCTGTGCTCCTAAGACTTTCATTGGGATGTACCGTATTTTTCGCCGTACAAGACGCACCTGACCATAAGACGCACCTAGGTTTTAGAGGCAGAAAACAGGAAAGAAAAAAATTCTGAACTAATGGACTGCAGACACAGTACAGGAGATGACCAGAGACTGCGGACAGCACAGGGATGACCAGAGACTGCGGACAGCACAGGGATGACCAGAGACTGCGGACAGCACAGGGATGACCAGAGACTGCGGACAGCACAGGGATGACCAGAGACTGCGGACAGCACAGGGATGACCAGAGACTGCGGACAGCACAGATGACTGCTGACCTTTGGGGAGGTGGGGAGCGGGTACCTGAATTTGACAGGTACCCGCTCTTACTTCCGCAGAGTTTTTGTTTGATCTTACCTGTTCCTTGATCCAGCGGCGTGCTGTCTTCCCGGCTTCTGTAATGGTGCTCGGCATGACAGCCGGGTGCCCAGTGCGCATGAGCGAGAAGCACTTGCGCTTTGTGATTGGTCCGGCGGCCTCTGGGATCTGTCATGTGTCCCAGGTACCGCCTTACCATTCACAAAAAGCACCGCTTCTTGCGCATGCGCACTTGGCACCCGGCTGTCATGCCCAGCGCCCACACTACAGAAGCCGGGAAGACAGCATGCCGCTGGATAGAGGAACAGGTAAGGTCCCGCTGCAGAGCTGAGCGGCCGGCCCGGTATTCTGACACGGCCGTGGTGGAAATACCGGACCGGCCGCTCCATGTTCGCCTTATAAGACGCACTGACATTTCCCCCCCAGTTTTGGGGAAGAAAAAGTGCATCTTATATGGCGAAAAATACGGTATTCATATTTGCAACATGGTCTTGAATGAATTTGTTAGGAAAAATACACCTTTTGTGTGTGTGCAAATTCTGTTTGCAATCAATGGACCACATTTGCAGGAGTGTTTTGTAGTATAGTGTCCCATAGAAAATGATTCTGAAAGGAAAGGTATTTTACCACATTCACTTATCAGAAAACAATATTTTGTTGGAATGTGATCTTTGAATGAGCTATAACTTTACTAAACTGCAATAACATTTGAAGCACCTTAACATTCTTTCAAGGCATGCTAAAGTGGTTTTAAGTCCTTATCAAGTGTCAGTGTGCATTAGAAACTGCAGCACATCAGATACAGCCCACTTTATTTCCTGGAGGACACGCAGCATCATCTCGCTCTTTCCTCCCTAGCCTGGCTGTCCCTGGCCCTCCCCTTTAATCCCATGGATTTTAATTTTTTTTTTCAGCCATGGAGGCTCAGCATCACATGTGGGTGTTACCTAGGACACTCTACTTGCAAATACATCCTGTCTAGGCATGCTTACCCCTCCAGACTGACACCCACCCAACAAGACATTTCGGTATTTATATAACATCTCCCAAGAGTCAGCCCACTGCTTGCATTTAGGCTGAGGTCTCTTTAGAGGAAGGGTGCTGTGATATTTTCAGGATGTAGAACACCCTGCCAGCCCCTCCCAGCAGCCGTGATCTGCTTGCATTGCATAGAGAAGCATAAACCCTGTGACAACATCACTGGGCATAAAATAAGGTATGTAATGAAAATGGATCCTAATGCAGGCCATAGACGGGCCATTTCGGCTGATAAATGAAAATTCGGTAATTGCCGATGCTGCCACCAATGCTTACGAAAGAATGGGACAAGAAACCAGTTTGACAGAGACAGGGGAGCATACCATACAGTGTGACAGCAATACAAATACATTGTTTTTATTTGGATACAAATGGATACATTTGTTGTAACCGCAAGACTTCTTCATATAAAATATAATATAAATATAAATTCCTTTCCTTCTTCCTTTCCCGCTTCCTTCTCCTACTTCCTTTCCTTCTTCTTTTTCTTCTTCTTTCCTCCCTTATTTTTCCCCTTCTTCTATCATCCCTTCTTTTTCTTCTTCTGCTTCTTCTTTCCTCCCTTGTTTTTCTTCTGCTTCTTCTTCTTTCCTCCCTTGTTTTTCTTTTTCTTCTTCTTTCCTCCCTTGTTTTTCTTTTTCTTCTTCTTTCCTCCCTTGTTTTTCTTTTTCTTCTTC
Source organism: Staurois parvus (assembly GCF_062004578.1). NCBI lineage: Eukaryota > Metazoa > Chordata > Amphibia > Anura > Ranidae > Staurois > Staurois parvus. The sequence continues at coordinate 2,482,494 of NW_028318222.1, forward strand.
TTTCCTC